>NC_091982.1:180252678-180569197 GCF_044704955.1 Pristiophorus japonicus | reverse complement strand
TGGTCCGGAGGCGGGGGGGGGGGGGGGGGGCGGGGAGCGGGTGTCGGGTCTGGTCCGGAGGCAGGGGGGGGGAGCGGGTGTCGGATCTGGTCTGGAGGCAGGGGGGGGGGCGGGGAGCGGGTGTCGGGTCTGGTCCGGAGGCAGGGGGGGGGCGGGGAGCGGGTGTCGGGTCTGGTCCGGAGGCAGGGGGGGGGCGGGGAGCGGGTGTCGGGTCTGGTCCGGAGGCAGGGGGGGGAGGGGGAGCGGGTGTCGGGTCTGGTCCGGAGGCAGGGGGGGGGGAGGGGGAGCGGGTGTCGGGTCTGGTCCGGAGGCAGGGGTGGGGAGGGGGAGCGGGTGTCGGGTCTGGTCCGGAGGCAGGGGGGGGGCGGGGGAGCGGGTGTCGGGTCTGGTCCGGAGGCAGGGGGGGGGAGCGGGTGTCGGGTCTGGTCCGGAGGCAGGGGGGGGGAGCGGGTGTCGGGTCTGGTCCGGAGGCAGGGGGGGGAGGGGGAGCGGGTGTCGGGTCTGGTCCGGAGGCAGGGGGGGGGAGGGGGAGCGGGTGTCGGGTCTGGTCCGGAGGCAGGGGTGGGGAGGGGGAGCGGGTGTCGGGTCTGGTCCGGAGGCAGGGGTGGGGAGGGGGAGCGGGTGTCGGGTCTGGTCCGGAGGCAGGGGTGGGGAGGGGGAGCGGGTGTCGGGTCTGGTCCGGAGGCAGGGGTGGGGAGGGGGAGCGGGTGTCGGGTCTGGTCCGGAGGCAGGGGGGGGGAGCGGGTGTCGGGTCTGGTCCGGAGGCAGGGGGGGGGAGGGGGAGCGGGTGTCGGGTCTGGTCCGGAGGCAGGGGGGGGGAGGGGGAGCGGGTGTCGGGTCTGGTCCGGAGGCAGGGGGGGGGAGGGGGAGCGGGTGTCGGGTCTGGTCCGGAGGCAGGGGGGGGGAGGGGGAGCGGGTGTCGGGTCTGGTCCGGAGGCAGGGGGGGGGAGGGGGAGCGGGTGTCGGGTCTGGTCTGGTCCGGAGGCAGGGGTGGGGAGGGGGAGCGGGTGTCGGGTCTGGTCCGGAGGCAGGGGGGGGGAGGGGGAGCGGGTGTCGGGTCTGGTCCGGAGGCAGGGGGGGGAGCGGGTGTCGGGTCTGGTCCGGAGGCAGGGGGGAGCGGGGAGCATGTGTCGGGTCTGGTCGGGGGGGGGAGCTTGAGCCGGCCGTGGGAGGAGCCTTATTCACGCAGCCTCAGTGAGGCCATTCAGCCAGGGCTAGGGGCTGCGTGCTTTGGGCCCCTCCCACACAGTTCGGCGCCTGGAGCTACTGCACTTGCGTGCCCACTGTAGCGCGCATGTGCAGAGGTCCCGGCATTGTTTTCAGCGCAGGGACCTGGCTCCGCCCCCCCACAGCTTGTGCTGGCTGCGCCGAGGGCCAGAGGACCTGCAAGTAGGTGGAGAATACCGAGGATTTTTTTAGGCGCACTTTGTGGCGCGAAAAACAGGCGTCCAGGTCGGGACTGCGCCGTTCTAGGCGCGTGTGGAAACTTGGGCCCTTTGAATGTGAAAGGTACTATTCTGTTCTGTGTCTGTCTGTCTCTCTCTCTGTCTCTGGGTTAGAATGAAAAACCAGGGGCCCGAAATTGATGGACTTATTGCTGCCAACTACCGCCTCTTCAGGTTCCGCCCACTTGATTTGCTGGAGCAGGCAGGAGGGGAGAACCGCCGGGAACGCCCGCTGATGTCAGCGGACGGTCGAGTGACGTAAGTGGACTCCCGCCCGCCAAGATGCCATATTCACGCGGGCGGGAGTCAGTGCCAGAAGGGGTGGACCTCTGGCTGGAGGCTGGTCTGTTTCAGATGGTGAGTGTGAAGATCTTAAAAAAAAAGTAGGTAAATTTTTTTTTCACAGCGACTTACATGATTAGGGTCCACTGAAGGTGTTCCGATGTTTTTTTTTTCTGATGATTTTTCTTTGCAAGTCTTCGACCCTCTCTAGACCCGGCTCCATCTTTGGCGGCACTTGGGCGTCAAGCGCCTTTGCCGCCGAGAATGAGAGCTCCCACCAGCTGCCGCCCAGATTGGCAGCAGAAGTCTCTCATTTGCCGCCTGCCGCCCTTTGAAGGACCTTTTTGATGAAAACCCCGCCCAAAGTACCATCAGGTACCTCGGCGGCCATAGGCGGTCCTTTGGGCGGGCGAGGCACTTCATCAATTTTGGCCCCCAGATCTCTGATATAGGGAACGGTAGCATAGTGGTTATATTATTGGACTGGTGATCCAAAGATCTGGATTAATGATCTGGAGACATGAGGTCAAATCCCACAATGGCAGCTGGGGAATTTAAATTCAGTTAAATAAAATCTGGAATAAAAAGCTGCTATCAGTAATGGTGACCATGTAACTATTGGATTGTCTTAAAAACCCATCTGGTTCACTTTGTCCTTTAGGGAAGGAGTTCTGCTGTCCTCACCCGATCTGACCTCTATGTGACTGCAGATCCACAGTAATGTGGTTGACTCTTAACTGCCCTCTGAAATGGCCTAGCAAGCCACTCAGTTGTACAACACCATTACAACATATCACACAGACTGCAGAAGTTCAAGTAGGTGGATCACCACCACCTTCTCAACAGCAATTAGGGATAGAAACATAGAAAATAGGAGCAGTAGTAGGCCATTCGGCCCTTCGATTCTACACCGCCATTCAATATGATCATGGCTGATCTATCTCAACAACATATTCCCACTTTCTTCCCATACCCCTTGATGCCTTTTGTGTCTAGAAATCTATCTATCTCCTTCTTAAATATATTCAGTGACTTGGCCTCCACAGCCTTCTGTAGTAGAGAATTCCATAGGTTCACCATCCTCTGAGTGAAGAAATTTCTCCTCATCTCAGTCCTAAATTTCCTACCCCACATCCTGAGACTGTGACCCCTTGTTTGAGACATCCCAGCCAGGGGAAACATCCTCCCCACATCCAGTATGTCAAACCCCGTCAGAATTTTATATGTTTCAATGAGATCCCTCTCATTCTTCTAAACTCTAGTGAATACAGGCCTAGTCGACCCAATCTCTCCTCATACGACAGTCTTGCCATCCCAGGAATCAGTCTGGTGAACCTTCGCTGCACACCCTCAAAGGCAAGTATATCCTTTCTTAGGTAAGGAGACCAAAACTGCACACAATACTCCAGGTGTGGTCTCACCAAGGCCTTGTATAATTGAAGTAAGACATCCTTGCTCCTGTATTCAAATCCTCTTGCAATGAAGGCCAACATACCATTTGCCTTCCTAACAGCTTGCTGGACCTGCATGTTTGCTTTCAATGACTGGTGTACAAGGATACCCAGGTCCCTCTGTACATCGGCACTTCCCAAGCTATCACCATTTAAATAATACTTTCTCTTTATGTTTTTCCTACCAAAGTGGATAACTTCACATTTATCCATGTTATACTGCATCTGCCATGTGTTTGCCCATTCACTCAACCTATCTTAATCACTTTGCAGTGTCTTTGCATCCTCCTCACAACTCACAATCCCACCTAGTTTTGTGTTGTCAGCAAACTTGGAAATTTTACATTTGGTTCCCTCATTATATATATATGTATCTATATCCGCCACCCTGAAAATGACCCGCTTATTCCTACTCTCTATTTCCTGTCAGTTAACCAATTTTCAATCCATGCCCTACATTACCCCTAATCCTATGTGCTTTAATTTTGCACACTAACCTCTTATGTGGGACTTTATCTAAGACCTTCTGAAAATCCAAATATACTACATCCACTGATTTTCCCTTATCTATTCTATCAGTTACATCCTCAGAAAACTCCAGTAGGTTTGTCAAACACGATTTTCCTTTCATAAATCCATGTTGACTTTGTCTAATCCCGTTGATATTATCCAAGTGTGCCGTTATCACATCCTTTATAATAATCTCTAGTATTTTCCCTACTACTGATGTTCGGCTAACCGGTCTGTAGTTCCCTGTTTTCTCTCTCCCTCCTTTTTTAAATAGTAGGGCTACATTTGCCACCCTCCAATCTGCAGGAACTGTTCCATAATCTATAGAATTTTGGAAGATGACAACCAATGCATCCACTATTTCCATGACTACCTCTTTTAGTACTCTGGGATGCAGATTATCAGGTCATGGGGATTTATCGGCTTTCAGTCCATTCATCTTCCACAGTATTATTATTAATTTGGTTTGGCCAGTCTATATGTAGATTAAAGTCACCTACGATTACTGTAGTACCCTTGTTACATGCACCTCTAATTTCCTGTTTGATGCCGTCCCCTATTTTACCACTACTGTTTGGAGGCCTATAGACAACTCCCAATGTTTTCTACCCCTTGGTGCTCCTTAGCTCCACCCAGACTGATTCCACATCTTGATTTTCTGAGCCAATATTCTTTCTCACCATTGCTATTATTTCATCCTTTACCAACAATGCCACACCACCCCCTTTTCCTTTTTGCCTGTCCTTCCTAAATATTGAATATCCTTGGATATTCAATTCCCAACCCTGGTCACCCTGCAACCATGTCTCCGTAATTGCAACTATATCGTATCCGTTTACATCTATTTACGCTGTTAATTCGTCTACCTTATTATGGATTCTTCGTGCATTCAGATACAATGCTTTTAGATTTGTCTTTTTAACATTATTAGACATCTTAACATTATTTTATACTATAGCCCTATTTGACTTATCGCTATTTTTTCTTACCTGGACCCTATTTGTTAGTGCACTCTTTTGTTTGTATGCTCTGTGCCTTCCTGACATAATCTGGTTATCCTTACCACAATCACTTTCCTGCATTGCTTCCTTTTCTTTTCTCTTTAGCATTCTAGATTTCTCACCACTGGGACCCTCTGCCCTCACCCCTCCCCTTATTTAGTTTAAAGCCCTGTCTACCTCCCTAGTTATTCGATTCGCTAAAACTTTGGTCCCAGCATAGTTCAGGTGTAGTCTGTCCCCACGGAACAGCTCTCTCATTCCCGAGTATTGGTACCAGTGCCCCACGAATTGAAACCCACTTCTACCACACCAACCTCTGAACCACACATTAATCACCCTGATTCTATTGACCCTCTGCCAATTTGCTCGTGGTTCAGGTAATAATGCAGAGATTATTACCTTTGTGGTTCTGCTTTTAAATTTAGTCCCTAGCTGCTCAAACTCTCTCAGCAGTACCTCTTTCTTAGTCCTACCTATGTCATTGGTACCTACGTGTACCACGACAACTGGATCCTCCCCCTCCCACTCCAAGTTCTTCTCCAGCCCGGAGGAGATGACCTTTATCCTGGCACTGGGTAGGCAACACAGCCTTCGGGACCCATGCTCTCAGCTGCAGAGAACCCTATCTATCCCCCTAA
Source organism: Pristiophorus japonicus (assembly GCF_044704955.1). Classification (NCBI taxonomy): domain Eukaryota; kingdom Metazoa; phylum Chordata; class Chondrichthyes; family Pristiophoridae; genus Pristiophorus; species Pristiophorus japonicus. Next base: position 180,563,870 of record NC_091982.1, on the reverse strand, counting down.
CTAAACTACAACCACCTTCCTCTTTACTCCCCCCACTTGAATGGCTTTCTGCGCCACGGTGCCTTGGTCAGTTTGCTCGTCCACCCCACAGTCTGCACACTTGTCCACAAGGGTTGCAAGAACCTCAAATCTATTGGACAAGTGCAGGGACTGAGGCTCCTGCAATGCTACCACCTGGATCCCCGTACCTATCTCACTCGCAATCACACTCTCATGTCCCTGACCACGCGTCAATTCCAAAGTATTTAATCTAGATGGTGTGGGCAATAATTGCTGGCGTTGCCAGTGACATGAATGCATAGAAAAAGTTATGCCTTTTCATTCACCATTCTAACCAGTTCCTCTGGCTTAGCCATGTAAAATGAGCAATAGCCAAACCCATATCATTTTTTTAAGACTTGTTCCATTTTTTAATAAAATTGAGCACTTTAAAAGTGACCGAGACCATTACCGCTACAAAGCAAAAGCATAAACTGCCAAGTTTACTTTTACTGAATCTATAAAAATTCTGACTTCTTGGCTAGAAAGAATCTGTGGCATAAAACAAAAAGATTGTAAAAAATATCTATGAAGTGAGAGGCTTGAAATGGCACTTGTTTCAAAGTGAAGTAAGTTCTGGTGTGGAAAATCAATTTGAAATTTGCTCTGCGAAATCTTATCTCCTCCAAGCATTAATACACTAACGACAGAGGTCAGAGCCATCGCAACAATTCATAGCATGCTCTGCACCCTTATGACTGCAGATTACACTGTTCTCCAGCTGAGCTAGAGATATGAGGGGTGATTTTTTGATTTCACACTCCCTGTGGAGAACCTCGCCCTCCCTTCGGGTACATACTGGAAATTTAGGCATGCACTGCCCACAATTTTCATATCCCTGAAAGTGCAAAGTCATAAACTTTCCCTGTGTATCCTTTCATTCTAACATACAATGCATTGATGCACCAATACTGTGCACCAGAGGATTGTATATCAAAGGAAGCATCATTACAGCAGCTGTTGCTGTAACTAAAATATCCAGAGATAAAGCAGCATTTCTTAGAAAATCTATTTTATTGCCTTGATCTGGACTGAACATTATAAGATCACTATTTTTGAATTAGATCTCTGCATAGCTAAGCTAATCCCATTATGTATCTAATACAACAAAATAGTATTTTTTTAAATCATTGTTTATAAAGCTGGTGAAAAAGTAGATCCAATGACTTAGAAAATACTATTGGCTCCAGTGATTCCTTTAGTTTAAAAAAAACTTTGCTTCGGCCAGAATTGAAGCATAAAAGTTCCTTTACGTAATATTGCTTTCAATTAAAATGGCAGCTTCAATAGTTTAAAAAAATCATGCATAGTATATCTGAAACTAATTGATTAGTTTTGAAAATTGGATTTTTTTTAAATCACAGTGAATCTGTTAATAGAGTAATTGTAATCTATTTGCTTTCAGTTTAGTTTACAAAGTTTTCTTACTCAATAAATAAATTCAAATACATGCATGAAACAAGCACAAATATTTATTTAACAGCCAGCCTCATAGATTATTATGATAATGGATTGAAAAACTCTCAGCTAAACAGTTGTGACCTTTTTCAGTATTTTGTCTTTATGCAGCTTTGCTTGTTAACATGTTAAAGTTCATGATTTACAGTTTTAAAGACTTCTTATTAAACTTCTTGCTCAAAATAACCACGACAGCTGTAGATTAAGACAGACCATGAATGTTTAATAGTCTTGTTCATTGTTTTGCAGCCTGGGTGAAGTGGACAATGTGTTGTGGAATTCCATCTCCTGCGAGGAAGGCTTGCATCTCTGGGTACGTGAATTATATGCCTACAGGTTTTATACTAAAAGTGTTGCAAAGAACTGCTAAACAAGAATCTTCATTGAACTTTTTTTGGTGGCCATCCTTTTTTGGCTCCTATCAGCACCTTCATGCCACCGGCTGGATTCCATCTGCTTGCCATCACAAGCTAGACTTTGAGCTCCACTTTCTCCCCACATCCATTCCATTATCAAAACCGATGGATGTGGTGTATTTAGATTTCCAAAAGGCATTCGATAAGGTGCCACACAAAAGGTTACTGCAGAAGATAAAGATACGCAGAGTCAGAGGAAATGTATTAGCATGGATAGAGAATTGGCTGGGTAACAGAAAGCAGAGAGTCGGGATAAATGGGTCCTTTTCGGGTTGGAAATCGATGGTTAGTGGTGTGCCACAGGGATCAGTGCTGGGACCACAACTGTTTACAATACACATAGATGACCTGGAAGAGAGGACAGAGTGTAGTGTAACAAAATTTGCAGATGACAAAGATTAGTGGGAAAGCGGGTTGTGTAGAGGACACAGAGAGGCTGCAGAGAGATTTAGATAGGTTAAGCGAATGGGCTAAGGTTTGGCAGATGGAATAAATGTCGGAAAATGTGAGGTCATCCACCTTGGGGAAAAAAAACAGTAAAAGGGAATATTATTTGAATGGGGAGAAATTACAACATGCTGCGGTGCAGAGGGACCTGGGGGTCCTTGTGCATGAATCCCAAAAAGTTAGTTTGCAGGTGCAGCAGGTAATCAGGAAGGCGAATGGAATGTTTGCCTTCATTGCGAGAGGGATGGAGTACAAAAGCAGGGAGGTCCTGCTGCAACTGTACAGGGTATTGGTGAGGCCACACCTGGAGTACTGCATGCAGTTTTGGTCACCTTACTTAAGGAAGGATATACTAGCTTTGGAGGGGGTACAGAGACGATTCACTAGGCTGATTCCGGAGATGAGGGGGTTACCTTATAGATTGAGTAGACTGGGTCTTTACTCGTTGGAGTTCAGAAGGATGAGGGGTGATCTTATAGAAACATTTAAAATCATGAAAGGGATAGACAAGATAGAGGCAGAGAGGTTGTTTCCACTGGTTGGGGAGACTAGAACTAGGGAGCACAGCCTCAAAATACAGGGGAGCCAATTTAAAACTGAGTTGAGAAGGAATTTCTTCTCCAACAGGGTTGTGAATCTGTGGAATTCTCTGCCCAGGGAAGTAGTTGAGGCTAGCTCATTGAATGTATTCAAATCACAGATAGATAGATTTTTAACCAATAAGGGAATTAAGGGTTATGGGGAGCGGGCGGGTCAGTGGAGCTGAGTCCACGGCCAGATCAGCCATGATCTTGTTGAGTGGCAGAGCAGGCTCGAGGGGCTAGATGGCCTACTCCTGTTCCTAATTCTTATGTTCTTATGTTCTAAAACTGCTTTCTCTCACCTCTTAAACATTTGCGCCTGTGCACCTATCTCTTCCCTTCTGCCACCATAATCCTAATCCATACTTCATTATCTTGATGTCTACACATATAGGCACATATAGGTACCAATGATATAGATTAAAAAATGGAATGAGGTCCTACAAGCTGAATTTAGGGAGCTAGGAGTTAAATTAAAAAGTAGGACCTCAAAGGTAGTAATCTCACGATTGCTACCAGTGCCACGTGCTAGTCAGAGTTGGAATTGCAGGATAGCTCAGATGAATATGTGGCTTGAGGAATGGTGCAAGGGGGAGGGATTCAAATTCCTGGGACATTGGAACCGGTTCTGGGGGAGGTGGGACCAGTACAAACTGGACGGTCTGCATCTGGGCAGGACCGGAACCGATGTCCTAGGCGGAGTGTTTGCTAGTACTGTTGGGGAGGGTTTACACTAAAATGGCAGGGGGGTGGGAATCTATGCAGGGAGGTAGAGGAAAGTAAATAGGGGGCAGAAGCAAAAGGTAGGAAGGAGAAAAGCAAGAGTGGAGGGCAGAGAAATCAAGGGCAAAAATCAAAAAGGGCCACATTACATAATTCTAAAAGGACAAAGAGTATTAAAAAAACAAGCATGAAGGCTCTGAGTCTCAATGCTTGGAGCATTCGTAATAAGGTGGGTGAATTGACTGCGCAGATAGCTGTTAACGGATATGATGGAATTGGGATTATGGAGACATGGCTCCAAGGTAACCAAGGCTGGGAACTCAACATCCAGGGGTATTCAATATTCAGGAAGGACAGACAGGAAGGAAAAGGAGGTGGGGTAGCGTTACTGGTTAAAGAGGAGATTAACGCAATAGTAAGGAAGGACATTAGCGTGGATGATGTGGAATCTATATGGATAGAGCTGTGAAACACCAAAAGTCAGAAAACGTTAGTGGGAGTTGTGTACAGACCACCAAACAGTAGTAGGGAGGTTGGGGATGGCATCAAACAGGAAATTATGGACGCGTGCAATAAGGGTACAGCAGTTATCATGGGGGACTTTAATCTACATATAGAATGGGCTAAGCAAATTGGTAGCAATGCTGTGGAGGAGGATTTCCTGGAGTGTATAAGGAATGGTTTTCTAGACCAATATGTCAAGGAACCACCGAGAGAGCAGGCCATCCTAGACTGGGTGTTGTGTAACGAGAGAGGATTAATTAGCAATCTGGTCGTGCTGGGCCCTTTGGGGAAGAGTGACCATAATATGGTAGAATTTTCATTAAGTTGGAGAGTGACACAGTTAATTCAGAGACTAGGGTCCTGAACTTCAAGAAAGGAAACTTCGACGTTATGAGGCGTGAATTGGCTAGGATAGACTGGAGAATGATACTTAAAGGGTTGACGGTGGATAGGCAATGGCAGACATTTAAAGATCACATGGATGAACTACAACAATTCTACATCCCTGTGTGGCGTAAGAATAAAAAAGGGAAGGTAGCTCAACCGTGGCTAACAAGGGAAATTAGGGAAAGTGTTAAATCCAAGGAAGAGGCATATAAATTGGCCAGAAAAAGCAGCAGACCTGAGGACTGGGAGAAATTTAGAATTCAACAGAGGAGGACTAAGGGTTTAATTAGGAGGGGGAAAATAGAGTACGAAAGGAAGCTTGCGGGGAACATAAAAACTGACTGCAAAAGCTTCTATAGATATGTGAAGAGAAAAAGATTAGTGAAGACTGATGTAGGTCTCTTGCAGTCAGAATCAGGTGAATTCATAATGGGGAATAAGGAAATGGCAGACCAATTGAATAAATACTTTGGTTCTGTCTTCACTAAGGAGGACACGAACAACCTTCCGAAAATACTAGGGGAACGAGGGTCTAACGAGAAGGATGAACTGAGGGAAATCCTTATTAGTCAGGAAATGGTGTTAGGGAAATTGAAGGGGATGAAGGCCGATAAAACCCCAGGGCCTGATAGTCTGCATCCACTTAAGGAAGTGACCCTAGAAATAGTAGATGCATTGGTGGTCATTTTCCAACATTCCATGGACTCTGATTCAGTTCCTATGGATTGGAGGGTAGCTAATGTAACCCCACTTTGAAAAAAAAAAGAGAGAGAGAGAAAACAGGGAATTATAGACCGGTTAGCTTGACATCAGTGGTGGGGAAAATGCTGGAATCAATTATTAAAGACATAATAACAGTGCATTTGGAAAGCAGTGACAGGATCGGTCCAAGTCAGCATGGATTTATGAAAGGGAAATCATGCTTGACAAATCTTCGAGAATTTTTTGAGGATATAACTAGTGGAGTGGACAAGGAAGCAAAGAGTGGGAATAAATGGGTCCTTTTCAGAATGGCAGGCAGTGACTAGTGGGGTGCCGCAGGGTTCAGTGCTGGGACCCCAGCTATTTACAATATACATTAATTATTTAGACGAAGGAATTGAATGTAATATCTCCAAGTTTGCAGATGACACTAAGCTGAGTGGCAGTGTGAGCTGTGAGGAGAATGCTAGGAGGCTGCCGGGGGACTTGGACAGGTTAGGTGAATGGGCAAATGCATGGCAGATGCAGTATACTGTGGATAAATGTGAGGTTATCCACTTTGGTTGCAAAAACAGGAAGGCAGATTATTATCTGAATGGTGACAGATTATTAAAAGGGGACGTGCAACGAGACCTGGGTGTCATGGTACATCAGTCATTGAAGGTAGGCATACAGGTACAGAGCGCAGTAAAGAAAGCTAATGGCATGCTGGCCTTCATAGCGAGGGGATTTGAGTATAGGAGCAGGGAGGTCTTACTGCAGTTGTACAGGGCCTTGGTGAGACCACACCTTGAGTATTGTGTGCAGTTTTGGTCTCCTAATCTAAGGAAGGACATTCTTGCTATTGAGGGAGTGCAGCAAAGGTTCACCAGACTGATTCCCGGGATGGCAGGACTGACATATGAGGAGAGACTGGATCGACTAGGCTTATATTCACTGGAATTTAGAAGAATGAGAGGAGATCTCATAGAAACATATAACATTCTGACGTGATTGGACAGGTTAGATGCAGGTAGAATGTTCCCGATGTTGGGGAAATCCAGAACCAGGGGTCACAGTCTAAGGATAAGGGGTAAGCCATCTAGGACTGAAATGAGGAGAAACTTCTTCACTCAGAGAATTGTGAACCTGTGGAATTCTCTGCCACAGAAAGTTGTTGAGGCTAGTTCATTAGATATATTCAAAAGGGAGTTAGATGTGGCCCTTACGGCTAAAGGGGTATGAAGAGAAAGCAGGAAAGGGGTACTGAAGTTGCATGATCAGCCATGATCATATTGAATGGTGATGCAAGCTCGAAGGGCCGAATGGCCTACTCCTGCACCTATTTTCTATGTTTCTATGTGAAAAGCACTAAATAACTGTGTAGCTCTTGTTAGTAAGTGATATCACATATTGGAAATTATTTTGACTGAATTTGTTTTTATTTATGTTTTCCCTATCTCCTGCTTCTGCCAATGTTATTTTTACCCATTGTACTTTTTTTAACTGGAGAGGAATGTTTTGCATCAAATAATTGCTGCCAATGACTCGAACTATGAGCATTTCCTCTTCCAGTAATCGTCTATATTCTTGCAATACTTTATCCAGTGATCTGATTTAAATTAGCAAAGTACACCCTTTGGTTGCAGGCCAGGATGATGTTTGATTCAAATAAGAAAAACATAACATAAGAAATAGGAGCAGGAGTAGACCATATGGCCCCATGAGCCTGCTCCACCATTTAATATCATGGCTGATCTGATCATGGACTCAGCTCCACTTCCCCGCCCGCTCCCCATAACCCTTTATTCCCTTTTCGCTCAAAAATCTGCCCATCTCCGCTTTAAATATATTCAATGACTCAGCCTCCAAAGCTCTCTGGGGCATAGAATTCCTCAGATTTACAACCCTATGAAAGAAGAAATACCTCCTCATCTCAGTTTTAAATTGGCGACCCCTTATTCTAAGACTATGGGCCCAATTTTCGGCAACCCCGTAAATGCACCGACGTTGCGCGCTGGAAACGGCGCCGAAAAAAAGGGCCCCCATCCTGCTCGCTCTACCGACCTCTGGTGTCCCAGCGTGGCGTAGTTAGTAAAGTGGGGGGTGGGCAACAGGCCAGCGCAGAAGGCACTGCCGGCAGCTGCACACATGCGCAGTGAAGTCTGCGCGCATGCTCCTGCCCTCCCAGCATGTCCTGCGGGCTGTGAGCAGGACCCGATGCTCGCAGCCCCTATCCCCGGCCGAAGGGACGCCCCGATCTCGCCGCACCCTATCCCCGGTCGAGTGGCCTCCCGCACCGGCCGGCCGGCCCACTGACTTCCCGGGCCAAGGTAGGACTTCAGTTTTATTTTTTATTTATTGATGGTTGTGCTTGAGAGTTTTGATTGCAGGGGAGCGGGGAGGAGGAGAGTGTTGGCGGCAGAAGGGGGGGGGAGAAAGTGTTTTGATGGGGGAGTGGGGGGAACTTTAAAAAAAAAACTTGATTCTGGCATAAATGTAGGACTTCTATTTTTTATTTCTTATTGATTGATTGCTTATTACTTTTTGTGGTTTGTTTAGTGGTTTGTCAGTCTTGGTGCAGGTCCTCAGCTTCCTTGTATTTTTTATTTGTTCAATGCTTATTTTTGTGCTTTGTTTAGTGCTTTGTTAGTGTTGGTGCTTTAAATGTACTAACCTGCACTGATTTCTTCACTGCCCGCAATGTTTTTCAGAGCTGGCCACATACGCTGACCTAAGTTGATTTGGAGTAAGTTTTAGCTGGCCAAAGCGGCATAAATGGCCAAAACTGGCGTAAGTGTCTGGGAATCCTTTTGGAAAAAAAAACTGAACTTAAAAAAAATCGTACCTAACTGACTTACTGTGGAGCAAATGTTTTGAGGAAAATGGCATTTTTTAATTTACGCCAGAAAAAACAACTTATTCCAAAAAATTTGATGCAAGTTATGGCCAAAATTGGGCCCTATGTCCCCTAGTTTTAGTTTCCCCTATGAGTGGAAGTATCCTCTCTGCATCCACCTTGTCTAGCCCCCTCATTATCTTATATGTTTCAATAAGATCACCTCTCATTCTTCTGAACTCCAATGTGTATAGGCCCAATCTACTCAACCTATCTTCATAAGTGAACCCCCTCATCTCCAGAATCAACCTAGTAAACCTTTCTGAACAGCATCCAATGCAAGTATAATCCTTCCTGAAATACGGAGACCAAAACTGTAGTACTCAGTACACAGTACTCTAGGTATGGCCTCATCAATACCCTGTTCAGTTGTAGCAGGACTTCTCTGCTTTTATACTCTATCCCCCTTGCAATAAAGGCCAACGTTCCATTGGCCTTCCTGATTACTTGCTGTACCTGCATGCTAAATTTTTGTGTTTCATGCACAAGGACTCCCAGGTCCCTCTGTACTGCAGCACTTTGCAATTTTTCTCCATTTAAATTATAATTTGATTTTCTATTTTTTCTGCCAAAGTGGATAACCTCACATTTTCCCACCTATCTGCCAAATTTTTGCCCACTTATTTAGCCTGTCTATATCCCTTTGCATATTTTTTGGGTCCTCCTCACAATTTACTTTCCCACCCAGCTTTGTATCATCAGCAAACTTGGCTACATTACCCTCAGTCCCTTCGTCCAAGTTATTAATATAGATTGTAAATCGTTGAGGAGCCAGCACTGATCCCTGCAGCACCCCACTGGTTACTGTTTGCCAACTGGAAAATGACCCATTTATCGCAACTCTGTGTTTTCTGTTAGTTAGCCAATCCTCTATCTATGTTAATATATTACCCCCAACCCCGTGAACTTTTATCTTGTGCAGTAACCTTTCATGTGGCACTTTATCAAATGCCTTCTGGAAATCCAAATACACCACATCCACTGTCCCCCCTTATCCACCCTGCTCGTTACATCCTCAAAGAACTTCAGCAAATTTGTCAAACATGATTTCCCTTTCATAAAACCATGTTGACTCTGCTTGATTGAATTATGCTTTTCCAAATGTCCTGCTCCTGCTTCCTTAATAATTCCGGTCTTTTGAGGAATCTAAGTCTACTCAATCTGCCAGGTTGTCTATTGGATATTTTTGTCTACTCTCTTGTTTTGGTCTCCTACTCTCCCCTTTACAGTTTGTCTATCACAGGTAGCCCCTCCGTAGATCCTCATTTTATTTGGGATAGGAGGTTGATGGCCAATTAACTTTTGTTACTTATTTCTGTGAATGAGAATGCCAGATTTGGTTACTGCACTGCAAGGCTGACATTGCAAGTTACCTTCTGAAGTTGAGGCTGTGCTGTTACAATTTGGGCTGATTTCCAACACACACTACTGAAGCTCACCACAAAAGAAGCTTCCATAAGCGCACCTTGTGCCTCTTATGAACCAAAACTTAAACTTCCGTGTGTAATGAATGGAATTTGCAGTGCCTCAGGAATAATGATCAAACTGTTTAATGTTAGATACTGAACGTAGAATGGATTGTCCACCGTATATTGCTGAGCCTCGAAATTCCACACTGTGAGCTGCACCACTTTTACGTCAAAATAGAAACTGAGTTGAGCTCACTGATGGTCTGGTGAGGTAGTTACACCAGCATGTCTTGGGTCCGCTTATTTGCATATTGACCAGAGTATTAATTGGTATAAAACCTGTGTAAAAGAGGGGTGATATGCTGGGGGCATGCTTTTAAAAAGCCAGTCTGTCTAAAGATTTCAGCAGCAGGCTGGGGAGCCACAGACAAATAAGGAATAGTATTTGGCTCAGTGAGTTGATAGTCAACTAATGACTGGGTGTCTAATTGTTTTGTGATTCCCTGACAAGCATGTCTAACACAAGAGAACCTGGCAAGGTCAAGAATAGAAGATAGCAGAACATGCCTGAGGCAGAGAAGAAGCCACAATTTCGCTGAGACTGACCTGCAAGCTAACTTTGATGAAATAAACACAGAGGAGACTAGTGGGCTAGAAGCTGACCAAATTGCGATAGCACCATTTTTTGCCGCTATTCGCATTTAAGGACTATTTTTTTCCACCGAAATAACAGTCAAAAAATAAACATGAGAATTGCCCAAACATTTTGTAACATTTGGCGAAGTGATAAAATTGCACCATTTTTGTGCGACGAAACTGAATTTTTCGGTGCTAAAAAGAATGCCCGTTCTGCGCATGTGCAGAAAAAAATATTTTTTTTTTTTGCCCTGTTTTTTTTTTCTTTCTATCTTTCTTGTGCCTTCCAGGTCACATGATGGATGCGCCCATGCATGCGCAGTACAGCCAGGGCTGAATCAGCCATTTTCAGAGTGCATTTAAACCAGCGGAGTTCACCATAGTTCAACACAGGTGTTCCAAAAACTAAAAATGCAGGGTGATTCAGATAGGAAGAGGACCAGGAAATTCACACAGGATGCAAATGAGGCCCTGTTCAGTGCTGTAGAGAGCAGATGGGGAGAGATTGCAAGGAAGGGTTGTGGAAAACTGCACCCATCTGCTATGAATGAAATGAGGAAATGTGTGGCAGAACAGGTTTCCACAGTGGACTCCATCAAGAGGACGTATCTCAAGTGCAGGACGAGGTGTCGTGACCATTGCAGGGTAGTCAGAGTAAGTCATTTTTATTTGTGTACTCCAATTACTTAAATTGTAAATATGACACATGTTGGTATTGCTAGGCTTCTGATCGGCACACATTATAAAGATTGTTTTTTGACGCATTAAATGATGTTTCTGCACTTCGATGTTTTCATGATGAACAAGGTGCAAGTAAAGTACCAGGGCCATTAAACAGAGCACTGTATTAAATGCACACAGTATGGTATAAATGGTATAAGTGCTTTGATGACTATCTGTGTGTGGCACTAGAGCAGAAGGGCCTTCAAATTTTTATTGCCATCTTTGCAGGGAAAGTTGTTGCACAACCGCCAATAGCAGCGTAAACCAGGCAGCGGTCTAGCAACACTGGTCCCACTCAGCCACCTTGAAAGTCATGTGGCAGGTCTGATGGGTGTGTCGCAGAGATCGATTACCCGTGCGGATGCTGAGCCCAAATTGGAGAATGAGAGTAAGTCCTGCAAAATCCACGATCTGGGTTGGCTCAGTGTTAAGTACTGTCTGTGAGCTAGGCTTCGGTTTATGCGATGCACTGTACTGTGATCGGGCTAGAGTTCAGGTAATGCAATGTACTGTCAGTCGTTGACATGTAATGCAATAGTGGTGGTCCTTCAAAAGAGCCTGCGCTATGTGACCCTACTCATGTCACCCTGTCCCCTCCCCTGCTGCTAACCAGTCATCGGTTCTTTTATATTTTGCACATGTGGATTCAGACTCATCGGAGATAGCAGAGGACGCTCCCAGCTCGACGGATGCCATAGTCAAGGACACCGACCTCAGCCCTGCTCAGGAACCTCCACAGGAGGAGGAGGAAGAAATTCACATGGCGGGGGTGTTGGTGGATGTGGGGGAGGCCACGCAGGCCAGCAGTCCGTCGGAGGAGGAAAGCGGGACATTCCCTGGTTATCCAGCATCCGAGGCCCCGGGTCCCAGTGGGTTGCAGCAAAGCACACCCAGGGAGAAGTCCGTCTGCTGTCTGTGCGGAGGCTGAGTCGGCAAGGCCGCTCTGCCGAAATGCAGGCAAGCAGGGAAATTGATTTGGTGGGAATGTCCGGGGAGAGCATCCAGCTCAGAAACAGCTCCTCGTGGCCATGGGTGGGATCTTAGGAAACATTGCAGCATTATCTGCAGACATAAGGGAGGGTTTTTTGCAGCTAATTGCTGCAACGCGCGAGAACACTGAGGCTGTTGATGCCCAGTGGCAATTGACGGCCTCGACTCGCAGCACTCCTGTCCCCAGAGTCAAGACACCCAGAGTGACCAAACCAGTCAGTGTTGAGGCTGAGCAAAAGACTCAACACTCAGAAGCTGGGCCTTCCACAGCCCCAGCTTCTCCAGGGCTTCCATTGGCGTCTCCTACGTCTGTCCCCCAACAAGAGCAGCGGCCTGGCTGCGCTGCTAAAAAAACATCTTGGGACCACTGGGGGCAGGGGCAAGGGCAAGGGCAACAATTGACAGAGGTGGGGAGGGGGGTATGGGGGGAAGATGGCTGCAACTGAAGGATGTTTGCTGCAGGGGTTGTTGTTGTTTTGCTGGGTTTTTTTGTTGTTAGTTGGTTTGCTATTTAAGTGATGTTTACAATTGAAAGGTTTGATATTCAAAAATGTTATTAAAGTTTCAAAATTAACGTTTAGAAAGTTGCATTAAAGTACAACTGTACAACTGTTTAAGAAATGTAAATTTTTTTTCAACTAAACCAAACTTGTGCAGTGTCTCATTTGCAGAGTAACAGAGGGAAATAGTCAACATGGCGGAATACAGAGGGCAGTCAATGATCAAACGTGCCGTTCAGCCTTCATGCAAAGTGATGAATTATCAGATGCTGACGCAAGGCTCTTGCAGTCGTGAAAGCTCCACGTGGCCTCCTCCCCTGTCGTCCTGGGGGTGGTGGTGGTGAGATGGGGTCCTCGTCCTCCTCCTCCTCCCCCTTCTCCCCCCTCTCTCCTAAGGTGGTTCTGCAATCCCCAGTGGCAAATCCTGTCCCCTCATGTGGTAGCATGCAGCACTGTGAACTTAGCAACGTGCTCAGGGGAGTATTGCAGGCAGCCTCAAGAGTGGGCCAAGCATTGAAAGCGCTGCTTCAGCACTCCAATTGTCTTTTTGACGCTGTTGCATGTGGGTATATGGTTGTTATTGTAGCGATGCTCGGCTTCTGTGAAGAGGGTTGCAGAGGGGGGTCATGAGCCAGCTGGTGAGGCCATAAACTTTGCACCCCAGCATCCACCTCTGACCTTCTGGCTGTCGCTCAAACAGCTGTGAGGCACTGCTCTCACGCAAGATGAAAGCATCATGGATGCTCCCTCGAAATTTTGCATTTACTGCCATGATGCGCTGATTGTGTACGTTGAGCGAGTAGAATCCCTTTCGGTTTCGGTAAACCTCCGGTTCCTCAAAAGGTGCTTGCAGGGCGATATGCGTACAGTCAATGGCAGCCTGTACCTTGGGGAAGCCCTCTCATTCTGTGCCTCCCTGGTCATTGGTAAGCTGATGAAGTCCTTCCTGCGTGCAAACAGTGTAGCAGTCACCTGGCGAATGCAGCGATGTATAACGAACTGCGAGATGCAGCATATGTCCCCTGCTGATGCCTGAAAGGAGCCGGAGGCATAAAAGGCAATGCCGCAGTCACCTTCACCTCGATGGGCAGTGCAGTCCTCCTCACACTTGTAGGCTGTATGACTTTGAGCTGGCATATCTCTGTGACCACCTCTTTTTTTGAAAGCGCAGTCTTCTAATGCACTGTGTCTCAGATGGGTGTAGGTATGAGTGCTGCTCCCTGAAAACTCGTTGGGGGTAAGGCCTCCTCCCCATAAGTCTGTGACCTCTTTGATTATGCTGATAATGCTGTCGTATAACACTTGTTCCAGGTCTCTGCTCGATAGCAAAAGTAGACTACAATAATGGCAGATATAGCATAGGCCCCATTCTTTTCAGTGTCCTTAAAAATGAAGTATAAACTCACAAAAACCTCAAAGTGTAAAACACAGCTTTCCATCCAAATGCTTTAATTCACTGAACTGTAGCTCCGCTTTTCAAGCTGACGTCGCTGGCGCTGGTCTCATCGTGAATCCGACATGGGAACACCTGCATTTTTTGGGTGGTATTTTTCGCAGTATTTACGAATGGCGTTATCGGCCAATTTTTCAAAAACAGCGATATCGGAGTATTTGATGCCAAGTGACGTCACAAAAACTGTTTTGGAAAAAGGCGGTCGTTATTTTTTAACGCTGGTGTTAAACCACTGGCCAATATCGGAGAATGAAGGTAAAATGACATTAAAATGGTCGTAATCCTGGCCAATTTCGAGCCCAGAGTGTTGGGTGTCCTCAGCAGGAAAATTGCCGTAAAGATGGTGTTGGCACTAAATGCTAACTCTCACTCCCAGGACTGCAGATCAACACTGCAACATGTTCAATGAATTGACCAAGGAAATGCATTGGACATTCTTTGTCTTCCTTGAGCATCCTATGCACCAGATCACTCTTCACCTTCTAAAGTAACAACAACTTGCATTTATGTAATTAAAAACATCCCAAGGCATTGAACAGGAGCGTTACCAGACAAAATGTTACGCCGAGCCACATAAAAAGATATCAGGACAGGTGACCAAAAGCTTGGTCAAAGAGGTAGACTTTAAGGAGTGACTTAAAGGAGTAGAGAGTGATGGAGAAGTTTAGGGAGGTAATTCCAGCGCTTTGAGCTGAGGCAACTGAAGGCACGGCCGCCAATGGAGGGGCAATTAAATTCAGGGATGCACAAGAGGCCAGAATTGGAGGAGTGCAGAGATCTTGGAGGGTTGTAGGGTTGTAGGAGGTTAGAGATAAGGAGGGGTGAGGCCATGGAGGGATTTGAACACGACGATGAGAATTTTAAAATCGAGGCATTGCTAGACCGGGAGCTAATGTAGGTCAATGAGTACAAGGGTGCTGGGTGAACAGGACTTGGTGCGAGTTAGGATACAGGTAACAGAGTTTTAGCTGAGCTCAAGTTTACAGAGGGTGGAAGGCGGGAGGCCAGCCAGGAGAGCATTGGAACAATCGTGCCTGGAGGTAATCGTGCTTGGAATAATCGTGTCTGGAATAATCGTGTTTGGAGGTAACAAAGGCATGGATGAGTTCCCTTTAAGGAGGGAATGAGCCGTGGATCACAGCAGTGCTGCACCACTACCACTCTGCCTGTGTCCTTTAGCGCTCCAGGAAGGAAGTAGAGCTCTTTAGTGCTCCACTTCCTTCCTGGAATGCCAACACCGAATTTCGAAAAAAGATCAGAATCATTAGCGTCTGGAGCTAATTTTTCCAGCTTTGAAAAGTTAGTGCCCCAAACGGGGTGCTCTCGAATTTCTTCCCACACCGCCCCCCCCGCCCCCCGCCCCATGTCATATAAGGAGCCCATCTTAATACCAGCAAATAAAAACAGAAAATCCTGGAAATCGCAGCGGCTCAGGCAGCATCTGTGGAGAGAAAAACAGAGTTAACGTTTCAGGTCAATGACCCTTCGTCACAACTGGCAAATGTTCGAAAATAACAGACTTTTAAGGAGCACTGAAAGGGGAAGGGGAAGAAAGAACAAAAGGGAAGGTCTGGGATAGGGTGGAAGACAGGAGAGATTAGAGAGACAAAAGGGATTATGGGCCGACTTGAAATGGTAATGGCAGAAGTTAGAAAAAGGTTAGTCTCGATAGGGTGTGAATGGCGGAATAATTACCAGCTGCCATGGGAGACAGAGAAAAGAATTACCCAAGTTCGGGGGAGGGGGGTAACGGAGCCAAATATTGGCAGAGGTTATGGTCTGAAATTGTTGAACTCGCTATTGAGTCCAGAAGGTTGTAAAGTGCCTAAACGAAAGATGAGGTGCTACTCCTCGAGCTTGCGTTGAGCTTCATTGGAACAATGGAGGAGTCCAAGGATGAAGATGTCGGTGTAGGAGTGGAGCGGGGAATTAAAGTGACAGGCAACCGGAAGCTCAGGGTTACACTTACGGACTGAAGAGGTGTTCCGCAAAGCGGTCACCTAATCTGCGTTTGGTCTCCCCAATGTAGAGGAGACTACATCATGAGCAGCGAATACAGTGTACTAAATTGAAAGAAGTACAAGTATATCACTGTTTCACCTGGAAGGAGTATTTGGGGCCCTGGACAGTGGGAAGGGAGGAGGTAAAAGGGCAGGTGTTGCATCTCCTGTGCTTGTACGGGAAGATGCTGTAGGAAGGGGAGGGGGTGTTGGGGGTGACTGTGGAATGGAGCAGAGGGAGCAGACTCTATGGAAAGCTGAGAAGGGAGGGGAGCGGAAGATGTGATTGGTGGGATTGCGCTGGAGGTGGTGAAAATGGCGGAGGATGATCGGTTGAACGTGGAAGCTAGTGGGGTGAAAGGTGAGGATAAGGGGAACCCTGTCATGGTTCTGAGAGGGAGGGGAAAGGATGAGAACAGAGGTACAGGAAATAGAACAGAAACAGTCGAGGGCTGTGTTAACCACGGCAAAGGGGAATCCTCTGTTGAGGAAAAAGAAAGACATGTCAGAGGCACTAGTGTGAAAGCTGGCGTCATCTGAGCAGATGCGACGGAGACAGATAAACTGGAATGGCATCCTTACAGGATGCGGGGTGGGAGGAAGTGTAGTCCAGGTAGCTGTGGGAGTCAGTGGGCTTATAGTGGATACTGGTCGATAGCCTATCCCCAGAAATGAAGACAGAGAAGTCGAGGAAGGGAAGGGAAGGGAAGTGTCGGTGATGGACTCTGTGAAGGTGAGGGAAGGGTGGAGATTGAATGCAAAGTGAATGTAATTTTCTAGTTCAATATAATATATAATACCAGCAAACCTCTTCTTCATTTGCACCCAGATTACTACATTGACTTGGTTAGCGATCTCCAGCCATGCTGCTTATAATTCACCTTTCACAGAGTCCTTTGCTGCACTTCCTGTAGCTGGACCTCCAAGACATTGAATGGGGCAGTTATGTCCACAATTCTTCCACTAGAAATGAATTTTTGGCACTAAAACTTTTCCTCCCCCTTCAGCGTCAGCAGGCGCTCTTTAAGAGCTGTTATGTGGCCAGTTATTCTGTCACATATGCTTTCAGCCAGGTTTCCTATCATATGTTTCTCTCTCACAAGGACCCTATTCAAATTAAGGAGATGGAGTTGCCTTGTAAAAGTTGCTGTTGGGCATGCCGCTCACTTTGGATGAGGTCAGCCATGAATTTGCTGGTTTTGCAAAGTTGAGGCTGTAATTATTTTCCGTTTTTCTTTTTAACTTGTTCACTGGCGTGTGAATGTGCAAGATCCCATTGATTTGTCTTCTTTGTATATCCAAATCATGTACATGGGCTTGCTTCAGGTTCCAGCAAGGTGTTCAGGCAAGCAGGCCATCCAATATACAAACACCTGTCGTTCATTAGTTGCAGAACCTCCCTAAGTTGACTTAGTTATACAGCAGTGCTCCATATGTGTAACTGCAATAAAGATGCATGAGTGCAATAATACACAAGCACAAATAAGTACAGTAACTGAGACTAATGAGGCCCACAGATTCATATCTTTGCCATTGGAGAAGGTGCATAGATGTGGGATTAACTTTACTGACGTTGGAATGGAAAACTTAATAACTAAAATGTGGTCAAATATAACATTTCTAATAGGAATCAGCAGTGTACAGGCAACCAGCAATAGATGGAAACAAAACCGGCACCATCCAGTTTCAAATTGTCAACCTTACGATTCCGAAGAACATTGTGCAGATCAGCACGATAATGAACAGAAAGAACAGTATATGCATTGTATCGGCATTATGTAACCAAGTGCATCCACTACAAATGCCACTGGCATCAGGGTTCTGTGGAGCTCACTATAACGGAAAAAAATCTGTGATTACTTTGGTAGTACAACTTTGATTGAAATCATGCTAATATCTGCAGTACAGTTTCACTAAACTGTAGTTTAATTTGAAGTATTTATTGTTAACATTGCCCATTTAAAGTTAATTGAGACCAGTTAATTTCGACATAAAGGTGAAATGTGATCAATACACAGTAGACACATCCGATAGAGACGTATAAGAAATTAACCACAATGTTGCAAGATAAAGTTTAGCAAGCACATTGACACACACAATCTGCAATATGCTGCAATTGTGTCTATCACAGCATTCTGGATGTTACTGTGTGCCAAACAGACAGAAAACATTTTCCATGTATAGCATAAGCTTTAATAACTTCCCTCTGTTACTGCCGGCAATGATACCATCAAGTAAGTAAAAACAGATGAATTTGCAGAAGGTCTTTTTTATGAAGAGCAGATGTCAACTGCAAATGTTTTATCACTGTATCATTAATTACAGCCCCAATGCAGTATTTAAATATGCTTTAGAATGGAGAAGAATATTAATGAGTTGACTTTTTTTATGACCATTCCCTGTGCGTTTCTCTGTTACTTTTGGCGCACATAACACTATCTGTAGCTTTTAAACTACATATAACAGCTGTAAAAATGATTGCATGCATTGCCACATCAAGAGAAGTGGCAGCTTGGCTCAGTTGATAGCAAACTTGTCTCTGAGTCACAAGGTTGTGGGTTCAAGCACCCCTCGAGGACTTGAGCATATAAATCTAGACTGACACGTCAGTGCGTACTAGTGGAGTACTGCATTGCCTTTCACTAAGATGTTAAACCAAGGGCCCCATCTCGCTATTCAGGTCGATGTAAAATATCCCATAACAATTTTTCAAACAAGAGCAGGGAACTTTCCCAGAGTTCTGGCCAACATTAAGCCCTCAACCAACACCATCAAAGCATTGTTCATTCATCGCATTGTTATTTGGGAGACCTTGGCCCCAAAATTGCTGTGGTAGGCCAACAAATGGCTCCCGTCGTTAGTTAGACTTGCCCCTGCCTGCTTAATCTCCATGATATTTTGCATGGCAAGTTGCTGGAAATATGAGACGGAAATGGTGTGGTGCCCTCCACCGAGCATCTGGGACCTGAGTGAACAGGGCAAGCCAATATCCTTAGCCAATCAGATCGAAGGATTGTGAAATGAACAGTGCAAGATCTGAACAAGTTAGAATGGCGAATTCAATGTCAAATCAGGTAGAGAAAGAGAAATAAAGAGAAATACAGAATGAAAGATTGGTTTAAGAGAAAGAAAAAAAAGAGACAAAGCAAAAGTAATTTTTTCAAAATGTTACTTAAAATAAACTCAACAATTAAAACTTGAAGAAATGAGACTCCACACTTGTAATAGTTCATTTTCAGTGCCATTGAGGTTGACTGACAGTAATTGACATTTCATCTTCATCATCATAGGCAGTCTCTCGGAATCGAGGAAGACTTGCTTCCACTCTTAAAATGAGTCCTTAGGTGGCTGAACAGTCCAATATGAGAACTCCAATCCCTGTCACAGGTGGGACAGATAGTCGTTGAGGGAAGGGGTGGGTGGTTTGCCGCACGCTATTTCTGCTACCCGCGCTTGATTTCTGCATGCTCTCAGTGATGAGACTCGCGATGCTCAATGCCCTCCCGGATGCACTTCCTTCACTTAGGGCGGTCTTTGGCCAGGGACTCCCAGGTTTCAGTGGGGATGTTGCTCTTTATCAGGGAGGCTTTGAGGGTGTCCTTGTAACGTTTCCGCTGCCCACCCTTGGCTCGTTTGCCGTAAGGAGTTCCGAGTAGAGCGCTTGCTTTGGGAGTCTTGTGTCTGGCATGCGAACAATGTGGCCTGTCCAGTGTGGTCAGTGCTTCAATGCTGGGGATGTTGGTCTGGTCAAGGACGCTAATGTTGGTGCATCTGTCCTCCCAAGGGATTTGTAGGATCTTGCGGAGGCATCGTTGGTGGTATTTCTCCAGAGACTTGAGGTATCTACTGTACATGGTCCATGTCTCTGAGCCATACAGGAGGGTGGGTATTACTACAGCCCTGTAGACCATGAGCTTGGTGGCAGTTTTGAAGGCCTGGTCTTCAAACACTCTTTTCCTCAGGCAGCCGAAGGCTGCACTGGTGCACTGGAGACGCTGTTGAATCCAGTCGTCAATGTCTGCTCTTGTTGATAAGAGGCTCCCGAGGTATGGGAAATGGTACACGTTGTCCAGGGCCGTGCCATGGATCTTGATGACTGGGTGGCAGTGCTATGCGGCGAGGACAGGCTGGTGAAGGACCTTTGTCTTACGGATGTTTAGAGTAAGGCCCATGCTTTCATACGCCTCATTAAATACATCGACTATGTCCTGGAGTTCAGCCTCCTCGATGACGACTGGACCTCTCCTTCCCCACAGGTGACCTCCTCCTCAACGGTGACCGGGTCCTCCTCTCCTATGATGGCGGTTGGCCTCCCCTCCTCCTTCAGCGACGACTGGAGCTCTCCTTCTCCATTGGTGACCTGGCCTCTTCTCCTCCTCCAGCACGTGGTGAGTACCATGGCTGTGACCCACCTGACCTTCCACCCTGAACCACAGTGGGCCACTGACCCTCCCAATGTCTGCCCCCAACCAAGCCTTGGACTACTGCCATCAATTAACATTTATCATATCATTAAAAGAGTACTTGGACTTGAAATGAGTAGATTTAACTTTCTGTGGACAGTTTACTTCCTATCCACCATGCAAGTACAGGAGCTTCGCACCATTCCATGCATTTGGATGGGGTACCAAATAGCGAGATGCTGTTTTTGCGAAGCTAATGGCAGAGTGGCGTATCTCGGTTAGCAACATCTTGATTTCTGGGTTTAATCCCACATCTGTCCTCACCTGAAGTTGCTGTGGAATTTTCACTTAAATACTGGTGAGCGCTATAAGCCTCACCATTATTTTGACAGCAATTTTTGGGCCTCTGTGTATAATATTGGCAACTGCATTTTTCTGCATAGCAACAGTGATTACCCTTCAAAAGTAATTAATTGATTGTGAAGTGCTGTGGCACATCTTGAGGATGTGCGGTCCTGTATAAAGACAAGTATTTTTTAAAGTTTGGTCTATGCATAGTGTGCTGGCACAGAACTTCATATGTTGATATTTAATATATAGGCATTTAATATGTTGATGTGTGGCATTGTGCCCATGAAGGAGGGGTGGATTGTTGGCTGTAGTTCTGTGGTAAGTGAAGGCAGATTGGTATATGATGTTCTTGGCCAATCCTTTCTCCCTGTACAGGCCGCTGTACCGTTCCATTGCTCTAGTTGAGCCGCTCAAACCGCTTTAATGGGGGAGCACTGGATGATTGCAGCAAAGGGTTTAATTCCTTGATCAGATGGCAAGCAAATCGGAGGATCAGTCTTCAATTTATCAGGCAGGGTCCAATTAGTCTGTTTTGTCTCCAATTCCAAGCAGAGGCTGTAGGTGCTGTTTGGCTAGGTTTGCATTCCAAAGGTGCTTCATACAAGTTTCTGGGAGCAGATGCACTTTGCTGCAGAATGCAGATGTAGGAACAGCTGCTGTTAATGTGGAGCAAGATATGTACCGTATTACTTTAGCTCCATTAAGATTTCAGCATTCCTTTTTTAATGCAGCAATCATATTTCAATCTTCAAGTTCAATTTATAAAATCTTTGATTATGATGTTGTTTCAGTGCCCACAAAGCTTATTATTTCAAAGCCTGCCAGAAACTGACTGCTAGAGGGTACAGTTGGTACCATTCTTAAATTTGCAGATAATATGAAAATCTATGCAAGGATTGGTAATAAAAGACTTGACATATTCCTGAGGGTAAGCGCCCATGCCTGTAACAGTACCTGCCCCACATTGCTGCTGGAACCTCTGAATGGCACCTTGCTACTTTCTGAAGGGGAAGCAGGGGCCAAATCGCCTACCAAAACTGGCAACAATTTTTAAAATGCCCCCCTGAGGGAGAAGAAGGTCCCCTGGGAATGATTACTGTTGTTTTCTTGCATTGTTGGGGATTTTATTAGGCCCAGGATAGGCCCGGCTGAGCAGGCATTGCTCCTCTCGGAGGCACTTGGGGCAGACTTCCTGAGGAAGCTTGAAAATGCCTGCAGAATGCTCCCACAACATAATGGGGAAGAGGGGAGAAGTGCCCACCACAACAATTTGCTAGGGAGGAGTGAAAAGGGGCGGAAACTTGGTCGATCTGAGTTTCAACCCAAATGACCCCTTCCTACCTGTCTGAAACTCTGCAAGAATTATACCCTTCCCCATCAGGGTTGGAATGACTTCCCTCATTTCATTGTGCTAATGGAAAGGAATTAAAAGAACCCAGGGATATTCAAATCATTCAGACAGTGAAAAGACATGAGAGATGGCTACAACACGAAGGGAAAAAAATAGGGGACAAAGGCAAAATACTGGGGATGCTGGAAATCTGAAATATAAACAGAAAATGCTGGAAACACTCAACAAGTCGGGCAGCATCTATGGAGACAGAAACATTGTTAATCTTTCAGGCTGGTAACCTCTCGTCAGAAAATGGGAGAGATCGGAGAAAATAAGAAATTTTAAAAAATACCTGTAAACGCAGGAAGTCTGAAAACCAACAGTTGGTCACCAGTTCCAAAAAGAGAAGAAAAAAACAAATCAGCATCCTGTGTACTCATCTTCTCCCATCAGATTCCAGAACCAGTTCCTGAACTGCCAACCTGCCTCCTGATGTATAGAAAATCTAGGAGAAAGCCAAGGTCTGAGGTTACTGAAGTTTCTAACTAGATTAAAGGATTGCAGAGTACTTAGGAGAAAGATAAGCTAGAAGGATCAGTTTTATGAAATGGCTCTCCCAGCGAGAAGTCGCTTCTGCTGTGAGCACAATTTTGTTCAAACAGTTCCACTGTTCTTGAAGCATGTGTTGAGCCGAATTAGAATAGTATAGAAGACCGTAGAAGATCAGCCATGATCTTATTGAATGGGAGTGTAGGCTCAAAGGGCCGAATGGCCTACTCCTGCTCCTTTTTCTTATGTTCTTAGACAGATGTCACCGAGGGCATAGACAGGACCTAAATGGTGAACCGCAGGAAGGTCAGGTTCAGAGATGGCGCCAGAAGAGAAGTGTTCACCAAAGCAGTCATCTAATCTTCTCAATTAAAACTCCGATATTGAGCTTTCTACTTTTGAGTTGCTTCATACACTTAACCTAAAAAAATAGAACTGAGACTAAAGTGAATCCCATTTTGAGATTACCATTATTCTGAACATTATTTGGCTATTTACATTCTAGACAACTCTCTGATGAGGTGGAAGACAACAAATAATAGCGGGATAGACACTTCTTGTTTTGTTTTGGAAGGTTATACCTGCTAGAATGAGACTGAGTCACTCGAATATTCTCTTGAATAAATCTTTGCAAAATGCTATTTTTATTTAAAGCCTCTGATACTTTTGCACAGGATAGAAAACAAGGTACCCATGATGAACTCCTGGAAGAAGACATAGAAAGGTTATTCCAAGCTAAAATACATTCTTGATGTATTGCCCCATTAGATGGATTATTTGCCAGCAATAAGTGAAATATTCTATCGTACTGGTAAAGAATATTTTCAAAATGACAATCCAATCCTTTGCTTATGGACTGTATAACGTGCATTTAGATACAGCAATAATTCTTCATAATGTCATTAGGAGATGCACTTCTTACATCCATTTTAATGGATTTTTACCATCATTAAGATACATGTATCAGTGAAGTCTTAATCTTGCGCACCCACAATTGCTAGAGTCAAGATCCTGGCTTAACCACCCAGATTGCACCTGGATGGTCCTGGCTGAAACTACAATGCGGGTTCCCCTTCCAGGTCCAAGATTGGGAAATCCTGGCTTGGGTATTCCCTGTTACTGGTCCCATCCCTGGCTGACCCCTGTCTGTCATCCACCTTGTAAGAGGTGGACAGAAGTTATGCCTCTCTCAAGTGAAATCAGATACTCCTGGAAACAGTGGAGACCTGCAGCAATTGGGATTCTAGCACATCCCTCGAAGTTCTTCCGATTTCCCACTAGAATTATGGTAGGAGACTGGTGGAATCCTTGAGGAATTTTAGCCCTCATATAGTCATGTAATACTTTGGACTCAATTAGGTTGGTTTGGTAAACAAAGTAAATATGAGCAGATTCTTAACATCATCACATGGATACATAAGATGTTTTGAAACAAAATCTATAATCAACTTGCTAACATATATTACCACAAACTCGGCTTAACCCTTGGTGGAGGATATGGTTTAATGTCATTTAGAATATGCACATGTCAATGCTGAATATTAGTATGATTAGTAAAATATATGAAACTATTGAGCATTTATTCATTGAATAAAATAGTTTCCATTAAATATTAGATAACATCAGCTAAGTTTCCCTATTGGTTCAGTGGGTAAATGCACAAAGTGGTGTGTTATTGAAGTTTATACATCAAGAAGGATTCTAGTTCAATCCTTGTTTTGTGGTGAGGTAGGTAGATAATGTCAATCAGTGCAGAATTGAGTGCACACAATTGGGTAGTGGGGCGAAAACTGGCAAAGATTTCCAGTTCTGATTAATATTCAATCACCACTTCTGGAAGTGCATGTGTGAGGACTTTGGGTGAAAATAGGATCAGGATCAAAGGTTTGGCTTTGATGGGCCCATCGTGAATAGCATATTATGCACAGGTTTATACAAAGAATTGTGACTAGGATGAGGTGCCAGAGGATTGCTGTCTTCAGGAATGGAGGGATAAGGGAAGAGATGAATTCTACAGTATTATCATCAAAGGCAGTCCCTCGGAATCGAGGAAGACTTGCTTCCACTCCCAAAGTGAGTTCTTTGGTGGCTGAACAGTCCAATACGAGAGCCACAGACCCTGTTACAGGTGGGACAGACATTCGTCGAGGGAAGGGGTGGGTGGGGCTGATTTGTCACGTGCTCCTTCCGCTGCCTGCACTTGACCTCTTCACGCTCTTTGCGTTGAGACTCGAAGAGCTCAACGCCCTCCTGGATGCACTTTCTCTGGCCAGGGAGATGACACTTCGGCCAGGGTCTCCCAGGTGTCAGTGGTGATGTCGCACTTTACCAGGGAGGCTTTGTGGGTGTCCTTGTAATGTTTCCTCTGCCCACCTTTGGCTCGTTTGCCATGAAGGAGCTCCGCCTAAAGCATTTGCTTAGGGAGTCTCGTATCTGGCATGCGAACTATGTGGCCTGCCCAGCGAAGCTGATCAAGTGTGGTCAGTGCTTCAATGCTGTGGATGTTAGCCTGGACACTGATGTTGGTGCACCTGTCCTCCCAGGGGACTTGCAAGATCTTGTGGAGACAGTATTAACATTTCTCATATCTGTCCACGGCACAGGGTTTTCTTTTGATTGCTCCATATCTTGTAAGCACATTTTGAATAAGTTGCATTTCTATAGTATGTATTTATTACATAAACTATTAACTTTTTCTTTGTGCTGATAATGTTAGTGCTGTTGGGTACAGTCAGTGTCAGCATCAAGCACTCCCCCAGGTCATGTAGCATGGGAAGAAGCAGAATAACACTTCCTCTGATCTGCTCTGATATTGTGTCTCGGCTCAGAAACCAGAAGAGCATTCCATGCTGAAACAATTATGACTCTTTTTTTATTTCAGACTGGCAATCCTGCAGACTGTGAAGGAGATTGCTAATTAATGCTGAATTGGGGCAGTTTTGACACCTGTTGGAACTGGATTGAGACTATTCAAACTTATTTTGTGTAGAAAAGCAAAATACAGTACTGCAGATGCTGGAAATCTGAAATAAGAACAGAAAATTCTGGAAAGATCAGGCAGCATCTGTGGAGAGAGAAATAGAGTTAACGTTTCAGAACTGGAAAAGGTTGGAGATGTAACAGGTTTCAAGCAAGTGCAGAGGTAGGGAAAAGGGGAGGGGAGGAAAGAACAAAAGGGAAGGTCTGTACTAGGGTGGAAGCCATGAAAGATTAAATGACGAAAAGGATGATGGTGCTAGGTGGAAGGAGATGGTAATGGGACAAGTAAAGAAACAAAGGATGGGTCTAGAGGAGGTGTACATGGGAATAGCAGAATCATCAGCAACAAAAAATGTGGGCAGTGGTTATAATCTGAAATTGTTGAACTCGAAGTTGAGTCCGGAAGGCTGTAAAGTGCCTAATCGAAAGATGAGATGCTGTTCCTCAAGCTTACATTAAGCTTCATTGGAACAGTGTAGGAGGCCAAGGACAGAGAAATCAGAGTGGAAGTGGGGTGGAGAATTAAAATGACAGGTGACCGGAAACTCTGGGTCACACTTACGAACTGAATGGAGTTATTGTGCAAAGCGATCATCCAATCTGCATTTGGTCTCCCCAATGGAGAGGAGATCGCATCGTGAGCAGCAAATAGAACTCTTGCAGCCAGCCTGACTTTCTTTCTGGCACTCATAGAGGAAAGACCAGTATTTAACCAACTCCAGCTCCTCCTGGCTCCATATTCAGCTAAGCAAAAATCTTTCAACTTACTCATTGACTGGCAGCCTCCAGCAGTTCCTTTAAGGACTGCAGCTTTGGCTGCTGTATGCCTGAGAAAAACTGACTGCAGCCTGCCTGGTACATGCTGTGTTCAGTCACAAACCAACTTCACAAAGGGGCCTGAAACACACATTTGACCCCTAATTTGCATAAGCAATTGGCCTATTACCAGTTTCAGGTGGTCGCCCTGGATGACTATCGGTTACCCTAACCAATATGGCATGCATTGCACTTCTGGTACAGACTAAGGCTGCACGCCACACACCATATTGGGCTCGTTTGCACAATCGTTTGTTGCCAGTGATTTTAATCCTGTACGAATAATGGGCGTAATCTTTATGCTTTGTTTCTTTCGAAAAAGTTGGGAATAGGTAAATACCCATTATTGATACCTCTCAATTACTGGCATTTATATTCATTAAAAAAAGCAATTCCAAGGCCTTTGTCTTTAACTCAGAAATATACTACAGCTGGTTTGAAAATTTCAGAACAAATATTTCAGTAATGGAGCTGAATGGTGCTAAAAAATTTAAAAAACATCGATCTTTCATGTAACAACTAACTGTGTTGAATGAAATGGAAAACCCCTCTTCATTTCTCATAACTTTGTTCGACAAACTTGTGTGTATTCTGTGTACTTCTTCCGGCTTGTTTTGAGAGGAAGGCTCCACATGCAAAAGTCCTATTTGCACATTTCTTGATGCCAAAAACAGGATTGTTTATGTAAACAGACAAGATACATCACAAAGATCCAATCTTTGGATGTTCACTGCCAAAAGTAAATGTGTGTGTGTGTGTGTGTGGATGGACATCTTGGACGTGGCAAAGCCAGTGACGGTAAACAGTTAGCTGTGGAGGCTGTTATTACAAGAACAACAAATGACCCATCTCAGTGTGGCAAAATAGTTTTTAAGCACATTCAGTTTCATCGTTTGTCATGCAAAAAGTAGCTGCTCAACTAGTACAAGAGTAATTGAAATCATCTCGCTCTTAATGGCATGTTGTTTATGGCTGTGGCTTCACCTGTATTTTAGGCTTCCCACTGGTTCTGTAGTTTAGTTCCACTCCAGCGGGGAGCTTGTTGACTGTGAGGTGGAGCATGGCAGCGAGGAAGATTGAGAAGAGGGTTGGGGCGATGACTCAGCCCTGTTTGACCCCAGTCTGGACGTGGATTGGGTCTGCGGTGGATCTGTTGGTAAGGATCACGGCCTGCATGTCTTCATGGAGCAGGCGGAGGATGGTGATGAACTTTTGGAGGCATCCGAAACGGAGGAGGACGCTCCATAGACCCTCGCGGCTGACAGTGTCAAAGGCCTTTGTAAGGTCGAAGAAGGCCATGTACATGGGCTGGCACTGCTCCCTGCATTTTTCCTGTAGCTGTCGCGCTGCAAGAATCATGTCCATTGTGCCCCGTAGGGGACGAAATCCGCACTGTGACTCTGGGAGGAGTTCCTTGGCTACGGGAAGAAGATGGTTGAGGAGGACTCTAGCGACTGTTCAACCTGTGCCGTCTCCAGGCCAGATCCAAGACCACCCTAACCTCTGTTGTCGAACAACAGTACGCAGACGATGCCTGCGTCTGCGCACATACAGAGGCTGAATTTCATGACATAGTCAATGTATTTACTGAGGCGTATGAAAGCATGGGCCTCACGCTAAACATCCGTAACCAGACTGATTCCTGGGATGGCGGGACTGACATATCAAGAAAGACTGGATCAACTGGGCTTGTATTCACTGGAGTTCAGAAGAATGAGAGGGGATCTCATAGAAATGTTTAAAATTCTGATGGGTTTAGACAGGTTAGATGCAGGAAGAATGTTCCCAATGTTGGGGAACCAGGGGTCACAGTCTAATGATAAGAGGTAAGCCATTTAGGACCGAGATGAGGAGAAACTTCTTCACCCAGAGAGTGGTGAACCTGTGAAATTCTCTACCACAGAAAGTTGTTGAGGCCAATTCACTAAATATATTCAAAAAGGAGTTAGGTGTAGTCCTTACTACTAGGGGGATCAAGGGGTATGGCGAGAAAGCAGGAATGGGGTACTGAAGTTGCATGTTCAGCCATGAACTCATTGAATGGCGGTGCAGGCTCGAAGGGCCGAATGGCCTACACCTGCACCTATTTTCTATGTTTCTATGTTTCTATGTAAGATAAAAGTCCTCCACCAGCCTGTCCGCACAGCACTGCCCCCCAGTCATCAAGATCCACGGCGCGGCCCTGGACACCATGGACCACTTCCCATATCTCGGGAGCTTGCTATCAACAAGGGCAGGCATCGACGACGAGATCCAACACCATCTCCAGTGCGCCAGTGCAGCCTTCGGCTGCCTGAGGAAAAGAGTGTTCGAAGACCAGGCCCTCAAAACTGTCACCAAGCTCAGGGCTGCATTAATACCTGCCCTCCTGTATGGCTCAGAGACATGGACGATGTACAGTAGACACCTCAAGTTGCTGGAGAAATATCACCAACGATGTCTCCGCAAGATTCTACAAATCCCCTGGGAGGACAGGCGCACCAACATCAGTGTCCTCATTCAGGTTAACATCCCCAGCATTGAAGCACTGACCACACTCGATCAGCTCCGCTGGGCAGGCCACATAGTCCGCATGCCAGACACGAGACTCCCAAAACAAGTGCTCTACTCGGAGCTCCTTCATGGCAAATGAGCCAAAGGTGGGCAGCGGAAACACTACAAGGACACCCTCAAAGCCTCCCTGATAAAGTGCGACATCCCCACTGACACCTGGGAGTCCCTTTCCCAAGACTGCCCTACATGGTGGAAGTGCATCCGAGAGGGCGGCGAGCACCTCGAGTCTCATCGCCGAGAACATGCAGAAATCAAGCGCAGGCAGCGGAAAGAGCATGCGGAAAACCAGTCTCACTCACCCCTCCCCTCAACAACTATCTGTCCCAATTGTGACAGAGTCTGTGGCTCTCGTATTGGACTGTTCAGCCACCAAAGAACTCACTTCAGGAGTGGAAGCAAGTCTTCCTCGATTCCAAGGGACTGCCTATGATGATGGTGATTTTAAGCTTAGAGCCATCCAGCTATAATATTTTCCAGTAGTAAAGTAAGGACAAAATTCTTTGGCATTGCTGAGCTACTCTTAGCAGAACTTGTACAAGGCGCATAAATCAGTTCAGGACCACACATTGCTTATTCTTTGGATAATAAATTTACTAATCATGCCAATTGAATGAAAGTATATATGCACAGAGAAAGTATTTAAATAGGGAAATTAATTTATAAGCTTGCATCTAAACTAACATATCAAATTAACTAATTCGACTCCAATTATAGGTAGAAGTTTTCTAGGGTTAGATAAACTACTTCTATTTGAATGTAGAGTGCAATTGGCTCTAAAAGAAAGCATTGCATTTGATACAGAAAGTAACTCACTTCCTTTAAGGACCACATATTGAAACTTTATTTTAATAGTTCATAGGAATTGCTAAGAGTTTAAGATTGGGAAGACTTTATTTTAATTTACCTTATCAATATCTGAGCTCCCATAATGATTTTTATAAAGATTATGGGGAATATATGTTAGAATGGTAGGTTTTTTATAACTGAGCTTTTTGTATTGAGGTTTCATGAAATCCATCACAATATTTTGACTTGCAAATCAAAAATTCTCATTGAGAAAGGGAAGAACCAGAATAGATGATCAAGCACAGCAGTATATCCTCTGTACTTTTAGCAATAAGCATGTTTTTGGAAAGTTAAACATTGTGATTTTTACGGGCGGGTATATTTTCTGATCAGTTGCGCTGGTTCCGCAGGTATAAAAGGGGTGCAAGAGGTTGGAAAATTGTTTGAGTAGGTCTCAAGCATGTTTGCACCTGATATTTTTCTGATAGCAATTTTCTGACCAACTGCAAACGGTGTGCCAGAGTGCTCGTGCACATTCCATGCCATAACCTCATTTAATGCATTTCCTGGTTTTTGCTTGGGATTGTCTTTTTATGCCTTCAAAGCTCATTTTTACACATTACATGGCATGTACAGCACAGAAACAGACCACTTTATTAGTTTACCAAACACATCTTCCCCTCTCCTCCCCTTTCAGCATTTCGAAGGGACTGTTCCCTCTGAGACACCCTGGTCCACTCCTCAGTCACCCCAACACCCCCTCCCCTTCCCACAACACCTTCTCGTGCAAACACAGGAGATGCAACACCTGCCCTTTTTCCTCCTCCCTTCCCACTGTTCAGGGCCTTCCAAGTGCAACAGTGATTTACTTGTACTTCTTGCAATTTAGTATACTGTATTCACTGCTCACGATGTGGTCTCCTCCACATTGGGAGACCAAGCGTAGAGTGGGTAATCACTTTGCGGAGCACCTCCATTCAGTCCGTAAGTGTGACCCCGAGCTTCCGATCGCCTGTCGCTTTAATTCTCCACTCCACTCCCACTCTGATTTCTCTGTCCTTCGTCTCTTACGCTATTCCAATGAAGCTCAACGCAAGTTCGAGGAACAGCACCTCATCTTTCAATTTGGCACTTTACAGCCTTCTGGACTCAACATTGAGTTCAACAATTTCAGACCATAACTTCTGTCACTATTTTTTTCACATGACAGCTGTTGATGACTCTTCTATTCCCATTTACAACTTCTAGACTCATCGTTTGTTTCTTTACTTGCCCCATGATCATCTCCTTTTGCTATGTACTATCAAAACTGGTATCAGTCAATCACTCCTGCCTTCCACCCTATCACAGACCTTCCCTTTTGTTCTTTCCTCCCCTCCCTCTTTTCACTGACTTTGTACTTGCTTAAAATCTGTTACGTCTCTAACTTTTTCCAGTTCTGACGAAAGGTCATCGACCTGGAACGTTAACTCTGTTTCTCTTTCCACAGATGCTGCCTGACCTGTTGAGTATTTCCAGTATTTTCTGTTTTTATTTCAGATTTCCAGCATCCGCAGTATTTTGCTTTTACATTTTATTAGTTTCTTCAGTGTTTCCGAATTTTTTATTAATATGTATTTTTGCTGCTAACCACATGTATGTGTTTTTGTGCTTGCAGAAGATCAGCCACAATCGCGCCAGCCTTCCTGGGACGCATCAACCTCATGCCATGGTGGTGATGGCGAGGCTGCGGACACAATGAGCATAACTGAGCCGCCGAGCCCACCATGTTGCCCCTTCTCAACATTCCTCATCTGGCGACGATGAGATTTTTCAGGGGTTTGCGTCTTTGGAGGCTCCTGGTCCCAGTCGCGTACAGCAATGCAGTGCGAGAGGGCAATCTCGCAGGCCAGCTCGCCAGAGGGTGGAGTCGGCAAAGTCAGTCTGCTCAACGACAGGCAGACATGGAACTGGACTTGATGGAAATATCCAGGGAAAACACAGGAATGCGCCGTGACCCTATGGATACATTGGGATGGATCTCGGAGAGCATTGACAAGCTTACTGCGACTGTTGCGGAGGCAGCGTCACAGATTGTCAATGCGACTCAAGAGTCCAGCGAGGCCATCGTTGCCCACACACAGATGCTGGTGGTCTCGAGCAGTGACAGTGGCGTTCCAGAGTGTGTGGCGCGTGCCCTTGATAACGTTGCAACCTAGGGCGCATCGCAGGCACAAGCTACGCTTCAGCTTGGTGATGTGCTGCGGTCGATGACTGTGGCCAACCTCTCTGCTTTCCCCACTGTCCAATGGGAAAGGGACAGTGCCGAAGCAGACCAGCAAGTTGCAGAGACACATCGTGCTCTGGATGCTGAGGTGGAGCCCCGTCGGAGAGTCAGTGGCTCCCAGAAAATGGAAGGTGTTGTCCTTCCTCAAGTTGACAGCATTCTGGCTCCCATCACTGATCGCCAACCATGCACCATACACGGTTGACACCACAGCCACCAATGACTGCTTCCACCAATGATGAGACGCAACAGTCTGTAGCCGGGCCTTCCAGGCCAAGAGCTGGTCCAGGGCTTCCTCATACACAGTCTGCATTGTCGCCCCCCAACACAGCAGACCTCTAGCAGCCTTGCTGTAGGCACTGAGGCCGCATTGAGGAGGAGCAGCAGGTGTGGAAGGGGGCTGAAGGTAAGGGGGTGGGGGAGGAGAGTGTGACTAAGAGCCATTAAGGGCTGGCACAAGGTTGAGCTCATGCATTTATGTAGAATTGTTCAAATTGTAAATAGTTGTGTGTTAAGAAAGGGCTTATTTTGCATTGACTTGCTGCAGGAAGCAGTTTTGCATTTAGTTCATTTTGGTTTAATCATTGTATCGTTTTGGGTTGTTCAGTGTCATTGTTCATTATTGATGTTTATAAAAATGTTTCTTGGACCTTTGCCATTGGTGTCTTGTGTCTCATTGCAGGAGTCAGTGTAGATGAACCGTCATGGTGGCACAGAGTCGTGAGTCAAAGCTGCAAACCCACCTTCCTCATTCAAGCAAACCGGTCAATGATGAGCTGGCGACGTAAGGCTCTTGCTGCGGCCGCATTTCCACGCTGCTTTCCTTGTGGTTGTGGTGGATCTGCAATGGGTTCCTTGCCAGGCTCATCCTCCTCGTCCCATTCCTCCTGAGGTGGTCCTGCAATCCTCACTGGCAATGCATGGCCCCTC
The DNA here is from genome assembly GCF_044704955.1 of Pristiophorus japonicus. NCBI lineage: Eukaryota > Metazoa > Chordata > Chondrichthyes > Pristiophoridae > Pristiophorus > Pristiophorus japonicus. Next base: position 180,531,058 of record NC_091982.1, on the reverse strand, counting down.
ATGATGGCTAAGTTGTGTAGTATGCAGCACACCACAATGAACTCAGAGACCTGTTGAGGGGAGTATTGAAGGCTGCCTCCAGAGCAGTCCAGGCATTGGAAGAGCTGCTTGAGCATCCCAATTGTCTGTTTGATGACGTTGCAGGTGGCTGCATGGCTCTCATTGTAGCGCTGTTCAGCTTCTCTGGCGGGGTTCCGGAGTGAGGTCATGAGCCAGGTGGCTAGGCCATAACTTTTGTCTCTAATCAGCCAGCCCTGCCCTTGTGTTTGTTGCTTAAACATTTGTGACACACTGCTCTCATGCAAGATGAAAGCATCATGTGTGCTCCCTGGATAACGGGCATTCACTGTGAGGATGCGCTGCATGTGGTTGCAGACCAGCTGTACATTTAGGGAGTGGTATCCATTTCGGTTTCTGAAGATCTCTGCGTTGCTCGCAAGGCTACGTGTGTGCAGTCAGTGGCTCCTTGAACCTTGGGGAAGCCTGCAATTCTTCCAAACCCTAAAGCCCTCACATTCTGGCTGTCCCTACTCATTGGGAACTTTATGATGTCCATTCTGCGTGCATACAGTGCCCTTGTAACCTAGCGAGCAATGTGCTGCATGCTGAGAGATGCTGCATATGTCCTCTGCTGTTGCCTGGAAGGAGCCGGAGGCATAGAAGGCCATCGCCAGTCACCTTCACCTCAATAGGCAGTGCAGTCCTGTTGGCACTGGTAGGCTGTAAGTCTGCCTGTAGGAGCTGGTATATCTCTGTCAGCACTTCTTTTCGGAAGCGTAACTGTGATGTCTGTAAGTGCTGTAAGCTTGTAATGCTTGTAGCTCCATACTGTGGATGTGGACGTATTTTGTACTGCAGCTGCAGAGTTATAATAAACAGACAGGCAGCTTCCGGTAGCTTCCGGACAGAGAGCCTACCATCTTAAGAGCTGTGTGTGTGTGCTCTGTGAAGATATCACAGTTGGCGACTGAGGATGGAGATTTTTCGGATGTTTAAAGCTTAAATTTTGTTGGTGAAGGATTCAGCCAGCCGACAGAATACTTTGGAAGTTTCTTTCTTTGAAAGAAAAACCTACAAAATCCGAGATAAACTACAGCACACGGTGAGAACAGCTAGAGTTTAAACATGGCAGGTGTAATCGGATATTTGGGTGAATATAGACACGACCAGGAATGTTTTAAAGCATATGGCTAGAAATGTATTTCACTGCAAATAACACAATCGAAGTTCCAGACAATGCAGTCCAAAACCGGGCTGTGTTGGAACGGAAGAAAGCGATTTTCTTATTGGTGGCAGGTCCGGCATTATACGAAACCCTGTAAATCTGCTTGTGCCTGACGAGCCAAAGGACACAATGCTTAAAGAGATTTTAATGAAGCTGGAGCAGTACTATAACTCCAAACCGTTAGAAATTGCTGAAAGCTATAGTTTCGGGATTCGGCAGACAGTGAGGTCGATGAGCATGGCCGAACAATATTCCCGAGAATTAAATAATGATTACGGTCGTCAGTCAACCGAGGTAAATCACCTGCAGGTTCAAAGTAAAAAATGGCCAGGGCCGAAAGTCTCAGAAACTGGAAATTCTACCAGAGCGTCGAAGTCGTGCTATAGGTGCCTGGGACAACACATTGCTAAAAGTTGTCCATACGTGAAGGCAGAGTGTTTCTTCTGCAGAAAGACTGGGCATCTTGCGAAGGCATACCGACTGAAGGGTAAACCAGCTTTTAAAGCTATGAGTCCAGCGTTCAAAGCTATGAGTAGTAATCCAAAGAGACTACATAGCATGGAAGAACAACAGCAGGACGAGGAGATGTTAGAATTACACGTCATCAGGAGCACGAGGTTAACGGACAGCGATTCGGAAAGCATCAAAATCCACACAGATGTTGCGGGATTTAAGATACCAATGGAAATTGACATGGGTGTCTCCGTGAGTGTAGTACCGGAGTCACTATATCGCGACAAATTGCGTGATTTCCAACTGGAGAAATCCAAGATAGAGCTGCAAGGCTACTCAGGAGAGAAAATTCCTGTAGTAGGCCGTATCACCGTACATCAATTTCAGAACTTGCCTCTAATAATATTGAAAGGAGACAAGACTGCTTTAATAGGAAGAAATTGGTTAAGCTCACTGAAGCTGGATTAGAGTAAGATCTTCTCTGTGGAAGCGAGATTTTCATCAACGGATGAGGTTATCAAACAGTATCCGAAGTTGTACTGCGAAACGGGCAGTCCGATCCAAGGCTTCAAGGTGAGGGTCAGGGTACAGAAGGACGCTAGATCGGTTTACTACAAGCCACGTTCCGTACCATATGCACTCAAGGAGAAAGTTGAGCAAGAACTAAAAAGACTCGAGACTGAGAACATTATTTGTAAGATAGATCGATGTAATTGGGCTACACCCATTGTTGTACCTAAGTCTGATGGTAAAGTAAGATTGTATCATGTGGGGTGTAAGAGTGGTTATACCAAAGAAATTCAGGTCCAAATTATTAGGAGACCTCCATGACCAGCACCTGGAAATGTGCTTGACCAAAAGTTTTGCACGCAGTTATTTATGGTGGCCAGGTCTTGATAAAGATATAAGTACGTTGTGAGTCAGTGTACGACATATCAATCGGTAAGCAAGCAACCACCATCAGTACCATTACAGCCATGGAAATGGCCTCCCAGGGTGTGGCAAAGGCTACATATTGATTTTGCTGAGTTAGATGGACAACAATTGTTCATGACACAAAGATTAATGGGAAAGCTGGTTGTGTAGAGGACACAGAGAGGCTGCAGAGAGATTTAGATAGGTTAAGCGAATGGGCTAAGGTTTGGTAGATGGAATACAATGTCGGAAAATGTGAGTTCATCCACCTTGGAAAAAAAAACAGTAAAAGGGAATATTATTTGAATGGGGAGAAATTACAACATGCTGTAGTGCAGAGGGACCTGGGGGTCCTTGTGCATGAATCCCAAAAAGTTAGTTTGCAGGTACAGCAGGTAATCAGGAAGGCGAATGGAATGTTGGCCTTCATTGCAAGAGGGATGGAGTACAAAAGCAGGGAGGTCCTGCTGCAACTGTACAGGGTATTGGTGCAGTTTTGATCACCTTACTTAAGGAAGGATATACTAGCTTTGGAGGGGGTACAAAACGATTCACTAAGCTGATTCCGGAGATGAGGGGTTTACCTTATGATGATAGATTGAGTAGACTGGGTCGTTACTCGTTGGAGTTCAGAAGGATGAGGGGTGATCTTATAGAAACATTTAAAATAATGAAAGGGATAGACAAGATAGAGGCAGAGAGGTTGTTTCCACTGGTCGGGGAGACTAGAACTAGGGGGCACAGCCTCAAAATACGGGGGAGCCAATTTAAAACCGAGTTGAGAAGGAATTTCTTCTCCCAGAGGGTTGTGAATCTGTGGAATTCTCTGCCCGAGGAAGCAGTTGAGGCTAGCTCATTGAATGTATTCAAATAACAGATAGATAGATTTTTAACCAATAAGGGAATTAAGGGTTATGGGGAGCGGGCGGGTAAGTGGAGCTGAGTCCATGGCCAGATCAGCCATGATCTTGTTGAATGGCGGAGCAGGCTCGAGGGGCTAGATGGCCTACTCCTGTTCCTAATTCTTATGTTCTTATGTTCTTATGTTCATTGTAATTGATAGCCATTCAAAATGGGTTAAGGTGTTTCCAATGTGGAAAATAACAACAAGTAAAACATTGGACATTTTCCAAAAATTATTTTCTGCATTTGGCCTCCCTGAAGAAATTGTTTTGGATAGTGGACCACAATTTAGTTCAGAAGAATTTGCACAATTCACAAGCAAAAATGGTGTGAAACATACTAAGGTTCCACCATATCACCCTGCTTCGAATGGTGCAGCAGAACGCATTGTACAAATTGTCAAACGTGCCCTCATAAAACAAATGTTAGATCCAAATCCAAGAAAACGACAGTTGTCATTGGATCACAAATTGGCTAATTCTTTGATTACATATCGAAATTCTCCTCATACAACTACTGGTAGAATGCCAGCGGAGTTGTTTCTCAAACGACAGCCACGAACTAGATTCTCATTGTTAAAACCAAATTTGGCACAGTCTGTAGAAGAGACACAAATTAGACAAAAAGAGAATCATGATAAAGGGAGACTAAAAGAGAGAAGAGTGAAATGAAACCAGAAGGTGAGAGTGAAGAACCATCACCATAAATGGTTAAAGTGGTTACCCGGAAGAGTGGTGAAGATATGTGGTCCTCGCACATATTTAGTAAAGATGTTTGATAATGGACAGGTTAGGTTTGTCCATATTGATCATATTTTACCTACAGACATGGAAGGAGTTGAAGGTGGGAATGATTCAATTATTTCTGACTTATCAGATAGTTTTGATATACCAGTAGCAAATCCTAAATCCAATGTACTGGAAACAAATCCAGGAGAGAATCAGAATGAAAGTCTGAGTCCAAATTAGGGAAACAAAGAGCCTGAAGTTAGAGAGAGTGCAAATGAAAATCAAGGAAATTCCATGGAGGAAAATGTTCCTGAGGATGAGCCTCAAATGAGTGTGAAATCAACACCATGTTTGGAAGGTTCTGTTTGAGAGCGAAGGTATCCTCTTCGAAACAGAAAACAAGGCGTAAAGTTAAATTTGTAAATATGTATAAAAATGAAGTTATTTATGATGTTTGTTATGATGGTTTTTTCATTAAGGAGGGAGAAGTGTGATGTCTGTAAGTGCTGTAAGCTTGTAATGCTTGTAGCTCCATACTGTAGATGTGAACATATTGTGTACTGTAGCTGCAGAGTTATAATAAACAGACAGGCAGCTTCTGGTAGCTTCCGGACAGAGAGCCTGTCATCTTAAGAGCTGTGTATGTGTGCTCTGTGAAGATATCACAGTAACCTTCTCACACACTGCGCCTCAGAGAGCTGGAGGTATGAGCGATGATTCCTGTAAATCTGTGGGGGGTAAGGCTTCCTCCCCATACGTCTGCGACCTCTTCAAATCCGTGGGCCAACATAGCCAAGAACCCTTCTTCCAGCTTGAAGCCGCCTACCAATAGTAACCAGCTACCAGCAATAGCAACACTGGCGAACTGGTATCGCCCCCATCGAAATCTCTCTCTGACCTTGTAAGCAAAATATCATGGCACATAAAAGTGCCGTTTGCAACTCGGAGCCTCACACAGCATCCTGCGCTCAACCGTGGCAGTCACTGATAACTGCGATATAAGATTGTGCAGCCTCCGTTAAATATGCCGCTAATAGTGCAAGCTGCACCTTGGGACCGCCTGTTTTTTTCATATGTTTCCTGGGGCGGGCATTAAATGAGGCATTAAGGCCGAAAGTTCCTTCCGGTGCTCTAGCACAGCCTTGCACGACAATTGACGTAATTATATGAGGGCTAGATTTTCGGCAGGTTTGCGACCGGGTTTTCACTGCGATTTGACCCTCCGGGGCGAAAACCCGGTCGGTGGGTTCCTCGGGTACCTCTTTGTGACGGCGCTTTCACGTACCGCCAGGGTGAGGTGTGCCGACGTGCAACGACGCAGATTGTGTTTATTTCGTACTTTCGACTCTCTCCTGACCCTTACGCCACACCCAGAATACCGACAGGTCAAACCTGTCGGTGCAGCCCTGCCAGCAGCGGCAAGTATGAAGATCTGCAAAAAAGGTAAGTGAAAGTTTTTATTTTTTAATTCCTTTTCAGCGATTTAGTAGGTAAGGGTTTTTTGAATGTTTTGTGAATGTTTTTTGCAATTTCCCCCCCTCTCCCCCCAAGCCCTCTCTCGCAGTGTTACCTGCCCCGGATTAAAGTTGCCGAAACTCACGGTTTGCGCCACGAATTGTCGTGAAATGCCGACTTTTGGCAAAAACTACCCTTTTCGCCGAAAACCGAAAATCTAGTCCAATTAATCAATCTAAAAACGGAGGGCAGGCGGTAAGTTTTTGCGCCACCGCAAACCAATAGCCAAATCTTTCAGCCCGGCGCTAAATCCTGGACGCCCGGCATAACGCCCAGAAACAGCATTTAATGACCCGCCAGGGCACTAACCGAGACGCAAATGAGCTGAAAATCCAGCCCAGATAGTTACAGGCACTTGTAGCCTGGCGAGTAGTCACTATTGGGATGTGACTCAGGATGTGACTCATGCTGGTTATACGCGTTAAAAATACTCGGTAGTCATGAAAATACTGTATGCCAACATTGCGAAAGGCTGCTCTGCACAGCTACAAAGGAAATGCCATGTGGCATTTTTATAGGACCAGGGATTGCAGTGGGGATGATGCTAGATGGAGTATTTTAAAGGGAACATTTTGGAAAAGTACTGACAATTTAAAAGAAATACCTTAAATTGTACATTATTAAGAAAATAAATGTTAGTGCACAGTGGGTTTCAAAACGTCCCAGCCATGACATTGGTTTTCACTGGGTATTCTTCTCCATGTGATGTGGTATTGAATTAAGAAGGCAAGCATTGCGATATTTTATACAAATCATTGCTTATTGACATGAATCTATGTACATTCAATGCTTTCTAACAATAAAAAGCTGATAATACTGCATTGTTGGAAATTTGGATTGAAACCAGTTTGACATGACCCTTTGTGCAGCAAAGCAAACATGATGATGTGGATATAATCACACTTTAAAATTTGTTAAACTCAGTGATAATAACGCTAAGCAATTGAATCTCATCAGGCAAAGGCTGGAGTATTGAACTTACTGGTAATGCCTGAATATGATGGGCCATAAGTTCGCAGAAGCTCTGGACTGCCATCTATTGGAGGAATAGTAATTGACAATTAAAGCAAAACACTTATGACTCACTCAACCATTGAGAAGTGTGGTATGGTGAATTTTGAAATCATTTTTCTCATACAGTTGAATAAAGTGTTGTCCTTCTACTGGACTGCTGCAGCCCTCTCTTCATTTCACTGCCTTGAGCCCCTCTATTAGAAACAATTCTACATTAAAACAGGAGAATAAAACATAAGATTATACACACTTTTGATTATTTCCAAGTAAAAAAACACATTAAAGCAGAAAGAAGGATATTTTCCACTTTAAGATAGAAAATCAGATTGAAAATGAGAATAAACGAACACAAGAACCAGAAAAGACACAGAGGCCAGCTGTCTCTCTATTCCCATCTGAAACACCAAGTGTAAGGTGTTAAGATGCTTGAGATTGGATTTTTTCTTTCTCTCAGGAACAGATTTTTGTTCTTTCCTTACAGGTTCCATAGTTACCAGATAGCAGAAGGACCTATGGACATAGATACAATGGTGCAACTTTTGGTTTTGCCTCTGCAGCCTAAGTTATGAACAAATTGAAGCCAGAGTCTGCTTGTCACTCATCCATTCAGCAGCACAGAGCTAAAACAACTTTTATTCATTAATGGATGTCGGCATCACTGGCCAGGCCAGCATTTATTGCGCATCCCTAATTGCCCTTGAGAAGATGGTGGTGAACTGCATTCTTAAACCGTTGCAATCCGTGTGATGAAGGTACTCTCACAGTGCTGTTAGGGAGGGAGTTCCAGGATTTTCACTCAGCGACTATGAAGGAACGATGATATACTTCCAAGTCAGGATGGTGTGTAACTTAGAGGGGGACTTGCAGGTGATGGTGTTCCCATGTGCCAGCTGCCCTTGTCCTTCTAGGCGGTAGAGGTCATGGGTTTGGGAGGTGCTGCCGAAGAAGCCTTGGCAAGTTGCTGCAGTGCATCTTGTAGATGGTAGCACTGCAGCCACGGTGCACCAGTGGCGGAGGGAGTGAATGTTTGAGGTGATGGATGGGGTGCCAACGATCAAGTGGTCTGCTTTGTCATGGATGGTGTCGAGCTTCTTGAGTGTTGTTGGAGCTGCACTGAGGCAAGTGGAGAGTATTCATCACACTCCTGACTTGCACCTTGTAGATGGTGCAAAGGCTTTGGGCAATCAGGAGGTGAGTTACTCGCTGCAGAATACCCAGCCTCTGACCTGCTCTTGTAGCCACAGTATTTATGTGGATGGTCCAGTTAAGTTTCTGGTCAATGGTGACCCCCAGGATGTTGTTGGTGAGGGATTTGTCGACGGTAATCCCGTTGAATGTCAAGGGGAGATGGTTAGACTCTCGCTTTTGGAACTGGCCATTATCTGGTACATGTGTGGCACAAATGTTACTTGCCACTTATCAGCCCAAACCTGAATGTTGTCCAGGTCGTATTACTTCCGGGCACAGACTGCTTCATTATTTGAGGAGTTGCAAATGGAACTGAACACTGTGCAATCATCAGCGAACGTCCCTTCTTCTGACCTTATGATGGAAGGAAAGTCACTGATGAAGCAGTTGAAAATGATTGGGCCTAGGACATTGCCCTGAGGAACTCTTGCAGCAATGTCATGGGGCTGAGATGATTGGCCTCCAACAACCACAGTCATCTTCCTTTATGCGAGGTATGACTCCAGCCAATGTAGATTTTTCGCTGATTCCCATTACTTTCAATTTTACTTGAGCTTCTTAATGCCACACTCAGTCAAATACTGCCTTGATGTCAAAGGCAGTCACCCTCACCTCTAGAATTCAGCTCTCTTGTCCACATTTGGACCAAGGCTGTAATGAGGTCTGGAGTGATCCTGGCAGAACGCAAACTGAGCATCAGTGAGCAGGTTATTGGTGAGTAAGTGCCACTTAATAGCATTGTCGACAACACCTTCCATCACTTTGCTGCTGATTCAGAGTATGCTGATGGGGTGGTAATTGGCCAGTTGGATTTGTCCTGTTTTTTGTGGACAGGACATACCTGGGCAATTTTCCACATTGTTCGTTAGATGCCAGTGCTGTAGCTGGACTGGAGCAGCTTGGCTAGAGCTGCAGCTAGTTCAGGAGCACAAGTCTTCAGCACGCCAGCTGGAATGTTGTCAGGGCACATAGCCTTTGCTGTATCCAGTGCACTCAGCTGTTATTATGTGGAGTGAATAGAATTGAAAAGAAGGAGAGCAACTCGGCAAAAGCAAAGGGACTTTAAATCAATACTTGAAGCAACCAAGACTTCCTCCAAAGGGAGGTCATGATACAGGAAGCCAGGCGGGTCCAATGGGATTGGTAGATTGCTTTCATCTGCAAAGGCCCGCAATTACCCAAAGGAGTCCTAAAAATCATTTTCATTGGCTAAAGTCTGTAGTCTTCAAGATCAAAGGGGTTCGTAGAATCATAGAATCAGAGAAATTTAGAGCGCAGAAGGAGGCCATTTCAGCCCATCGTGTCCGCTCTGGCCGACCAAGAGCTATGCAGCCTAATCCCACTTTCCAGCTCTTGGTCCGTAGTCCTGTAGGTTACAGTACTTTAAGTGCAAATCCAAGTATCTTTTAAATGTGGTGAGTGTTCCTGCCTCTACCACCCTTTCACGCAGTGAGTTCCAGACTCTCACCACCCTCTGGTGAAGACATTTCCCCTCATATCTCCTCTAAACTTCCCCCCAATTACATTAAATCTATGCCCTCTGGTTGTTGATCCCTCTGCCAAGGGAAACTTGTCCTTCCTATCCATTCTATGCAGGCCCCTCATCATTTTATATACCTCAATCAGGTCTTTCCTTAGCTTCATCTGTTCCAAACAAAACAGACCCAGCATCTCCAATCTTTCCTCATAGCCAAAATTCTCCAGTCCAGGCAAAATCTCCTCTGCACCCTTTCCAGTGCAATCACATATTTCCTGCAATGTGGTGAACAGAACTGCACACAGTACTCAAGCTGCAGCCTAACCAGTGTTTTATACAGTTCAAGCATAACCTCCTTAACTCTTGTATTCCATGCCTCGACTAATAAAGGCAAGTATTCCATATGCCTTCTTAACCACCTTATCTACCTGGCCTGCTTCCTTCAGGGATCTGCAGACCTGCACTCTAAGGTCCTTTTGTACCTTTACACTTTTCAGTGTCGTACCATTTAATGTGTATTCCCTTGCCTTGTTAGACCTCCCCAAATGCATTACCTCACACTTATCCAGATTGAATTCCATTTGCCACAGTTCTGCCCACCTTACCAGTACATTGATATCTTCCTGCAGTCCGCAGTTTTCTTCTTCATTATCAACCACACATCGATTTTTAGTGTCAACTGCAAACTTCTTAATCATACCCCCAACATTTAAGTCCAAGTGATTGATATATACCACAAAAAACAAATGATCCAGCACTGAGCCCTGCGGAACCCCACTGGATACAGCCTTCCAGTCACAAAAACACCCATCAACCATTATCCTTTGCTTCCTGCCTCCGAGCCAATTTTGGATCCAATGTGCCACTTTGCCCTGGATTCCATGGGCTTTTACTTTCGTGACCAGTTTGCCATGTGGGACCTTATCAAAAGCTTTGCTAAAATCCATATACACTACATCATACAAACTTCCCTCATCGACCCTCCTGGTTACCTCCTCGAAAAATGTAATCAAGTTAGTCAGACACGACCTTCCCTTGACAAATCCAAGTTGACTGTCCTTGATTAATCCATGTCTTTACAAATGAAGATTTATCCTGTCCCTCAGGACTTTTCCAATAATTTTTCATCTCCGAGGTTAAGCTGACTGGCCTGTAATTACTCGGTCTATCCCTTTCTCCCTTTTTAAACAAAGATACAACATTAGCAGTCCTCCAGTCCTCTGATACCACACCTGTAGCCAGATGGGACTGGAAAATGATGGTCAGAGCCTCTGCTATTTCCTCTTTTGCTTCTCTTAACAGTCTGGGATACATTTCATCAGGGCCTGGGGATTTATCCACTTTCAAAACTGCTAAGCCCCTTAATACTTCCTCTCTCACTATGTTTATCTCGTCTAATATTTCACATTCCTCTTCCCTCATTGCAAAGTTTGCATGGCCCCTCTCTTTTATGAAAATGAATGCAAAGTGTTCATTAAGAATCATACCCACGTCTTCCGCCTCCACACACACATTTCCTTTATGGTCTCTAATAGACCCTACTCTTTCTCTAGTTATCTTTTTGTTCTTAATGTATTGATAAAACATCTTTGGGTTTTCCTTGATTTTACTTGCCAACATTCTTTTGTGCTCTATCTTTGCTTTCCTGATATTTTTAATTGCACCCTTGCACTTCTCATACTCCGCTAGAGTTTCTGCTGTGTTGAGTTCACGTTATCTGTCCTAAGCTCCCTATTTTTCTTTATCTTAACCTGTATGTCTCTTGATATCCAGGGGGCTCTAGATTTGTTAGCCCCATCCTTTGTTTTTAAGGGAACATACTTGCTCTATACCCTCAGGATCTCCTCCTCGAATGCCTCCCACTGCTCTGATACTGATTTGCCATCAAGTAGCAATTTCCAGTCCACTTTGGCCAAAACGCATCTCAGCTCAGCAAAATTGGCTTTACCCCAATTGAGAACTTTTATCCCTGATCTCCCTTTTTTCTTTTCCATAACTACCCTAAATCTTACTGAATTATGATCACTAGCACCAAAATGCTCTTTCACTGATACCCCTTCCACCTGCCCCTCTTCATTCCCCAAAACCACATTCCTCTAGGCTAATGCCAAATACTGAGAAGTTTAGTGTTGATGAACAAACCCACAAGGGCATCCATGCGGTCTAGAAAGAGAATTATACTGAGTTTGTCTCTGATTCAGTGGGTCAAAGCAAAACCTACCTGCATGGAGGTAATATGAAACTGATGAAACTTGCTGCAGATAGAAGGCATTGATGAACAATCTTGTTGGAAGGACGTGGACTCTATACTGTGTCACCTAGCTAATGGTAGGGCTGCATTTATGGACAATATCCATGCTTATTCCTAAAAGCTGTTCAAGGTGAGGAGAGGAGGAATAACTGAACAATGCTAGGAACCATCAACTCACCTTGAAGCTACCCTTATGAGATTGGTGATTAGAATTTTGTTTGAGGTATGCATATTCTTGGTCCTCCAGAGCATAGTTGGGGCGCCTCCTATCTCAAAAACGACTCGAATCTTGCTGATATCACTGTTAATGGGATCTTTCAGTTTGTTGTAACAGGTCAGGTGCCCTGGAAACATGCGGAGTAATCAGAAAGGATCAGGCTGGATTCCACTTTTGTGAGAAATGTGTAGTTTGGGGAAACCCATTTGCAATTGCTTTCAGCAAATTCTGTAAAGTTTTTGACCTTCAGCCTGCGTTCTACAGCCTTCATGGAGAAGTTGAAAGGTATAGGACCATATGGCTAAATCTTGGCTTTTATCCAGGATTTTTACTCCAGCTCCAAGCTCCATACAAGAGTGGATGAGAGACGAATCATTCCTCTTTCAAAAGAGGTCTAAATCAAGTTTGTTCATTGTAATCCATCTTAGCTGGTGTCTTCATTAATGATGTGTTGGAGGACATTCTAAGGGATGGACTTGAACTATCTGTTCCTGACATTCTTAAATGAATTGCAATGCTTTTTTCGCAGATGATATTACGGCCCCAAATGCGAGGGAACCCTCATTGGTCCATGCCAAGGTCTAAACCCTGTCCCAAATTCTGGGAATGGGGTCATTTGCATGGCCGAGGCGGGTGCACTGTGCCTGCCAACCCTTTGAATCCGCACCACACACGCCCGTATGTTGATGCACAAATTTTGGGTTTTACTTGCAACTGAAATTCTTTGTACACTGACTCCTGAAAAGGACTTCATGCAACAAGTCCATCTAACCAAACCTAGCTGCATGATGTATGCTTCTGTACTCACATGATAGGATGCAGGATAATAATTAGGTGCCATTTTATGTGCTCCTGAAACTTACAACATCTTAAAACTACCTCTCTGCTTGTCGGACAAGGCCTCACATAACACATGGGAGCAGATCAGAATGAGAGGAGGGTTCCAAAATTATTTCCAGTGCCTTTTGTGGAGGTCACATTGATAATCCTTGGGACTGAAAGCATGGAGCAAAGGAGCTGGGAGAAGCCAAAGGCATCCTCCAGCCATTGGGCTAATCATGATCTTTCTTCACTTGCTGTCATCCATGTATACATTCAGGTATAACACCATGGGGCCAATTAATGTGATGGCAAGTGTGGAGTTCTGAGGCCTGCAAAATGCTTGAGGTGACTAGCATGCTGCATTATGGCTGGCCAATACAAAGGGTGCTGGGAATCTGGACACAGGCTGTGCACAAGGCTCTTTATGTTCATGAAAAAAATTATAAATTACGAGCCCTCTCTAAATGCATTCATATTATTGCCCCCTATATATATATATATTGCCCAGTAAATGGTATTTGAAGGGGTGTTATGCAGCCAGTATGCTAATGTCTGTTCCTCTTCTCTTTCTATAGGTGTCACCCAAGAACCAGCTGCAGGTCCCATTGCTCCCAAGAGGTCAGAACCTTATATCACTATGTGTCCTTTTCAGCAACACTTATAGGCAATACCACAAATGCGCATCCTGGATAATCACTGAGCTTGAGGAGGTAGCATTGGGTGAGTCTCAATGCCCAGAGCAAGTGGGGATGGCAACAGAGAAGCAGGAATAAACTGCCTTATTGATGATAGTACTTTTAGAAATACAGCAATCTATGGTTATATTGGGCAGTAGTGTCATGCTGCAGTTGCTATTCTATGGGAATTGAGATAAGAGTGCCTGCTATGCCGCCCAAAGCATCAGTCATCTGTTTGATATAGATGAGGGCAGCACACTAGTTGATGCTATAAATGACACCTATGATAGCCTGAAAGGAGAGTGGAGGTGGCCTTGACTGTCACTGCTGTGCCCATGTTGCAGGTTGGCTGCAGGAGTCCTTGTGGTAGATGGCACAATGTGCAACTGGTTTTGTATTGACCTGAAGCCCGCAGAACCAGTTATCGACTGTTGTGGAGTATTTAAATAACACTCGACACAAGTCTGTATGTGGAGAAAAGATTTGTTTATTTTGCTCGATCGATCAAGGGAGACCCGGCTTCTACATGAGTTCAGTAACTCGGTGACCCAAACCAGCCGTTCTCTTCGAACAATTGTCGGGTTACTGTTTTTGTACAGTCAAAATGCATACAAAATCATGAAGTTCCGCGCGGAAGCTTTCCATTTGTTGTTTCCCTGCTGCGTCACAAAGTTTTGCCTAACTACTATAATTACAAATATTAATTGGTTAATACAATTATATTGACAGCAAGCTGCGTTACCTCCCCTGTGCGCCTTTTATCTGATGAGTTACATACCACATCATTACTTTTCTATGGTTAAGCAATTCCTGTGAAAGTACTTCTTCCCAGACCTACTTGTCCTTGACCAAATCTTCTGTTAATAGACAGACAAAACTTGGGGTGTTTATCGTTATCTCATGTAATTCTGTCTATGCTAGTACATCTGCCAAATACTCCCTTCCCGAGAGTTATACGTTATGGTCCCATGCTCAACTTAAGCTTAGCCACAAACTTTTTAGAAATGCTAATGATTTTTAACCCCTTCATCGACCATGACTGCCAGGTATGTGTTCCAGGGCTTATATACAGTTGGTAATATAATGGTGGGTGTGGCAGTCTTGCTGTGGTGCCTGCTAATCTTTCATCATAGATCATTCCAGCCACATGATTTAGGAGTTTTGAAATGAATTCCATAATTAATATTAAATTGTCCTGCCACCTGGCATGGTACTTTGGAATGATAGTAAGAGCCACTTGTCATGTCCACCTTTCTTTTATCGTTTTCCTGTTCTGCCACTCATCGTCCACTCTTCATAAACTTGGAACTCATCAAAAACTTTGCTGCCGGTATCCTAACTCCAGTTCACCTATCACCCCTGTGCTCGCTGATCTACATTGGCTCCCATTCCATCAAAGCCTTGATTTTAAAATTCTCATCCTTGTGCTCAAATCACTCCATGGCCTCACCCCTCCCTATTTCTGTAACCTCCTACAGCCCTACAACCCTCCGAGAAGTCTGTGTTTCTTTGCCCCACCATTGATGGCTGTGCCTCCAACTGGCTAGGCCTTAAGGTCTGGAATTCCCTCCCTAAACCCCTCCGTCTCTCTATCTTTCTCTTCTCCTTTAAGATGCTCCTTAAAACTGACCTCCTTGTCTAAGCTTGTGGTCACCTGTCCTAATGTCTCCTTCTTTGGCTCGTTGTCAATATTTGTGTGATTATGCACCTGTGAAACACTTTGGGATGTTTTTCTATGTTAAAGGCGCTATATAAATGCAAGTTGTTGTTGTTGATCTCTTGAAAATGCTTTGATTACAGTCGGTATCTGGGTGATTTTGCTATTTTTTGTTTCAACCTAAAGCCTACAGTCGTGTAAATGGAGTTTCTGCTCATCTTCTGCCAAAATTATGGCAGCTGATCGGGAAAATCACCGAAGACAGCGTCAGCAGAATTTTTTTTCATACAGTACTCTTACAATGTAGACTTTCACTTTTATATATGCAAATTTCTGGCTGCTCCAGCTGCCATTTGTATCCACATTCAGACCCCATGGCAGATGCTGGTGTCCCTCACACTGCTACTGAAGAGAAGGTTGAAATATTGAATTGATTCAGAACTTTGCCCTTAGACAGTGTTGCATCTCATCTGTAGTCATGTCAAAAAATCCATTCTTCCTTCTCTCTTTCAGCATGACCCTGTTCTTCTATACCATTGTTACACAGTCCTATCTTAATTTCTGTATTGTGTGAGCAGGGAGTACAAAGTTATACTGATCACCTCATGGCGATGTAGAAGAGAATGCAGCTCAATACATGTCTGCTCAGTCCTGTGCACACATGGGCCTGGATATTCGGTTCTGCTCGTTGCGGGTCAGGAAAGTTTGCGTCCGGGAACAGTTTGCGCCTCAGTCAGCAAAATTCATCAGATGGGCCCTGAGTGTGGGGTGGAGCACTAAGGGATGCTTAAAAACTTCTTTTAAGGCGCTAGGCCGGCAGAGCAAGTGAAAATCCCGAGCTAGGCAGCCGGCCTTGGAACGCCCTAAGAGAGGCCTGGGGAGAAAAAAAACCTGAAAGAAAAACACCAAAAACATTCCCAATAAATAACTCACGCCACCACAACATAAATTGCAAATAAAATAAAATAAAAAACAGACACACTTACCTAAGGTTGATATTAATTACCTCACTGCCAGCTTTCACAGGCGGTCCCAGCACGGCACTCTACGGAGTGCTACGGATTGGGCAGCAGCCAAAAATCGAGTTGGTGTTGTAATCAAGGGCGTTTCACACCAGCTCGCTTCTTCCGGGCGGTAATGCTCTGTGCCCTGCCAAAACCAGCACCAAATATTCCGGCGGGGCGCTGGAAGCTGGTTGCTCTCCTGGAAATGCTTACTGTTGCCATTGCCGCCTATCCTGGGCGGCAGAAGACTGAAAATCCAGCCCAAGGACTTAATTTATACAGCTTCCAATCTGATTAAAATGAGCTAAGCTGAAAAAGACAGGTAAAAGGGCATTTTAATAATAATCAAAGAATACGTATGCATTGAATAGTCTGGAACTCTATTGCATGTGGTTGAGAACAGCTTGGAGGTATTCACATCAAGATCATTATATTAATGGTCAGACTGGTAGCATTATATTAATCTTTCAGGCTGGCATGAAGGAAATCATAACACAGAACTAGCCCTAAAAGTGCAATATGCGGGTATTAAATGTAGCTCCTCATTTTACCCAGAAATTCAATATACTTGATGTAGTCTAGGTCCTTCTGCACAGATAACAATTTTGCCTTTTTTTTTTACATTTGATACCTGTCAAGTATGTACTTTTGGGTTCACTAGCCACTAGATGGCATCACTGATGGAGGCCATTGGGCTGCACGCACGTGTGTGCAGCCCAAGTATAAAAGGCCAGCCATTTTGTATATTAGTCACTTTGGGCCTTAATAAAGCAGAGCCAAGGTCATATCTCTTGGAGTTTAACAGTACTCAGTCTAACAGTTATTGCATACACAACATTTGGTGACGAGGCAACAAGAACCTTTGCATGCAAAAATGAGCACAATTGGATTGTTGGAGCGAATCATGGAAGGAGAAGGTTGGGCAGATTTTGTGAGCCATTTGAGTCAGTTCTTCATGGCCAACAAAATGGAGGAGATCGGCGACGCAGATCAGCGCTGGGCAGTGTTCGTCACGGTTTGCGGTCCAAAAATTTATGGTCTGATAAAGAATCTACTCCTGCCTGTGAGTCCAACAGAGGAGACGTATGAAGAATTGTGTTCACTGGTACAGGACCACCTTAAGCCAGATGAAGGCATCATCATTTCGAGATACAGATTTTATACGCACATTCGCTCAGAGGGCCAGAATGCGGCAGAATTTGTTGCCGACCTGAGATGTCTAGCCGGACCGTGTAAGTTTGGGGCTGTGTTGGCAGACATGTTGCGGGACTTCTTTGTAATCGGCATCAACCACGAGGTGATCCTGCGTAAACTACTGGCGGTGGAGACATTGGACTTGAACAGGGACATCACGATCGCTCAGTAATGCATGACGACAGATAGAACTCTAAAGCAGACATCAGTGAAAAATCGCAACTCGGCAACTCCTGTAAATATGATTGATTCAGCGTTCGGCAGTGCGGCACATGGCAGGGCCTACCCGACTGCTTGCGCGAAACCTGTGGTTGCCCAAAGTCCGCCAGCTGGAATGCATCCGATTTATCCATGTTGGCATTGTGGGGGAAATCACCGACACCAGCACTGCCAATTTAAACAATATAGTTGCAAAGGCTGTCTGAGATTGGGGCATCGCCAGCACAAGTGTCCGCAGATGAGCAAGCGTGCAGCGACACACCACATGGAGGATGATGGTCAGACTAGCACAGATCCGGATTTGCAATCCGAGATACCAGAGGAGGAAGTGTATGAACTGTACTCGTTCCTAACTAAGAGCAAACCGATAATGATCAAAGTGAAATTTAATGGGGTGCCAGTATCGATGGAACTGGATATGGGGGCGAGTCACTCGATAATGAGCCAGAGGGCATTCGACAAGCTGTGGGATACTAAGGCTGTGAGGCCCAGGCTGAGTCCAGTCAATGCCAAGTTACGCACGTACATCAAAGAACTCATAACGGTGATTGGCAGTGCCACGATTAAAGTGTCATATGACGGTGCGGTTCATGAGTTACTGCTATGGATTGTCCCAGGCAATGGCCCAATGCTGTTCGGCAAGAACTGGCTTGAAAAAATCAGATGCAATTGGAACGACATCAAGGCGTTGTCGTTGGAGAAAGATACATGTGCCCAAGTACTGAGCAAGTTCCCCTCGCTGTTCAAACCAGGCATCGGCAACTTCACGGGAGTCAAGGTGCACATCCACGTGGACTCGATGGAAGACCCATCCATCATAAAGCTCTGGCAGTTCCATATATGATGAGGGAGGTGGTCGAAATCAAACTGGACAGACTCCAGTGTGAAGGGATCATATCACCAGTTGAATTTAATGAATGGGCCAGCCCCATTGTTCCTGTGCTGTGCAGAGTTGCAAAATTCATGGGAGAACCCCCCAGTATTTGGACTCATTGGAAAGGAAATTTAATTTGGAACTATCTACTGGAAAGTTTGGGATCCTAAAATGCTTATGGAAGAAATCTACAAGTTTTAACCAAGTTTGGGATTTTTAAAAGGTGAATGTTGGATCTGCAAGAAAAGGGGTGGGGTCAATCTCTAAAAGGCCAGTTTGGACATTGGAGCTAATCAAATTGTCTGGGAACTGTTTACCACCGAAACCTGCCCCTAGAAAACATTAGCATTTAAACAATCGACCATGGAAGAAACATTATCCACCCCACCCAGAGGAACCAAATGTCACATACATATTCCAACACCTTTTCAACAGGCATAGAAATATCTGGCTCAGGCCAGACTTCTGGAAGCAAAAAACAGCGCTATCACAATGGACAAGAGCTCATCAACTCAGAAAAGTCTATCAATACCAAATTAAAACTTAATCAAGTTTCAGTTAGCTGGGCTGCAAAATCTGAACAAAGAACCAAGGTTGATTTGGGGACAGATAAGGAAGTCTCTCAAAGAATAATTAAGGCCTACAGCCAGGACTGCACTTGGCTTCTACACCAGCTTCGTATGCTTCATACCTGGCAGACTTCAAGACCAGCACACCAGCTTCGTTAACCTGGTTCTTCAGAACATCAACCAAGACAGCATCGCAAACGACCAGGACACCAAGCACGCCGTGGCAGCAGGAGGCTCATGAAGCAACCACCAAGATATTACCAGCAACTAAATTGGTAATATTGAGCCACCGCAACCAACGATTTCCAAACCGAAGTCAACTCGACGAAAACCCGAAGATTCGCAAGCTGTTTCCACTCTACAAGCTATCCCTGAGCTACCAATGGGTAAAACATTACCTAAAAGAACTTTATAACCTACTGCGGAAGGAAGTGGGTACTTATCCCATAAATCCAATACACGCCCTACCGCATCAGCGGACACCACCCAACTGAGGAACATGCAGCAAGAAGTCCTCTCCTACGTTCGGGGTACGGCTAGCAGAATCGACAAACTCCAACGCATCCTGAAACCGCGACCCATTACCGACCGTCAAGGAAGGATTGGTGAGCATAGTCCCTGAAGCCCCAGAGCCTAACCTAGTTAGATAGGGGGAATTGGGAGGTGTTGTACTGATGTGTATTCTCGTGTTTGAGTAAAGGATTCCCCATTAGAGTGATAAGTTTTCTCAGTTTTAATAAAAGGTGTATTCATTCTTCTTGAATAAAAACCATACATTTCTTTGTACAAAACACTTGTCTGCTGTACTTTATCACACCCTAATTAATAAATCCAGGTTCAAGAACCATTAGTGGGAGCGACTCGCAACCGCTCTAGAAACATAGAAACATAGAAAATAGGTGCAGGAGTAGGCCATTCGCCCCTTCTAGCCTGCACCGCCATTCAATGAGTTCATGGCTGAACATGCAACTTCAGTACCCCACTCCTGCTTTCTCGCCATACCCCTTAATCCCCCTAGTAGTAAGGACTTCATCTAACTCCTTTTTGAATATATTTAGTGAATTGGCCTCAACAACTTTCGGTGGTCGAGAATTCCACAGGTTCACCACTCTCTGGGTGAAGAAGTTTCTCCTCATCTCGGTCCTAAATGGCTTACCCCTTATCTTTAGCCTGTGACCCCTGGTTCTGGACTTCCCCAACATTGGGAACATTCTTCCTGCATCTAACCTGTCTAAACCCATCAGAATTTTAAACGTTTCTATGAGATCCCCTCTCATTCTACTGAACTCCAGTGAATACAAGCCCAGTTGATCCAGTCTTTCGTGATATGTCAGTCCCGCCATCCCGGGAATCAGAGTGGTGAACCTTCGCTGGACTCCCTCAATAGCAAGAATGTCCTTCCTCAAGTTAGGAGACCAAAACTGTACACAATACTCCAGGTGTGGCCTCACCAAGGCCCTGTACAACTGTAGCAACACCTCCCTGCCCCTGTACTCAAATCCCCTCGCTATGAAGGCCAACATGCCATTTGCTTTCTTAACCGCCTGCTGTACCTGCATGCCAACCTTCAATGACTGATGTACCATAACACCCAGGTTTCATTGCACCTCCCCTTTTCCTAATCTGGATCAGGGAAGGCAAGCTGACCCCACTGACACCACCCACTACAGCTGAAAAGTGATGGCACAGTCAGAATCTATGGAGACTATAAGGCTACGATCAACAGGGTTTCGAAACAGATCAGTACCCGTTACAGAAGGCTGATGACTTGTTTGCAACAATAGCCGGGGGGGATGTCGTTCACCAAACTGGGCTTGATGTCAGCCGACATGACATAGGAGCTGATCGCGATGTCGAAGAGGCTTGCGTGCATTAACACGCATAAAGGACTGTTTATTTATCACAGGTGCCCTTTTGGAATTCGCTCGGCCACAGCAATAATTCAGAGGAACATGGAGAGTCTACTGAAGTCCGTTTCTAGAACCGTCGTGTTCCAATATGATATCCTGATCACAGGTTGTGCCTCCGAGGAACATCTGAACAACCTGGAAGAGGTTCTACATCACCTGGACAGAGTGGGACTCAGACCTTCATGGCACCAGAGGTCGAATTCCTGGGGAGGAAAATTGCTGCTGACGGCGTCAGGCTCACGGACGCAAAAACCAAGGCCATCAAGAATGCACCCAAGCCACAGAATGTGACGGAGCTGCGTTCATTCCTGGGTCTACTCAACTACTTCGGTAACTTCCTACCTAAATTGAGCACCTTATTAGAACCACTGCACATGCTGCTAAGAAAAGGCGACAACTGGGTGTGAGGTGCGTCTCAAGACAGAGCTTTTGAGAAAGCCACTAATCTGCTTTGCTCTAACAAGCTGCTAGTACATTATGACTCATGTAAACATTTAGTTTTGGCCTGTGATGCTTCGTCATATGGAATTGGTTGCCTACTCCAACAAACTAATGAGTCGGGTAAACTTCAACCAGTCACATATGCTTCAGAAAGATTGTCTAAAGCGGAAAGAGCCTACCGCCTGTGTGCATGGGGTTAAGAAGATGCATCAGTACCTGTTTGGTCTTCGGTTTAAACTGGAGACAGATCACAAGCCGCACATTTCACTGTTCTCTGAAAACAAAGGTATCAATACTAATGCTTCATCCCGCATCCAGAGGTGGGCACTGACATTATCCGCTTATGATTATGTCATTCGCCATAGACCTGGCACCGAGAATTGTGCCGATGCTTTGAGCCGTCTGCCGTTGCCCACACTGGAGGTGGAAACGCCACAACCAGCGGACCTTTTGTTAATTATGGATGCTTTTGAGAGTGAAGGAACCCCTGTCACGGCTCACCAAGTTAAGACCTGGACCAGCTAGGACCTGATTTATCGGTGGTGAAGAGTTGCATCCTCAAAGGTGATTGATTGGTCTGCCATACCCAAGCAAATGTACGAGGAGACCAAATCTTATATTCGTCGCAAAGACGAACTGTCTATTCAGTCGGATTGTATACTGTGGGGCAATCGTGTTGTTATGCCCAAGAAAGGGAGAGAGAAATTTATACGTGAGCTACATAGCACACATCCCAGCATTGTAATGATGAAAGCCACCGCCAGGTCTCTTCTATGGTGGCCGGGAATTGGCTCTGAGCTGGAATCATGTGTGCATCAGTGCAACATTTGCATGCAGCTCAGCAAAGCACCAGCGGAATCGCCGCTGAGTCTGTGGTCGTGGCCGTCCAAACCATGGTCCAGGATCCACATAGACTTTGCAGGTCCCTCCTTGGGGAAGATGTTTTTAATTGTGGTGGATGCATATTCGAAGTGGATAGAGTGTATAATCATGTCATCCAGCACATCCACAGCTACCATTGAGAATCTCAGTGTCATGTTCGCGACACATGGTCTGCCTGACATCGTTGTTAGTGACAACAGATTGTGCTTCACCAGTCAGGAGTTTCAAGAGTTCATGAAACTCAATGGTATCAAACATGTAAGGTTAGCACCATTCAAACCTGCATCCAATGGCAAGCAGAACGTGCTGTCCAAATCATAAAGCAGAGTATGAAGCGAGTGACCCAAGGGTCACTGCAGACCCGCCTGTCATGCATACTGCTTAATTACAGGACAAGACCACACATGCTTACCAGGGTCTCGCCTGCTGAACTAATGATGGAGAGGTCTTAAGACCAAGCTATCTCTTGTATACCCTGACTTGAATAATCATGTTGAATATAGAAGACAAGTCAGCAAGGGTATCACGATCGCACAACTGTGTCACGTGATATTTCTGTAAATGATCCCATATATGTTCTGAATTATGGTCAGGGTCCCAAGTGGATCGCTGGTACAGGTTGAGTGTCCGAAATCCGGAAACCTCGGGACCGAGGCCGTTCCGGATATTTCCTGATTTTGGAACATCTTTGCCTGGGCCGAGGTTTGTGGGGTCGGGCAGCCGAGGTAAGGGGAAGAGAGGGGAGAAGAGGGGGCGAGGGGGGAGCCGGGGCCGGGGCGAGGTCGGGTCGCCGAGGGCCGGAGCGAGCGAAGTTGGGGCGGGGCAATGTTGGGCTGCCGAGGGCCGGAGCGAGGTCGGGCTGGAGTGAGGTCGGGCCGCCGAGGGCTGGGGCGAGGTCGGGCCGCCGAGGGCTGGGGCGAGGTCGGGCCGCCGAGGGCTGGGGCGAGGTCGGGCCGCCGAGGGCTGGGGCGAGGTCGGGCCGCCGAGGGCTGGGGCGAGGTCGGGCCGCCGAGGGCTGGGGCGAGGTCGGGCCGCCGAGGGCTGGGGCGAGGTCGGGCCGCCGAGGGCTGGGGCGAGGTCGGGCCGCCGAGGGCCGGAGCGAAGTCGCGTCGCCGAGGCGGGGGGGAGCCCGGATTTTGGAACATTTTCCGGTATCCGGACGATCCCGCCACGGATCGGCCCAATGTCCGGATTCCGGAACATTCTGAATTTTGAAACTCCGGATTTCGGATGCTCAACCTGTACTGTCATGGCCAAAAAGGGCAACCGAGTATTTATTGTCAAGCTCAAAAATGGGCAAACATGCAGGAAACATATGGATCAGACAAAGCTGCGACACATAGACGAACCTGAACAGTCGGACGAACAGACAATCGACGACCAACCAACCTATCCCCAGTCATCAGAAGACTCAGTGGTCATCAATGAATCGGGACTTTCAATCCCTGCCATGGCCATTGCCACTCCCACCAGGTCAGCCACCCAGCCACCAGTCACAACAGACTCTGAACACTCACCCAAGGCTGGAGTTGAACTGAGACGGTTAACCCTGGAGTGTAAAACACTGGACCGTCTCAATTTGTAAAAGATTGTGTTAATATCTCAGAGGGGGGTATTGTCATGTATGTACTTTTGGGATCACTAGCCACTAGATGGCGTCACTGTTGGAGGCCATTGGACATGCACGTGTGTGCAGCCCAAGTATAAAAGGCCAGCCATTTTGTTTATTAGTCACTTTGGGCCTTAATAAAGCAGAGCCAAGGTCATAGCTCTTGGAGTTAAACAGTATTCAGTCTTAACAGTTATTGCATGCACAACAATACCACAGATAGTTATGTTAGCTACTGCTCTCATCTCCCAGTCTATTACCACTTCAAATAGAAACACAGGCATGCTGCATCTCTGACAGAAAGTTGTAGTGAGACTAAACCCATCTGTTTTCCTGGTGTCATCCTCCACACAGCACATTATGACAGAACAGGGATCTTCCAAAGATCATATAATCTGGTCCAGGAAATCATAAAATCTTCAAGGCTAATCTGAAAAATGCTATGAAAACATTCATAAAGCTAGCTTTGTGGCATATTGCTTTAACATACAATGCACTACCTCATGGATTTCTTGTACCAGTTAATACTGCAAACAGTGAGTTTTCAGTCTCCACCAGGCTAGCAGTTACAAGTGGCGAGTGTGGGCAGGGCACTTTACCAAAGCGAAGGAAATTTCAGAAAATGAGGATCATACAGTTTACAACATAGAAGGAAGCCATTCGGCCCATCATATCGATGCCAGCTTCTTTGCTAGATCAATCCATAACTAACCCGCTGCCCCACTCTCTCCCTATAGTTTGGTATCTTCCTCTGCTTCAAATATTTACCTAATTTTCCTTAAAAGATGCAATGGTCTCTGCCTTAACTAATCCTGTGTCTAAGTATTCCATGCTCCAACAACACACTGCATAAAATAAATTTCTCCGAAGCTCTCTTTTCGCGCTCTTAGTGACAATTTTGAATTGATGACTGCTTGACAATGACTCCCCAAACATAGGAAACAGTCTTTCCCTATTCACTCTATCAAAACCCTTCATACATTTTAAAACTGCTATTAAATTTCCTCGGCCTTCTTTGATGCTGTGGAATTGGTCCCGGTATCTCGAATCTCTCAGAACAAATTTCCCATTCCTGGCAAATCTACACTCTCTAGCTTTAATATCCTTTCCATAATGGGTACGGTACCTTATCTGTGGCCTAACCAATATTTGGTATACATTTTCATTACTTCTTTACTTTTGTATTCTCTACCCCTATTTATAAAACCCAAAATGATCCAGACCTGTTTGATGGCTTTATCTACCTGCCACACTTTCAGGGAATTATGATCTCCAAGGTCAGTAGTCTATCCTTCCTAGTGTAAATGCCTGGATGCACCCACTGGTGACCTCGGGTCCTGACCCTGTCAAAGTGTGTGGGATTGGGGGGAGGATGCCTCATTATAATAGCAATAGTGGGTGTCCGTGCCAATAGGGGTGCATCTTGAGTGTGTGCCAATCAGGTCAAGGTTGGGAATCCTGGCAGGGGGTTCCTACTCCAGGGATGGGGTACCAGATTCCGCACCACTGAAAGATGCAATAAAATCCCTTTTGTAAGTGGGTACAAATCCTTACAGATAGTCGTACAGTAAAAATAGCATTGTGCCCTAATAATGAGACTGCATCGTGAGCAGCGAACACAGTATATTAAATTGCAAGAAGTACAAGTAAATCGTTGTTTCACCTGACATCTAGTTGAGTTTTGGTCAATATTGAATTACATCAAAATGAGTTCATGTCAGTGAGTTGAAAAGGGATCTGGCCTTGGTGGAGATTGGAATCAAAGATTGGCAGGTAAAACAGTAAATGAGCAATGGGAGGCCTTCAATGAGGAGATCGTTCGGGTACAGATTGAACACATTCCCATTATGGGAAAAGAAAGGACAACCAAAGCTAGAACTCCCTGGATGACCAAAGATAGAGATTAAAATTAAATAGGAAAAGGAGGCTTATGATAAACGTTGGGTTCAAAATTTAATAGAGAATCAAGCTGAATACAAAAAGTTCCAGGTAGAATTGAAAAAGGAAATAAGAGGGGCAAAGAAAATATGAGAATAGATTAGCGGGTAACATAAAGGGGAACCCAAAAGTCTTTTATAATCTTATAAATAGTAAAAAGGTAGTCAAACGAAGGGTAGGGCCGATTAAGAACGAAAAAAGAGATCTTCTTGTGAAGGCAGAATGCGTGGATGAGATATTAAATTAATATTTTTTATGTTATGTTCAGAATAACTCCACAAGACTGTATTGTGAGCTCAAACTGTTGTGACCTTGATCTCTTTAATGTGGCTCCAAAATGAGGAAGCAGCATGGTGGATTGTCTTTTATACCTGCTTGCCCAGAGTGCACAGGTGATCCTTAGGTCTCCCACAGGTGTGTCCCCTGGTGGCAAGTCTTACATATTGGTGAGGTTTGCATACATACAGAACATCACTACCCCCCCCCCCCAAAAGTCTTATGTACAAGTTATTTGCAAGTTGAGGCAATCTGGCGCTCTGCGTTCCCAGGTCGATCGCCTGAGTTGAAGTCCTGGCATGGGTGAGTTGGTCAGATCATTGCTGCATGGCCGTGCGGCTGGTCTGATCAGACTGACGGGCATGGTGGGTTCATCCTCGTGGTTGACAGCGAGGTCAATTGTGTTGGTGGGTCGCTGGGGGCCAGGTCCTTTCACAATGGTTCCTGGTTATCTGTAGTTCCCAGTTTGGTCTAGTCCAAATGCTTTCTGCGATTGCCCATTACATGGTTTCACAACAAACATTCCATTTTCATCACAAACACTCCATTCCCCTCTTTGGCTAATACAGTGCTAGCAGCCCATCTGGGGCCATGAACATGGTCTACATCATTTATTCTGATGTCGCGTGGAGGAGCAGTGCGATCATGGTACATTCCCTGCTGATAGCATGCGGAAGCGTTGGTTCTGAGTGATTCTGTCTGGTGACTGCGTAGCACCCGGGATAGCCGGGTCTGTAGGGTCATGACACGTGTGGTGCTTGGCTTTATGAATTGGGCTGCCCGCTTCAGACTATTGTCACTGACCCTGAGGTCTGGCAAGCCAAGGATGGCCGATATGGCCTTGAGACTTTCAGTAGTGGCGGGAGGTGGCATTGTCCCTGTGGATCCTGGGTCATGGTATGGGGGCCTCAGACCACCGACAGTGTGTAGCCTCCCTGCCTTTCTTTGCAACGTTGCAGCTTGCTCCATAGGGGGCAATCTGATGGGATGAGCATTTCGTCTTTGCAATGGATAAGCTGCAACATCCCGTCTAGCGGTTCACCGTTAGCAGGTGGTAATGTAGGATCCTGGCTAGTCCAGGTCCTAAACTGGGGAGCCATTACAGTTGACCCCTCGCTTTCTAGCACTTCCATGATGACGAGCAGGTCTGCGGGCTGTGTCGTTTCCACCCCGGTGGTGGGCAACGGTAGCCATCTGAGGGCATTAGCGCTGTTCTCAGTGCCTGGCCCGTGGCGGATCATGTTACAGCGCACAGACAGTGTTAGACATATTCGAAACAAAGCATTGATAATAGTGTCTCTGCTCTCCAAAAACTGAGATTGGCAGCGTCTGACCCGAGCAAATATTGGGACACTCTTTGGTACATCTCTTTTGTCCCATGAATGCAGGCTACTGCCTTGGTTAACTTATTGGATACATGTACAACCGGTTGGGGCTCGCCCGCTGCTTTGGCTTGCTGTACAACACGCCCGACCCCATGTGATAACACATCACTTGCTACAAGTACTTTGTCAGATACATATATGACCGGATGGTGTTTGCCTGCTACTTTGGCTTGTTGTAAGGTACCCCCAACCCCATATGATAATACATCATTAGCCGCGAAGGAGCACTCACATGGGTTACACAGTGCAAACAACTTATTGGAACATAATGGGTTCCTGGCCTTCTCAGTGGCCGCCCGTTTACCTTTGCCCCAAGGCCAGTCGCCTTCCTTGCTGGCGTTTCGTTGTGGCGACATCCCGTGGTCTGGACGCTCTCTCGTCCCGTGGTCTGGATGCTCTTTCATTCCGTGGTCTGGACGCACTCTCGTCCGTGTCCGTGATGCCGACTGCCGCGATCTTCCTCCCCAGGGATTTTGCCTCTGGCGTCGGGAAGACGCATTTGGATCATTTCGGCCAGAGTCCCACTCTGCTTGGTCAACCTGGAGCCTCTTCCAGCATCGCGAAGAGGTCGTCAGCTTTGGGTGGTGGCCTGTACCGCTGCTTGGTTGATCTTTACCTCCTCGTGGTCATGATGAGTGGCCTGTGCCTCGGGGATCTGCAAATGGATCTGCACTTCGATGCCTGGTTCAGCTGAAGGTGGGGGCTTGCTCAGCCTTTGAGCAAGGGAGATGTCGTTCACCGGAGAAGGTACACAGAGGTCTTCCCAGTTCCATTGAATCTTCCCCATCCACCTTTTACCAAGCAACATTGTCCCATCACCTGAAACAATCTGTTATGTCTATAGTGTACTTATGCATGACTCCACAAGGCAATGTATTATACTTGAACTGTAGTGACCTTGGTCCTTTATTCCAAACTCCAGAGTGCTGTGCAAGCATGGTGTGCAGCCTTTTATACAGGACCCTGCCACCAGGGCAGGAAACCCCTGGTCTCCACCAGTTGCACCCTCTAGTGGTGCCAGCATGTATGTACACGATGTGAACCTTATTGATAGTGCATCAGGTGAACAAGTCTCCATCTTATACAATCTCACAGTGACTACACATAGAGTACATCCATAGTCAGCATATACAACACAATCCACAGTGGTAAATCGTGCACCGCTCCCTCATGGGATACTCTTATGTCTGCACTACCAATAACTAGTATCAGTTCCTTGGTGTAGGTGCGTAGCTTTGCCTGAATCAGGATCAGCTTGGGTCATTGTGCTCTGTCGCCCCACAGCCTCTCGAATGCCTTCTGGCTCATTATTGATTGACTCGCCCCCGTGTCCAATTCCATGGAGACTGGAGCGCTGTTGAGTTTAACTTTGAACATTATCGGAGGTCTTTTGGTGGTGAAGATGTGTATTCCATATACTTCCTCTTCAGCCTCAGGTTGAGTTGCCTCTCTTGCTCGTTCAGCGTGATCCTTGCTGGATCGGTCGTCCTCTCCTGACTCTGCCACATGGTGAGTCACAGGTTGTTTGCACATTCACTTAAGGTGCCCCATTGTTCCCTTGCACACATAGTGCTTGAATCGACATTGATGGGCTCTATGACTGCCCCCGCAGCGCCAACATGGTGTTAATGGATACACATTCACGCCCCACGGCGGACTCTGAGTCACCCTAGGCCTAGGTCTGGCCTCTGCGATTGTGTAGGCCCTGCCATGTACAGTTCTGCCTGCTGAAAGCATTATTTTATGCAGAGTACTTGCCGGTGAGCTTCGATTCTGTGAAGATATCTGTTTCATGATGTCGCTCGTGGATATGAAAGCCTGGGCTATCATGATGGCCTTGCTCAGATCTAGGGATTCGGCAGACAGCAGTTGCGAGGAATGTCCTCATGGCCGATTCCAAGCACGAAAAAGTCCCACAACATTTCCCCCAAAGATCCTGCAAATTCGTACTGTCCCACAAGGCATCTTAGGTCGGCGACAAAGTTCGCCACGTTCTGGCCCTCGGAGCGATGATGCATGTAAAAGCGATACCTGGCCATTAATTTGCTCTTCTTCGGCTTGAGGTATTCCCGAACTAGCATGCACAGCTCTGTGTAGGTCTTGTCCATTGGTTTGTCCGGTGCCAGCAGATTTTTGAGAAGGCCATATATCGAAGACCCACATACAGTGAGGAGAATCGCCCTGCGCTTGATTGCCATCTCAGCCTTGTCCAGTTCGTCGGCCATGAAGTACTGGTCGAGACGCTCAACGAAGGCTTCCAAATCATCACCCTCAACAAATCTCCCAAGAATACCAACGACAGCCATTACCGCGTGAAAGTTCGTGATCCGTTACTCGTCGCCAATTTGTTATGTTCAGAATAATTCCACAAGACTGTATTGTAAGCTTAAACTGTTGTGACCTTGGTCTCTTTAATGTGACTCCAGAGTGAGGAAGCAGCATGGTGGATTACCTTTTATACCTGCTTGTCCAGGGTGCACAAATGACCCTTAGGTCTCCCACAGGTGTGCCCCCTGGTGGCAAGTCTTACATATTGGTGAAGTTTGCATACATACATAATACTTTGCCTTTGTCGTCACTAAAGAAGAGGATGCTGTCTGATACAGTAAAGGAGGAGGTGGTAGAGAAATTGGATGGAATAAAAATAAATGAAGAGGAGGTATTAAATGGCAGCACTCAGAGTAGGAAAGGTCCAGATGGGATGTGTCTTAGATAGCTGAGGGAAGCAAGGGTTGAAATTGCAAAGGCTCTGGCCACAATCTTCCAATCCTCCTCAGACATAGAAGTAGTGCCAGGGGACTGGACGATTGCAAATGTTGCACCCCTGTTCAAAAAAAGGGGAGAGCTATAAACCCAGCAACTAACAACAGGCCAGTAAGCCCAATGTCAGTGGTAGGAATACTTTGAGACATTGGGCCCAAATTTCCCCATGAGTTGCACCGTTTCTTTTGATGTAACTTGATTTTTCTGGTGTATCTTTTTAGTTGCAAATATGGCCATTTAATTTGCGCCAGTGTAAGTGAGTTAGTTAGGTTTTTTGTTGGGTCAGTTTTTTTTTTAAAAAGGGGGCGTTCCCAGCCACTTACACCATTTATGCCAATTTGGCCAGAAAAAAGTTGTACTAAACTTAGGGCAGCGTATGTGTCTACTTTTGTCCGCACAGAAAGACCTAACTTACAGTTAAGGAATCGGCGCAAGTAATTACATTTAAAGCACCACCAAGCACCAAACAAAGCACAAAAAGTAATAAGCAATTAATTAATAAATAAAATATGAGGAACCCTGCCCCTAAAGCACCAAGACCAAAGTAATAAGCAATCAATAAATAACAAATAAAAAAATCGAAGGAACCCTGCACCTAAAGCACCAAAATCAATCAGTAAATAACAAATAAAAAATAGAAGTCCTATCTTAGGGAACACAGTGGGCCACCGATGAGGGAGCCCATTCAGCCAGGGCTAGGATGGGGGGGGTGGAGAGGAGAGGAGGGGGAAAGAGAGGAGAGAATGGGGGGGAGAGGAGGAGGGGGTTAGGGAGGGTGGGGAGAGAAGGTAGGGAGGGTGGGGAGAGAAGGTGGGGAGGTTGAAGTACCCACTTGCGAAGCATGTCTAGACTGATGTCCGGAATGGCATCAAACACCTGCATGAATTCCCGGTTCATCTGGTCGAGAGTTACAACCCCAGACCTCCAGAAACTCTTCAGGAATTTTACAATCCGGTCAGAGGCGTCGCCACTGGTAGATTCAAGAACCATCACCACGGGCCCCTCCCAGGCCAAAGTTCCATCTTGATTTTCTTAAAGTGTTTCTAATCTGTAAATCCCCTAATCCAAGGCTGAAAGGAATCAAATCATCTTTTGACATGAGGGGAAGAACACAACCTGCAGAGCACACTCTAGCCGCCGATGAGAGAGC
This sequence comes from Pristiophorus japonicus, assembly GCF_044704955.1. Taxonomy (NCBI): domain Eukaryota; kingdom Metazoa; phylum Chordata; class Chondrichthyes; family Pristiophoridae; genus Pristiophorus; species Pristiophorus japonicus. Next base: position 180,499,802 of record NC_091982.1, on the reverse strand, counting down.
CCATTTGGCCAGGGCTAGGGATGGCGTGCTTCGGGCCCCTCCCACACAGCCTGCAGCGCGCATTTGCAGAAACGGCCTGCTCCGTCTCCAATCCATTGGGTCACGCTACACCACGACGGGGGAGAGGCCAGAATACAGAGGTCTTTGTTCGGCGCGCTTGGAGGCGGACAAAAGCGGCGCAGCTCGAGTGAGAGCGCCAGAAAAACAGGTTAGGGAAATTCTAGCCCATTGGCTCTGAATTTGTGGTCAGTATGATGACGTACTTTCAGAGCATGTGCTAAATCCCGAACTTGCGATCTGTCAAGTTCCGACTCTGCATCAGCTTCGCTGCACGTTGCACCTAAACATTGAAATCAACGTGCTGCCGAAAAGTTGGGCTAATTGCCCACCTAATGCGCATTAATTCCCCTGAACATTTTTACAGCTGGTGCAAACGGGCGCAGGAACCTGTTGCACAATATAGGGGAAAGGGAGATGAGAAGATTGTATTAATTTTGAGCGAGGTTTATGCTACAGCCCCTGAAACGCATCCTAATTGAGTTTTATGGTTTTAAGAACACCTTCAGTAAAAAGTGTCTCAAGACTTTTCAGTGTTTGATCGAATTCTATGTATATTGAAATTTTGGTTTGTGTATCAAATATTATTGCAATGACCATCATTTATTAATAAAATAGCAACTAAACAGATCCCAGGTTCGCAGACGCACATGGTGCGTCCCTGGGATCTGTGGTCGCTACGCTGTGCACATCTCTGCAGCGTTTGAAAGCAAGTTTTCACTTGGGGCTTTGCATGAGATAAGTGCGGATTTTGTTCAGATGTCAGTGACGTACGCATTAGCTATGCCGCAACTGCAAATTCAGGGCCATTAATGCGAGATAAAATTAATTGGCATTTGGAAAAATATGTGTTAATAAATGAAAGCCAGCATGGATTTGTTAAAGGCAAATGATATTTGACGAACTTGATTGGGTTCTTTAATGTAAAAATGAAGAGAGTTGATGAGGATAATGCGTTGATGTTGTGTATATGGACTTTCAAAAGGCTTTTTACAAAGTACCACATAATAGATTGGTTCGCAAAATTGAAGCCCATGGGATTGAAGGAATGGATACGAAATTGCTTAAGGGACAGAAGCAGAAAGTAGTAATGAATGGTTGTTTTTCAGGCTGAAGGGAAATGTGCAGTCGTTTTTCCTAGGGTTCTGTATTGTGATCACTGCTCTTTTTGATATTAATGACCTGGACCTGGGTATACAGGGCATAATTTCAAAGTTTTCAGATGACACAAAACTGTAGTAAAAATGAGGCGGATAGTAACAGACACCAGGAAGCTATAGGCAAACGGTTGAAATGGGCAGACACAGAGCAGATGAAATGTAATGCCTGGGAGAGTACATACAGAAATCTTTGAAGGCGGCAGGACAACTTGAGAAGTCTGTTAAAAAGGCAGACGGGATTCTTGACTTTATAAATAGAAGCCTAGAGTACAGAAGCAAGGAAGTTATGCTAAACCTTTATAAAACACTGGTTAGGCTCCAGCTGGAGTAATGTGTCCAGAAGTGGACACCACATTTTAGGTAGGATGTCACGGCCTTAGAGAGGATGCAGAAGAGATTTACTAGAATGGTAGCAGGGATGAAAGACTGAAGTTATGTGGAGAAATTAGAGAGACTGGGGTTGTTCTCCTTACAGCAGAGAAGGTTAAGCAGAGATTTGATAGAGGTGTTCAAAATCATGAAGGCTTTTGATAAAGTAAATAAGGAGAAATTGTTTCCAATGGCAGAAGGGTCAGTAACCAGAGGTCACAGATTTAAGGTAATTGTCAGAAGAACCAGAGATGACACAAAGAAACATATTTTACACAGTGAGTTGCTGTGATCTGGAATGCATTGCCTGAAAGGGTGGTGGAAACAGATTCAATAATAACTTTCAAAGGTTAATTGGATAACTACTTCATGGAAACACTTGCAGCACTATGGGAAAAGAATAGGGGGACTGGGACTAATTGGATAGCTCTTTCAAAGAGGCAGCACAGGTACAATGGGCTGAATAGCCTCCTTCTGTGCTGTATCTTTCTATTAACCGTCATCCCCAGGCTCAACTACTCCAACACTCGCCTTACTGGCCTCCCACTCTTCACCCTCTGTAAACTCCAATTTGTACAAAGCTCTACCATTGGTGGTACAGCTTTTAGCAGCCTCGATACCACTCTTTGGAATTATTTAGGTAAACCCTTTTACCTCACCACTTCTGTTTTCTGTTAACCTTTCCCTTTGACTCCAGTTTCAGTCATCCCTCGTAATCTAGAATTGAAACATCTGCATACAAAGTGACTGTTCAAACAATATATTCTAAAATGGTGGAAAACATTTTGTTGATTTATAAACTTTTTGGGATACCTCCTTTGGAATTTCCTCTTTACAACATTGGGCTTTCTTCATGGAAATGATTAAAATACTTTATGCTGCTGAATGCAATAGTATCAGCACATGTTACCAATACAGTAGCTTTTCACATACTCCCAAGGCTATTGTGTCTTATAATCATTGCTACATTTTGGCTGTTTTCAACCACTTTACTCTTGATTATTTCAGCTCCAAGGCTGGATTTTCGGCTTTCAGGGCTTTGTCGGCGGAAATGGTAGCGCTACGTGAAACTTACCGTTTGCGCTGCGCTACCGTTTTTAGGCCGAACTTTCAGGTTTTACGTCGGCAAGGGGGCGTTGCATGAGGATTCGTGGCACAAAAACACAGGTTTCGCCGAATTTAGTCCAGGGCCTGGAGCGCTGCGCGAGAAGCCTTGGGAGGGGGAAAAAAAATTGCAAAAAACATTCCAAAAACATTCACAAAACCCTTAGCTAGCAAATCACTGAAAAAGAATTAAACAACAGAAACTTTAACTTACCTTTTTTGCAGGTTTTCATACTTACCGCTGCTGGCAGGGCTGCACTGATAGGTTTGACCTGTCGATATTCTGGGCGCGGTGTACGGGTCGGGAGAGAACCGAAAGTACAACGGTAATGCAATCCGCGTCGTTAATTGTCGCCGCACTTCTCCCCGGCGGTACTTGAAAGTCCCGCTGCAAACAGATACCCGAGGATCCTGGCTGGCTTTGCTACTGGGTTTTCGCCGCGGAGGGTCAAATCACGACGAAAACCGGTCGCAAACTTCTCGAAAATCCACCCCTAGTATATTTAAGATTACTGTCATGGGCAACTCCCTGAATCTTCACGTGCGCCTATTCTTACCTTGAGATCTTTGGAGTTATTTGTGTAAACCTTTTCACCTCACCACTTCTTTTTCCTGTTAACCTTTCTCTTTGACCAAAGTTTCAACCATCCCTTGTAATCTCTTCTTTCCTGACTCTTTGTCCATTTTCATTCTAAACTAATTTCTGTACTGTCATTCACGGCGTGGCCCTGATAGTCTCTTGACCAGAACTCAGTGATCTCCTAAACTGAGTCCCAATCTGCTGCCACCTGCCAGATTATCAGGAGCATGGATATTAGGAGCAGGGATACATGATGTTTCACTGTATTCTTTCCTATCGTGTTATCAACGCAGCAGCATGGCTATTCACATATTACCAAAGCCAATGTGTCTTATAATCCTTGTTACATTTTGGCTGTTTTCTACCTTTTTACTCTCGATTATTTCACAATGATATGACAGGGAAACAAATAGAAAAACCCTCATTCTTTTAATCTGCAATGATATATCTATACTTCCATAAAATCTCATGACAATTCAAACTATTAAGCTCTAACTAGTAACACACATCTGGTAAATTGGCCCTAATGTTACCAGCATTTTGATTTAGGTCATCATGAATCAATTGATGGTCTCCATGCTGCCTAGTCTGCAATCACAGCACGAGGGAATAGAATACTTGTTCATTTTTGGCACCAAGAGTAAGCATCAAACACTCCCAGGTGAGATATAGCTTGCCAAAGTCCAGAGTGGCCTGTTCCCACAAAATATATTAGTCCTACTTTAGAAAACTAGATGAACATGGATTCACCCTAATTACAGAAGGCTCCGATTCGACTGCACAAATGTTAATGTTTCTACTTCTCACACTAGTCATTTTTGTATCTCTCTCTGACTGAGATTGCCAATTCAGCAGCAATTTGTGCCATATTGTTGATAGTTGTGCTACAGAGGCCCATGTACACTAGGAAATGGTTTTTCAGACTTCTTAAACTTATTTCAAAGTTGATAAAAGGGGCTTCCAGTCTGACCTCGATACAAACCTGGGTCCCAGAGATGACATCATTGCACTATCCAGTCCCTCTACAACACAGCAGAATTTTTCAAAAGTTTGAATCATTTCAAAATGCATAGGAGATTTCTTTTTGATCATAACTAAACAATCAATTACACATTGGTGCAGGAATTGTGGTTGGAGGCTTCCCGCAGGCGGATGCTTCCGACCTGAAAAAAATCTATGAACTTACCTGGTGGTCCGGGAGGTTCGGAGACGTGGGTTCCAGGTCTCTACGCAAAGGCCTGCATACAGGCCCACGTATCCCAGGGGCGCAGGTGTTTCACAAGTGTCCCTGGGGTCGCATGGGCCGGCCTAACCTATCAAAGTAGGGGTATTCCCATTTATACTTTTGGTAAGTTCTGTATGTACGGAATCACCATAAGTATGAATGGGAATACCCCCAAAAAAACACAAACACTTAAAATATATATATTTTAAATCACATTTAAAATGAATCAAAATGGAATTTAATTAATTATTTAAAACAAAAATTGAATTTTTTGAAAAAATAAATTTACATATTTTAAAAGGTCTAAAAATACACGTACCTTATTCCACAGGTTTTTAAATGTTTAAATTATTGAAATGTTTTTATTTTTCTTTTATCAGGTGTAAGAATTTCACGGGCATTCGCTGGGCAGAATTTGAGCAAACAGCCCAACTCTCCGCCAGCGGAGGCCCATTTACTTCAGATTTGGACGATCTGTCAAGAGGATTCCTAATGCATGCCTAAACCCAGAACTTGCGGGTGCCCCTACGGCCGCATGCGCACCTCGTAAATAGGGGCCATGAATTCAGCCCCATTGTCATTCATTGTTTATTCAGTGACGTAACAGTTTTACCAGGGCAAATGATTAACAATTATTTAATACATGCATCCTTACCTATAGAATGCCTTTAAATGTAAAAAAAACAACTGAAAAGTAAAAATACAGAAACCTTAAAACTGTTTTAAATGCACTGTCCATTGACTGATTGTTACTTGCACTGTGAAATGTTCCGATTTCACCTGCAGGGGGAGCTGTTGATATACATCCTTGGACAGAATTCTCATCATTCTCTTTAAGGGGTACTTCAGCACCTCCTGAAACAGACCACATCGCAATCAATGGGAGCAAAATTAGTCCTTTCCTAAAAAGTGCCAAGATTACCAGATCAGCCATGATCTTATTGAATGGCGGAGCAGGCTCAAGGAGCCCAATGGCCTACTCCTGTTCCAATTTCTTATGTTCTTATGTACCAACTGTTTTTCAATATTCCCAACTGCTAACAAAAATGTGAAAACACTATTTTATAACATGATTTCAGCAAAAAAAAGATTTTCTCAGTGTTATCGAACAAATATCAGCCAACTACTACACAATAACGATGCTTTAATACATCTGTCAGCTTGCATGACTTCCACTGAGGTATTTATAAACCTTCACCTCAGAAAAAAGATTTCTGAATTTGTGCTGCTCGTGACTGGAGCATAGACATTTCACAGCCAGTAATCATCTCTAGTCAAATGCTACATAAACTATACCTGAGAATATACCTGGTCACAATAGGAAAGAATACAGTGGAACTTCATTTATCCCTGCTCCTATTATCCGTCCAGAGATAGAAATGCATTATCTCCTCATTTTCTGTCTCCAATTCCTTGTAGGGTTTGTGCCAGAGATATACCCCATGCCCTCGGTCTGGGGCAACACCTTTTGTCCTGATATCTGGACTGCAGTGGGACAATATATTCTGCCTGTTATGATGAAGAGTGTGAAATTTGAACAATATTCCTCTGCATATCAAGAAAATAGATGTATGCCTTAACTACACTGGAGGAACCCTGATATTCACTAATGTTATTGCACAAGAACATATTTATGCTATTCCAACAATCTTTACCCAAACTGTAAGCCCTTTGGTGTATCCCAGAGTAAACTGATTTACTGTGGTCTGCCTCTGCCTGAATATCTTTTCACAATTCGAGTCTCTGCCTATAAGGGATTGAACAAGAAAAAAAGTAAACACAGGGGATCAAGATGTGCATTCTCCCTCTATTGTTCCATATGTAGAAAACTTGGAAGACCTCCCAGTAACGGACACAGATTTGGCTCTTATTTCACCAAATGGTTCCAGCTGTAGCCACAATTTCTGGCCTGGTACTTTGCGTTTAGACCATTAGTTTACCAGGTGAAATGTACAGACCAGAAAAATCAAAAGAAAATTCCGTTTACAGAGCGAAAAAACCTTCTGAGATGTCACCCTGAAGGGCAAGTAAATGACATAATACCATGTCCTTTTTATGACTTGATGTCACATCATCTGAGAGAAACAACTTCTATCTGAAAAAATAAACCCTTGGCCCAAAGGTATACTAAAGAAATATGCACCAGAAGACAAAAAACAATATGTAAATGTATGAGGGAGCCTGAAGTATTTCCTATGGACATTTAATATGGGTCTATCCATTCTTTTATTTGTTTCAGTAAATTGATTGTGTCATATAAGGTTTGAATATATGATATTCAACTTGTGTGCTGCAGATAGGAGTTTCTTCACCAGCAGCTCTAGTAATTTACTGACTATGTATCATTCACTACTACTATATACCCTCCAGCGGTCCCTTTGAGGACCTCTGGTCAGGCCGCTCAAGTCCTGGTACAACTAGGCGGCGCTTGCACAGTTGCAACATCCATTGAGGTGACCATATGCTTCGTAGATGACTACTGAGTTTCAACGCCATGCAACAGAATCCACACACAATTGGTAGTGAGTCCTCCACATGCACTGACATGCTGCAGATGCTCTCTGGCAGGCAGTCCAATGCACTGAGAAATTGGTTCTCCTTCCTCTAAAGCCTTCATCCCAGTTCTCTGCGGCAGAGTTAGGATACGAACTTGCCCTCTGGCGAGCTGTTTCTTGGGCTGTCCTTTCCACCTGCACTTGCTCCTGCTCACTTGTGATGGATGATTCACCCAGTGCAGACCCCTCTAACTCACTACCTACAGTATGTGGTGTGCCAGTTTCTGAGCTGTTGCCCCACCCACCACCCGCCTGATATACGCGTAACATGAAAATCGCCCCCAATATGTTTCACCAAAAATCTCAAATAAACACTGCACCCTGCATCAGAGTAAATGTTTCCATTTCCCACACTAGTCATCTTTATACCCTCTTTGAATGAAGTTGCTAGCTCAGTAGCAAGGTGCATTAAATGGATGGCAGCTTTCTGTTTTTGAGTATTATCTGTCCAGTATTGTAGAAACCATGTCCACAATGTGCTGTTGAAAAATGTAACTTTTCAATAGGCCTCCATGGAAAAGCTCAGAAAGCTGCTTAAAAAAAGCAAAAGGTGCAGAGAGAAAATGAAGGTTTTCATTCCTTTTTCATTATTCAAAGGAAGGATAACTCCCCAACACTATTGAAATAAGTTCACGTGCAATATTTAAATAGTCATTTTTATTTGAAAGAGTTAAGAATTTTGAACAATTCCAAACTTGTAGCTGTATCTACAATGGTGCTAGTTGTTAGTAACTTGAGATTGGAAGACTTTCCATACTGGCTCCTTTTAGCCAGCCCCAGCCAGACTAGACTGAGGAAGAGAATCAGATATCAGCATGTCACTGATTGTCTGATACTGCTTGTGAAATTGTTCAGCCTTTTCCAACTGAGCTGCTAGTTTTACTGTTTAGGGAATCTACTATTGTCACAGTGGTTCAAAAAGCTGATGCTATATATCGGCTGCAGGCTGGTCATTTAATTGCTGCTTTAAACAGAAATAGATAGCAAAAATAAGTTTGGATGTCTCGTATTCTTTCCTCAGACTGTCACACTTTATATATTCCTATATAGACTCTGAAATTATGCCATGGGATACTAACGTACAAATGGGTAATGTAGTCACTTAAGATTTTAGTGGAGGAGTTAACCTATTTATTTTATCTTAATAGTTTAATCCTTTTGCTAAAGCAGTGCAAGGAGACATTTCAGCTGAGTGTCCATATGTTAGTAGACTATGGTGTAATTTTAGGGTCTAGGTGTATTATAATATATTTCCAGTGATTGGCACATATTTTATTTGGAGTAGGGCCTGTTTTATGACAAAAAAGTCCCAGGAAATTGTGGCACAGTGACTTACGCCGTTACTTATAGCACGCCATAATTTCCTGGACTTATGTGCCGCTCTGCCGTTACTCTCACCGAAACAGTATTCAAATTAATTCTCATAGCTCCGCCCTCCATTAAAGTGAATGGCGATGGCGAATTTCCTGATTGGAAGCTTATTTTCTTGCTGCTGAATTCCTGGCTGTGGCGAGATTTACTGCTCCAAGATCAGTTCAAGCATTGTAGTCAGCTGATTAAACAGACACATCGAAATCATTCATCATAAGACAGTGGATTGTGTGTGGCCAGTGTTTCAAAGAAATTAACAGAAGGGAAATAATTGGAACCATGGATGAGATAATTCACTTAGTTCAAGCTATATTTATTTCAAGCTTTAATGTGCGCTTCAAAGCAATTTAAAGACTTTTTTCAGAGAAAACTGATTAGAATCATATTAAACACATTAATTTATTAATGCCAACTCTGAAATGTTTATTATTAATTTTTGGGAAAGTCTTTGGGTCAGAGGACTGATTACAATGTGTGCACACAGTGTATAGAATGCATGTGTATGTTCCAATCAGGTCAAAAAATCAACTGGTATTAGACGTGAATGAGAAATGGCTTTGGTTAAGGTAATGCACTCCATCAACATAGGCAGTCCCTCGAAATCGGGGAAGACTTGCTTCCACTCCAAAGGTGAGTTCTCAGCTGACTGAACAGTCCAATACGGGAATTACAATCTCTGTCACAGGTGGGTCAGACAGTTGTTGAAGGAAAGGGTGGGTGGTTTGCCGCACGCTCCTTCCGCTGCCTGCACTTGCTTTTTGCATGCCCGTGGTGATGAGACTTGAGGTGCTCAGCACCCTCCACGGATACTCTTCCTCCACTTAGAGTGGTCTTTGGCCAGGGACTCCCGGGTGTCGGTGGGGATGTTGCATTTTATCGAGGAGGCTTTGAGGATGTCTTTGAAACCTTTCCTCTGCCCACCTGGGGCTCACTTGCCGTGTAGGAGTTCCGAGTAGAGCGCTTGCTTTGGGAATCTTGTGTCAGACATGCAAACAATGTGGCCCACCCAACGGAGCTGGTCAAGTGTGGTCAGTGCTTCGATGATGGGGATGTTCGCCTGATCAAGAACACTAATGTTGGTGCGTCTGTCCTCCCAGGGGATTTGCAGGATCTTGCGGAGACATCGTTGGTGGTATTTCTCCAGCGATTTGCGGTGTCTACTGTATATGGTCCACGTCTCTGAGCCATACAGGAGAGCGGGTATCACTACAGCCCTGTAGAGCATAAGCTTGGTGCCAGATTTGCTCCATGCATTCGTTAAATACAAACAGGGTCAAACCTTTTTGCTAAATTGTGTGCATAAAGCACATCAATGTTATTGATCTGATTTACTGTATGCATGCCATAAGGACATATAGTTGATGACTGTATCCGTGCTGTAAGGGACATTCAGCGATGACTGTATGTGTGCCATAAGGACATTCAGTGGATGACTGTATGTGTGCTGTAAGGGACACTCAGTGGATGACTGTATGTGTGCCATAAGGACATTCAGTGGATGACTGTATGTGTGCTGTAAGGGACACTCAGTGGATGATTGTATGTGTGCCATAAGGACATTCAGTGGATGACTGTATGTATGCTGTAAGGGACATTCAGTGGATGACTGTATGTGTGCCATAAGGACATTCAGTGGATGACTGTATGTGTGCTGTAAGGGACATTCAGTGGATGACTGTATGTGTGCCATAAGGACAATCAGCAGATGACTGTATGTGTGCTGTAAGGGACATTCAGCAGATGACTGTATGTGTGCTGTAAGGGACATTCAGCAGATGACTGTATGTGTGCTGTAAGGGACATTCAGCAGATGACTGTATGTGTGCTGTAAGGGACATTCAGCAGATGACTGTATGTGTGCTGTAAGGGACATTCAGTGGATGATTGTATGTGTGCCATAAGGACAATCAGCAGATGACTGTATGTGTGCTGTAAGGGACATTCAGCAGATGTGTGCCACTTCTGATTCACTGCCCTGTTCGCTGTGGCGTATTGCAATGAGTTCTCCAGCACATCTTGATGTAAACGCTGTTGGAGCATCGGAGAGCACAAAGGTCGAATATCGCACTGGCAGCGGATTTCGGGCTAATATTTTAATTAATTAATAAACACAGGATTTTCTACTTTACTCAATCTGTGCTTTTTCAAATATTGAACTCGGGCAGCTCAATAGATTGGCACATCTGATTGACTTGGGCCTGAGAAATAAGCAGAAACAATAAATATTCATCTCTTAGCAAAAAAATCTCTCTTCTCATTGCAGCAGGATATCAATAAATCTTTGGTTAGAAAAAGCAGAAAACATGATGGCAGCAGCATCTCAATATCTAAATTCACCACACGTGTATAAATTAAACATTTGGATTGACTTAAACCAGGAGAGAATCGGGGGTTAGCATCTGTCAAAGCGGCGCCAAAGACTGATCTTGGATGCTGGTGGTGATTGGGGAGGTGAGAAAAGATGGGACTGTGGCCTGTCCTGTGTATCAGCAGGTGCTGTAAATCTCTGCTACCTGTGGAGCTCAAGGAGATTGGTCTCAGACTGATCTGATTAACATTAATGCGATTTTCCTAAGCTCTTGCCTATAACGCCATTCTAACTTCCTGTTAAACAAAAATAAAGATGATAATTAGTAAGAGGGCTCCTGACCAGAGTTGACACACTGGATTTGTGACTGAGCACATTAGCTTAGGTGAGACTGAGCCAGAATGAGTATCTCAAAGGTTACTGCCGCGATGGGACAGCTGGGGGCCGAGAACAAACCTTTTGAAGATTACAACTGCTGCAAGGATCAAAAAGGAGCATTTCAAGGAGGGAAAACATCTTAAAATATGGTTGCTGATCTTACTTTCTTGACTTGTAATTAAGAAATGTTCAACCTGTTTCACAGGCTGCACAATGTGTTCACAATGTCTAACAGCCAGATTTATCCTGCTCTCTTGGGACCATAATTACCTCTATTGGCCATTATTTACCATAAATGGGAATAAATAGGTGAGCAAGACTGGTAGAATGAGATGACCAAACTGTTGCCAGTTATTACTCTGATTCTTCCTCCAAGGTTAAAAAAATGTTTCCCTCCAAAATAAAGTTGTTTACATACAAAACCTTAACAATCAAGAGATTCTCTCGTTGGATGGCACAGGGAGAACAAGAAAAACTAACTTAACTCACAGTCAGACCTATGGTTAGTTATATGAAGCAAAGCTTCAACACTTCAGTATGACTAACTGTGAAACCCTGCAATCCGTTATCAATAAAAAGTCATATTTTAAAAATTCTTCGGCTGGAGTTTTGGTTGTCTAACGCCTCAATTAGCAGCCAGTTAATGGGAATGTAAGAGGTTACCGACCGGGAGTGCAACTTTAGCACAGTGACTGAAAATTCATTAGAGGTTTACCGGGGGCACAAACCAGTGCGATCCTGACGCCAGTCCTGGTGCAACGCCACGCCTGTGCCCCAGTCGGTAAACTAGGTGCGGCCGCCTCATTTAGCAACCGCCAAGAACAATGTATGGAAAAACAGTCGGTACAGGCTTGCCGAACCGTTAACTGGAGGCTACTTAAATGGATGAAGAAGCGCTTTCTTCAGAGGTCACAGTCAATGCAACGTTTACACACAGCCTGGTGGTGAGCCTCCGAGTTTGCAGCAGCAGATAGGCATACCAGTTGAGCTTGAGAGAAACTTATTTCTAAAACTTTAACGGGGGCATTATTAGTTCGTCAGCATCGCATTCTACATGCTCTAGCAAGGCGTCGAAGAGAGAAGGGCTGTTGGCTATGTCGGTGGCTGAAGGAGGAGAGCCCCTGGCCCCAGGAGGCCTTACCCCCCCCCCCCCCCACCACGGCTTTACCGGCGGCAACGCTCATACCTGGACTTGTCCAAGGAGCAGTGTGACAGAACCTGCGCTTCCGAAAGGAGGTTCTTACAGAGATATGCCATATCCTGCAGGAACACCTGCAGCCTCACATTGACACTAGGACTGCGCTGCCCATCGCAGTGATCTCATGGTGGCACTCACCTTCTATGCCTCTAGCTCCTTCCAACCTGCACAAGGGACATCTGCAGCTTCTCTCAATTCGCAGCACATCGCTGCATTCGCGATGTCACACAGGCTCTCTACACTGGTCGAATGGATTTCATTACCTTCCTGATGACCTGGGAGAAACAGCATGAGCGCACATGTGGGTTTGCCAGTATAGTGGGCTTCCTGAGGCTGCAAGGAGCAATTGACTGCATGTGTGTGGCCTTGCGAGCACCATTCCAGAATGCAGAGGTATTCAGAAGCAGAAAGGGATTCTACTCCTTAAATGTGCAGCTGGTGTGCAACCACATGCAGCGCATCCTTGCTGTCAATGCTCGCTATCCTGGAAGCGCACATGACTGTTACAAATCAAATTATCTAAATATATAAGTACATGTAAATAAATGTAATACTTACTCTTGCGGATCCTACAAGGTCGTTCCATCGTTTGCAGCATTGGTTGCCCTCACGCACCTCGTTGGTCGCCGACGAGACCACCTCTGCTATCTCGGTCTATATCCTCTGGTATGCCTTTGGGGTGGGCTTCCCCCGCCCTCCCTGTGTTAAATCACCCCAGCATAACTCGACCTCCTGTAGGAGGGAGGCATTTGCCTCGTCTGAGAACTTCCTGGCTCTTTTGCGGCATCCTATGTGCTCCTCTCCTACCTCACTGCTCTCTCCAGCATCAGTCTCCACAGCGTGCTGTGATGCCTCGTCCTCCTCTCTCCATTATAGGCCAAATTCAGTCAAATATGTGGCTGGTAACAGCTACTTTTTGTTTGCCTACTTGCTGTGAAGCTCTAAAGTCTCTCTCCTTTCTCCCAAAGCAGCCACATCACACCCAGCCATGCCTTCAGTCCCTCTGAGTTCCCTCTCTCTCTGTCCCCTCTTCTGCGCATGTAATGGTGACCCTTGACCTTCAGAATTTCGGGAATCGAGCGCTGCCATGCCGTTGCTAAGGATGGCCACACTTTACGGCAGAAGGTCAAAAAAATGTAATGCTACCACCCATTTGATATCGCTCGTGGTAACGGCCATTTTCAAAAATGGAAACTAGCTGTTTTGAGAATGGGCAAGAAGCCGGCGATCAGAAAACCCTTGTTTAATGCCCACACCGAAAATAACGCCCATTTTTGAGCGCAAAAGTGGAGGTTCTAGCTCCATGTCTCCATAGCTTTGAAACTCACCAAATTATAAAAGATGTAATTGGAAAGCCATTAACCTAATCAAGGAATGGCACTGGTCCTCCAGACAGATACATGTATGAGGAGAAGCCAATCAGGAATGGCCCTGGAACCAAGATCCAATCCTGAGGCTTTCTGAGAAACAATGGCCTTAAGGGGTATAATAAGTCAAGCCAAAGATTGCTGGCTCTCTGCTTCTTCTTCTCTCCTTTCTTAAGCACACGGCAAAAGCAAGATCTTCCTCTTCAGACAAAGAAGCAGGCCATATGCTTTTCCAGAGGGAATACCATTTTTTATTGTAACTTCATTGTATCTGTTGTAGCTAAGTAGATCCGTAGGATAGCTGATGACTGCTGATAGATGTGCATGTCTGTGTGTTTAATAAACTATTCCAAAATGTTTTAAAAGAATCGGTCTTGCTGTCAATTTGATACCAGGGATTTAGAAATCTTACACTCCGCAACCCCACCTCAGAGCCGGGATCTGACGAGACCGCTTTTGATCATTCTTTTGAACAATTGAAAATCTCAAGAGTTGCGATTCTAACCTGTGTTGCGAAGTTTGAACTATAAACTTTTAAACGGATCGGGAGAAGTTGCATCTTAAGGAGCAGTCATCTCGATAGTTGGAACTGTTTAAGTGGGGACCCACCAGTAGTTAGATTCAAAAGACACAGGATGAAGGGATCAGTCATGTACAAAAAACCAGCAAAAGATATACAGGTAGTCTATGAGGAGAAAGTATACGAAAAGATATCAATAAAGGACATACAAGAGTCACAGGCACGGGCACTGTACTTCTGTAAGGGCCAACATGCGTTCTTTGGGGAGCTTGTGGCATTTATCCAGGAGAAAGTAAATTAAGGAGAGCTAAGGCCAAAACGGGCAAACAGTCTCTTTGTATTCTGCACACCTTACTGTGCTCAGAGAGATGAAGAATTAATGGGGCTGGATGCAAAAGATTATCAAAATTTAAGGGAAGTGATACAAGATTTAAAAGACCAAAGTGCAAAAGAGATACATGATTTAAAAGAATCACACGTGAAAGAGGTTCAACTAAATGAAAAAGAGATTCAAAATATAAAAGAACAAAAGGAAGAAAGCCTTCAACTTATTCAACAGTTAAAGGAGGGAGAAATACAGCATTCAAGACAAGAAATTGATCGATTAAACCACAGCATTAGGCAATTAGAAAGAGGGACCGAACAGGCAGCTTTGTTGCTTCAGCAACAAAGCCTCTCAAATTTAAATGCCACAGCAGCCGTCATCGATGCGAATGAAAACAAATTAGAGTTAAAAAAATATAAATTGGAAAACTTGGGGCTCCAGCAAGAGGTAGAAGATGCTAGGTAGCATTAAGGGGAGTAATTAAGAAGTCACATAGGGAGGCAGACTACTCCCGGTGCCAGCTAGAAATAGCGAGACTAAAAAAATAAATTAGGGGAGCAGCAGGCCCTGGTATCTGCAGTATCACGGGGAGCCATAACAGAGAGATCCTGGTGGTCTCGACCTGCGAGAGACCATCAGCAGCAGGTCAGGGCCTTAAAAGGAGCAGTGAGCAGCCCCTGGAGCAGCATGGTGACATACTACTGTAAGGTACAGTGCGAGCTGGTGCAGGAGGGCGATGGCAGCAAAGAGGGCGACTGGATTGGACGTCATCAAGTTCCAGGTCAGTGATTGGAGCGTGGGCAGGTACAGCAGGAGCGGCGAGTGATCATGGAGTGACGCGATTGGGGCCCAGGAGAGGCGTGAGTTTGGGGCCAGAAGAGGCATGGGCCCAGGGGCAGCATGGGCCAGCCCACACTGCGATTGTGTGCGCACTAGGTCCGTGCAGCAGAGCTGGTCTCCAATTGTCTTGGTTAATCCTTGCCACTGGACCAAGACCTAGCTCTGTCAAGCCTGTGTGGTCGCTGGTGTGCAACGGCCACCACACGTTAAAAAAATCCACGAACATGCATCTTCCACCCTTCAGGATGTAGTTCGGTACCTGGAATATTAGGTACTTCATTGAAACACCTGTGAACTCATCCATTTTTGGCATGGAAGCAAGTCATCCTCAATACGAGGGACCGCCTATGATGATGATGATAACAGAGACAACAGAAGGGGACAAGGAGGGGACAGATTGGGAAGAGGAAGGCAGTCAGTATAATCCCCAGGAGGGTAGTGAAAGATGGGATACCTTGGAGACACGAGGGCCAACCATAGCAGTAGTAACCACTTCTTTACCACGTAATCCACATGGTTACATCACCAGTAACCATACCGACTCACGGCCCATACCTGGTGCTGACGCCACGGCGGGTAGCCACGAGTTGGGGCCCATTAATGATGCGGACGACCCACTGGGAGTTAACAGGAGGTGGGCAAATTTCAGGAGAAGTCACCCCGAGTTAGAAGAGAGAGACTTAACACGAATCCTCCTCTTGGCCTGTTCCACTTCCCTAAAAGATAATTTGCCAGGCGCAGTCCTCCAGCCTGGCACAACGGCTGATGTAGTCATGACCGAGATCCTAAACCATTTAGGGATCCAAAACTTAAACTTAGTGGCTCTGCTTAATCAGACCAAGCAGTGCCCAGAAGAGTTCCCTGGAGCTTTCAGTAATCACCTGTACGATATCTATGAGCGTACACAGAACCATGCACCTGCAAAAGCTGAAGTAGGAAAGAATCAGGAACAATTTAAATCGATGTTCCTGATCCAACTCCACTCTTTAGTTAAAACCACCCTGGGCATAGCCATAAGGCCACCAATCAGTGGACAGATATAGAGATCAGCGCTCAAATAGCCTGGGAGGTGGTAAAAGACCAGTTAATGTTGAAGTCACCACCCACTGCAAATAAACCAGTGTCAATGGTGGAGGGATCTAGATGTTACCCCTTTAAGGGACAGTAAGAAGGTAGGCCATCTAGCAATAGACTGCAGCAGACCCAGACAGGCACCAGACCACAGTGCAAAGCATATATACCTCTCGAGGGACGAATCCAAGCCCTTTGGGATGGATCAATGATTGGACCAGTTGATAACTCTCATACAAACTCAAATTGCCACTGGAGGGATGCAAAATCATTTACCGATGCACGCAATCGCCGATGCACACTCATTAGAGAGACCCCTTCAAGAATCCACTCTATGACAGGTTCCAGACCCAAAGATTGGTCAGAAGTGGGGTTCCGACATGATGGTAGCGGGAGACCAGTAGTCCTTGTTGTCTTAAAAGGAGGCCGGCAGCAGATTATGCTTATCGATACTGGCTCAGCTTTTACCAGCATCCACACCCCATACCCCGAACGCCATGCAGCAGCAGGCAAGGGTTGTATGACCCTTAAAGGGTTTAATGGTGATGCAATCACCGCGTATACAGGGAAGGCCGCTGAACTTCAGTTGGGAGGCCTCACCTGTGAGGTCTCAGCGCCGATGCTGATGACCACCCCTGACGGAAAGGGAATCGTAGGGACTGATGTGTTGGATCAGTATGGCGCGGTGATAGATTACAATCAGGACTGTGTTTGGATGGTATTGAGAGATAAGGCAGGAGTGATAGAAATTTCAGATGCTCACTCGGTTTTTGCTATTAAAAAGCCATCTGAGTATGAACCTCCGGGGAGTGAAAATGAAGCTGTGGCAAAACTAATTCAGGAACACCTAGCGGTGTTCGCCACTGTGGAGGAATGGCAGGCGAAGAGTCGATTCAGGGACCCCCCCACTCATTCACTAAACAGTACCCCATCCCAAGAGGGAGTCACCCTTACATCCGAGACACCATAAAATCCCTAGTCGAGCATGGTGTTGTTAGGACAGCCACTTTCACAACCAATTCACTCACATGGCCGGTTAAAAAGCCTGATAGCAGCTGGCGACTGACTATTGATTACAGAAAGTTAAATTCTGTAACACCAGCCTGCTCATTGTTCGTAAGAGAACTCCCACCATATTATTTCAGAAAAAACATATACCGCACGCGAGCGCCACCTACTGGCCATCTTCTGGTCGGTACATCACTTTACTTTTATTACCGGGTTACAAGCTACAAGCCTGCACAGCGGACACACACCTCTGAAACTACTGATGAAACCTGGAGATTTGCTAGTATCCTCGCAGCGCCTCAGCAAATGGACATTGGAATTTATGGAGCGAGACATTGATATCATTTGCAAAGCCACCACATTGCTTGCCACAATTTCTGATCTATGAGGGGGACCCGTATGAATGTCCGTTACCCCTAATTAACTTTGAGACCCATCCTGTGCAGAAAGAGCCCAGACAGGGTGCCCCAGATGTCTACATCGATGGGTCCTCATGTCAATTTGAGCGATCCCCCCACATTGGTTATGCTGTGGTATTGCCAGAAAGAACCATCCAGCGAAGATGCAACAGATAGTCTTCACAACATGTAGAAATCGTCGCACTTCTAACTGCTGTGAAGGAAACCTCAAATAGACCCGTGAATATTTGGCCCGATAGTGCCTATGCTATAAACACCATGCTCTCCTTGCCCCTATACCACACAAATGACTACCGTATGATAAACTGTAAGGTCCTGGTCCATGGGCCCTGGTTACGCCTGCTCTGGTCATATCTTAAATAGCGATCCTAGCCCTGATTCATAGGAAAGGTAGCAGCCCATAGAAAAGGGGGTCCACATAGTGAGAGAAATTCCAGAGCAGACAGAACAGCCAAGGATGCTGCGATTGATGGAGAGATAGAGGATATAGTTGTTAAGCCCTGCAATGCTGTTAGCAAGGCCTCCCTAACAGATCACCTAGATTTAAAATCCCTGCAGCAGCAATACTGGCCACATACTGTTGTAAGCGTCTGGTACGAGGAAGGCAGACTCCTTCCTCAACCGACATCATCATCATCATCATCATAGGCAGTCCCTCAGAATCAAGGAAGACTTGTTTCCACTCTTAGAATAAGTCCTTAGGTGGCTGAACAGTCCAATACAAGAGCCACAGTCCCTGTCACAGGTGGGACAGACAGCCGTTAAGGGTAAGGGAGGGCGGGACAGGTTTGCTACGCGTTCCTTCTGCTGCCTGCGCTTCTTTTCTGCATGTACTCCGCGATAAGACTCGAGGCGCTTAGCGCCCTCCCGGATGCACTTTCTCCACTCTGGGCAGTCTTTGGCCAAACTCCTGGGTGTCGGTGGGGATGCCGCACTTTATCAGCGAGGCTTTGAGAGTGTCCTTGTAACGTTTCCTCTGTCCACCCATGGCTCGTTTGCCTTGAAGGAGCTCCGAGTAGAGCGGTTGCTTTTGGAGTCTCGTGTCTGGCATGCGGACAATGTGGCCTGCCCAGCGGAGCTGATCAAGTGTGGTCAGTGCTTCAATAATGGGGATATTGGCCTGGTCGAGGACGCTAACGTTGGTGCATCTGTCCTCCCAGGGGATTTGTAGGATCTTGCGGAGGCATCGATGATGGTATTTCTCCAGTGACTTAAGGTGTCTACTGTACATGGTCCATGTTTCTGAGCCATACAGGAGGACAGGTATTACTACAGCCCTGTAGACCATGAGCTTGGTGGTAGATTTGAGGGCCTGGTCTTCGACACTCTTTTCCTCAGGTGGCCGAAGGCTGCGCTGGCGCACTGGAAGCAGTGTTGAATCTCCACATCAATGTCTGCTTTTGTTGATAACCAACAGCCTGGGCTCCCAATACCATACTAGCCACTGCCCCTGACTCAGTGGAGCAGTTGCTGATGTTCAAAAGAAAGCCAAATGCCTGCCCGGTGGTGTGTGTTCCACTAGAGGTGGGTCAGGAACTGCTCTCCCTCTTTCACTCCCACCCCACAGTCCTGGTAGCCTTCCATAAGATAGCATCCACAACTTGGTGGTGTTCCATGAGGGAAACAGTTAACCAATATGTGGCACAATGCCTGCAATACAATCCTCCCACATGCGCTAACCGAGCCTTGCTTCAAAGCGTGCCCCCACCTCAAGGGCCATGGACTCACCTCCAGATAGACTTCATTGGGCCACTTCCACAGGCGCAGGGCAATTTTCAGTATGTCGTAGTGGTGGTGGATCAATTCACTAAATGGATCGAAGCATTCCCCTGCTGCTCCAACACCGCAATCACCGCAGCCAAAACACTATTAAATCATGTGTTTTGTAGGTGGGGTGTACCAGTACAAGTTGACAGTGATCAAGATTCACACTTTACCGGTAAAATGTTTACCCAATGCAGGAAATGTTGGGGATAAAGCACAAGTTATACATTGCTCACCACCCCCCAGTCATCCGGAGGGTCGAAAGAGGGAACACTACCCTCAAGTTAATGTTTAAAAAATTGTGCGCAGACCACCCCACTCAATGGGCTAACATGCTGCCAATGTGCTTAATGGCAATGAGGTCCACACCTCACAAAACAACAGGGGTCTCCCCATATCAGGCCATGACGGGGAGGCTCATGAGAACACCAGGCCAGCTAACACTAACAGGGATGAGTCCCTTGACAATGAAACCATGTAGTTGCAAATGGCTGGACCAAGTGGTAGATCACATGAATCGGTTTGTGGCCACCAAATTGGGGAAGTCAAAAAGACAAATTAAAAGGTACTTTGACAAGAAAGTACGTCCCTTTGTATATCAGGTGGGAGACTCAGTGATGATTCCAAATTATGGGAAAAAGAAGCTGCCTTTGAGCCCAGGTGGTGGGGACCGCATACGATTATAGACCGATTGAACCCCGCGGTCTATTTAATCCAGTTACCGGGAAAAAGAGGCGTTAAGTACAAGAAATGGTTTCACATTAATCAGTTAAAAACTGCCAAAGAGTAAATACGACACTGATCTTGTTTCCCACAGACCATGATACAGATCCGTATGATTGTCAGGACGACACTGGCCACGACTGAAGCTGAGGGAAGATGGAGAAACGGGAGCTGCAGCATGACTCACGAACATCATCAATGTGCTTTGAGAAGATACGGGAAGGGGATAAAGCAAAGTGAGCATATCTGCATTTCATCCTGCGTGGCATCACACAGTGGATGTGTGCACAGTGGGTCTGGGGCACAAGCAACTACCAGTACGTATGAGACTCAGGACTGGGGCCACATATGAAGAGTTGAAAGGTGCTGGTAGGTGGGCTCAGGCTGAGTAAGGAGCAAGAAGGTAAGAGACGCTTGGATGGGCAGGGCATGTCTGGTGAGGCGATAAAGAGGTCTCAGGCTGGCTTCAGAAATGAGGAGCATGTCCTGGTACATATAGAGAAGGGCTAGGCACTGCAAAGTCTTTACATTGTGTGAGAGAGTGAGGTTCACATGAAGGCATTGGAAGGTGAATAGAAATGGTACTCACCCTGACAACCCTAGTAAGGCCATTGAATCTATTGCGACATTGGGTCGCTGTTATGGGCACTGCGCTTCGGGCTGTAACATGCTTAGTCACCTCCCTCCAAATCCCGAGGCGCTAGTATTCGTCCCCCTCCAGGCTGGAGGGCACTCCAGCAACTCTCCATGGCCTCCAGCAAGGCATCAAGGGCGGTGGCTGAGAAGCGAGTATATAGCTGATGTCCCCCTTGCTCCTCCATTTTCACGCTCTGAAGACCCTGTGGAGCTGGAACTGCGCATGTATGAACTTGAGTTGCCGCGCCTTTAAGACTCGTCTGTTCCCGTGGTCTGACTCAGAGTTCTGTGCATGCGCAATGGGTCCACCAAATTTACCAACCAAACTTTTGTTATCGCCCCCCCCCAGCTGTAGTGTGCAATGGTTGATTTAGCCCCCTGTTAGCTCTTTGATCGAATCTGACAAATTTTTCGGCGGACAGTGCAAACTTTTTCAAGGCGCTGAAATTACCGCTCCGCTTGGGTTTCTGCCCCAGCTGAGAAGCGACTAAATTTCTCCCCCAAAATCTTCTAAATGATTCACAGTGAAGTCACAAGGTTTCACTCACTACTTTCCTCGGTGCCGTTGCTCACTCACCACATTGCATGCTGAACATGTACTTGGCTGTACTTCGTACAAAGTAGGCGTATTTTGTTGTGGTTATATTCTCACTGAGCTATTAGTGTAACTATTGGTTGCCACTAAAGTGAAGGTTTATAAGGTGGTTGTCCTTATTGGTCTCCTGTACGGATGTGAAACATGGGCAATCTATAGAAGACACACAACAGCTGGAAAGGTTTCACCAAAGACCCCTTTGCACCTTACTTTGTATTAGGTACAGGACAAGGGGCTAGATTTTCCACTGTTTTTGCATGCTTAACTCCCACTTAACGACAAGTTTACCGCTGAAATAACGTATAACGCCTATATATCGCTCATTTAGCCACAAAATGGAAACTGACGGGAATTGTTCAGAAACTTATCGGCGAGCGTTACTTTCCCCATGTGCATAATGCCGGGAAAAAATAGTACCGCCCGCTCACTTTTTTGGGGTGGAATCATCAGAATGGGCAAAATCAACGTCCATAATATCGCCCAGCGTTAGTTTCCACACGGATTTAACACCGAGATTCAATAATACCAACCATCCACTTTTTTTTTCCATAAAGATTACATTTGCCTAAACTAACAGCCAGGAGATCAGCCAGCATCACTTTCACCACCTCGCACATATATCGCCCAAAATATCGCTTGCCCACAAAACCACCCGGAAAAAGTGGAACTAACCGGAACTACTCAAAGCATTATGGACGCCATGTTCTACATCACATGTCGCATCATTTAAAAGGCTGCTCTGCTTCAACCTCGGGGGAGTTCGGATGTACTCTGGAGGTCGTTGGAGGTGATGTGAACATCTGTACAAACATCTTTACCATGCTGTGAACGATTGGAATTTAACAGGTGTCTTCATCGGGACATTCATTCTTTGCGACCAATCGGTGGAAAACAGAGAGCTATTGCAATGGGGCCTGTCCTTTCTCACCCTCTCTTGATGACCAATTACGTGCTGCACACTCAAGATGCCCGAAGGTACGCTCCACAGCATTATGTACCCAATGTAAGACATGCCAGATTGATGAGGAGGATCAAACGTTACACCCTCCGCAAGTACAGGGAGAAGCAGTCTTACCTCGACTTGCTCGACACCACCTGCCTTCGGAGACTGCGCTTCCACAAAGAGGTTATCACTGAGGTATGCCAGCTCATAAGGAGAGATCTGCAGCCTGCCAGCACCATCAGTATTGCACTGTCCATCGAGGTCAAAGTCACCGCGGCACTATCGTTCTACGCATCGGGTTCTTTTCAGGCCTCAGCTGGTGACATTTGCGGTCTGTCTCAGCATGCCACACATTGCATTAGACAGGTCACTGAAGCCCTGTACTCACGCAGGAGGGACTTGATCAACACTTCTCTATGACCAGGGAGGCACACACTGAAAGGGCTCTAGGATTCTCCAGAATTGCAAACTTCCCCAAGGTGCAGGGAGCAATAGACTGTATGCACATCGCGATGCAGGCACCTTTTCAGGATGCAGAGGTTTTCAGGAACTGCAAGGGATTCCATTCCCTGAATGCCCAATTCATTGTCGACCACCAGCAAATTATAATGGCAGTGAATGCTAAATTTCCGGGCAACATCCATGATGCTCACATCCTGCGTAAGAGCACTGTATCTGACTTGTTTAACAATCAGCACAAGGTCAATGCTGGATGCTTGGTGACAAAGGATATAACTTTGCCACCTGGCTGATGACCCCCCTGCGTGACACCCACACTGAAGCTGGGAGGCAATACAACGAGAGTCACAGAGACACTTGCAATATCGTGGAGAAACCCACTGGAGTGTTTAAGCAGCGCTTTAAGTGCTTGGAGCACTCAGGAGGCGAGTTCCAATACCACCCTGAGCAGGTAGCTCAATTCATGGTGGTTTGCTCCATGCTGCACAACTTGGTTATCAGGAGGGGACAAGAATTGCCTGAAGAATCTGACAGTCCACCTCACCAGAGAGAGGAAGAGGTGGACAAGGAGGCGGATGCTGACATTGGCCCGGACAATCAGGCTGATGCTGAAGCCATGCCCCCGCCCCCCTGTAGACCACATGAAAGGGCCCATGGTGGCATGATAGCTGCAAGAGCCTTACGTCAGGAGCTCATCAATGAGTGCTTTGATTGAAAGAACATTTACAAGGCTATTTGGTATTTACAGGGCTAACACACTGCTGGGTGTGCAATTCATACATCAATGGTGGGTATCAGCTTGGTGACAGTTAAAGTTTAAGTTGATTGAAGTTAAGTGTAATTATACCCTTTGATGTTAAGGAATCACCAGTTGTAACAGTGCAGCTATCTGAGCCAATGCACAACAAGGTTTTGTTAAATAAAAAACATTTAAACTGAACAGTTGTCTGAAATCATCAGTATTTCTGTAAAAAACAACCTTTCCCCATCCCCCCCACAGCCGCTTCTCCTCCCCACCTCTACTCCTTCCCCTTCCCCTCCTGACTCTAAGCTGCCTGGCCGAGGAGCTGCTCAGGTGATGCTTCATTGGGGGGGTGGGGGGGGCGGGGGATGCCGGCCAAACCGCTGCTTGGACGGATACGGGAGAGGACGGTCCTGAGGTGGGAACATGCTCCGAGCCAGAAGCAAGATGTTGCTTCTGGCTCTCGTGTCGTTGGCAATGGGGGTGTGGCACCTTGGGGTGCAGTGCCACGCTCCGGGACCACTGGGAGACCTCTGCCACCAGTGTCCCTGGCTACCAGCTCCAGGGCCTCCTCCATCCCTTTCATGTTATATCTTATTTGTTGGACAAAAACTCAGTGCCAACTATGTTCTTGGTGCTTAGTAGGCTTTTTGCTGCTGGTGAATCTCCCTCATGCCTCCAACAACAGCCAAACAAGCACACACCAGAGCCACACATGCTTCCAGTTCCTCTCAGCTCCTTCTCTCTCCATCTCCTCTTCTGCACATGTAATGATGACCCTTGACCTCCTGAATCGCGGGAATCGCGCATTGCCATGCCGTTGCTAAGGATGGCGGCAGAAGGTCAGAGAGATTTAACGCTACCGCCCATTTCATATCGCTCGCGGTAACGCCCAATTTCAAAAATGGAGACTAGGTGCTTTGAGAATGGCCGGGAAGCCAGCGATCTGAAAACCCATTGTTACCACCCACACCAGAAATAACGCCCATTTTTGGGCGATCTGCACAAAACTGTAAAATCTAGCCCATTGTCACTAGCAATGAAGCACAGGGACACACTGACAGCATCAGGATTAAGGCCATGATCATTAATTTTCAGCTCCATTGAGCTGGACATGTTGTGAGGACAGATAACGTATAGTTATGAAAGCAGAAGCTTTATGGAGAAATGGTGGATAGCAGAAGAAAGCAAGGTGGATAACAAAGGCACTACGTAGATATACGGAAGATTCACTTGAAGCAGTGCAACATGGTCGTTGACTATTGGGAACACCTAGCCACCGACAAACGCAATGGTGTGCTGATGTGAGAGATGGAGTGAATGGTTTGCGCTCCAGTGCCGTGCTATGAACTAATGCTCCTTTCTTTGTTGGCACCGTCATCCTCGAGTACAAGGGACACATTACTACTCGTAATGGTGTTTCAGTAATTATTGTCTGAAAATTTGGAATTTTGTTATCTGCTGGGATTATTGAACCTTTTTTTAAAAAACGATCACTGGAATTTTGTTGTCTTCAGTTATTCAATAAGAACTGTAGCCTAGAAATTCAATGATGCTGTGCCTGTTTTTCAGCTGTAAAATCTGCTCCAAAGCATCCAGTACGGTGGGCAGGGTGAGCACAGTCGACGCTGGCCATGTGTTGCCTGCCATATTGGTATAGGCATCAAAAGAGGCGTCCAAGACCCACGCCTGAAACAAGCATTTGTCCTTTTGCATAGGCAAATAAGGAGCCTTATGCTGTTTAATGCAACTTTACCAAATTGGCCTGGCCTGAATGGAGCTGTCCCATCTCCCGATCACGCCCCTCCCGACATCCCACCTCCCGACTGCCAGTCTCCCAATCGACCCCTCACCTGGTCACCACTCCCAAGATCTACTGGCGATGCAGTGGTCGCAAATTCAAATGTTCTTCACCGGCAGGTTGCCTGGGGGTGCCCAACAGGTGTCCACAGCTCGGTGGTCCAATGTAAGTGAGGCCCATGGTCCAATATTGGGTGTGTCTCGGGCATACCTGTTCTGGCACAAGGATCGTTCTCTACACCATGTTTAGGCGCAAACCAATTTTTAGGCCAAATTGTCATAGATTACATTGAAAATATTCATATTAGTGTATTTTAATTTAAAGCACTTTTACTAGAATGGAGTGTTTTGGACTGGTGATGCATGGTACTTGTACTGCCTAGGTGGTAGATATGCTTAATATTCTGCATTCTTGGAAAATGTGACTGACTCTTCTTACCTTGCCTAACTTGGCAAGGTTATTAAAATTTTCTGGCATGGAATGTTGCTGTGCATGGAGTAGCTGTGTGAACACTGCCTTTTCCTAGTTACTTCCTTCATTACCCTGTGTTGTTCATCTTGGGGCTCTCTTAGGACAATGTCAGCCGTAGCTCAGATGGTAGAACTCTCCACTTAGATTCAAGTCCAGTTTGCGACTCCAGTGCGGGACTGAGAGAGAGCTGTATTGTTGGAGGTGACGTCTTTTGGATTAGACATTGAACTGAGACCCCTGTCAGATGGACATAAAAGAGCCCATGGCACTATTTCGAAGAAGAGCAGGGGAGTTCTCCTCAGTGTCCTGGCCAATATTTATCCCTCAATCAACATAACAAAAACAGATTATCTGGTCATTATCACATTGCTGTTTGAGGGACATTTATGTCTGCAAATTGGATGCCACGTTTCCTAAATTACAACATTGACTATGCTTCAAAAAGTACTTCATAGGCTGTAAAGCACTTTGGGAGATCCTGAGGTCATGAAAGGCACTAAATGCAAGTCTTTCTTTCTACTATCCTGTGGCAAACAGGCCTTCTGTTCTCTTCCTCATTTGCTCAGCTGAATCCGAGAACCAAGTGTTTCTCTGCCCTCCTGTAGACACGCTAGATATTACTTAGAAAGTGAACTCTCTGCTCTGCTGCAAATCTGTTTACATGGCTGTCTGACCCTTTAAGCTGCTATAAGCCTTTAATTCCTTCAGCACGATAGTTCCTGTGCCCCCAACAGGCGAGCTCCAAATCAGATGTATGAGTTTCCAATTTGAACGCGATCGGGAAATTGCGCCTAAAATGCGCTTGAAATTGCATTGTTTTTCCAATTTGAAGTTACGTTTCATGTTTCCGCCCAAATCATTTTGTGTAATTGCAACCGTCAAATTTCCCATATCAGCACAACAATGCAGAGTAAACAAGCGCGCTGAAATAAATTTTCCTTCAGTGAGGCTGAAGATCAAAAGATAAGAACACTCCTCTCTGCAAACTTTTACTGCCATCTGCCCTGCCTTTATAGTTTTAAGAGCATTGATATGATTGATTTAAATTAATTTTAATTTATTAATGCATAAATTTAAGAGTAGTGGCTGTCGACTGGTGCCTGTGCACTGAAAGAAACAAATGTAATTTGACGACCCATCCCGAACAGGCCCAATCAGCGGGAATCCGCTCCCCCTGCTATTTTGACTTGGGAGACCTGGACAGTTTTGTGGGCGGGGCCTGCTTTCGGCAAAGCGATTTTTAAACTTGCATAAAAGATTGTGGAAAACACGAGCATAAAGTGTTTTGGGCGTAAATCGCTCTTGTTTTATATCTCCCGATCTTTTGCGCTGATTCATCCGATGTGTTGATGTAACTAACGGAAACAAACGGAAACTCAACTCCTTTATGTTACCTGCACTAGAATACACACCTTCCATGGTTTTCTGATTCTGTACTTGTCAACCTGCAAGTTTCCTGACCTTTAAAATGAATAGGTAGAAATTCGAGCGCTGATGAGCTCACAAGTGGAAAGCTATGATATCCAAACTAAGTGTGAGTTAGATTCAGGGTATATTATAGACAAGGTATTTGATATTGTTAATGTGTCAAGGAGAGAGCTATAAAAAGTCTTTTGTACCAGAAAGCACAATATATCAGGGTTCAATAGCAGCACTTCTTGATAAAATTTCTAACTAAATTTTACATGTTGTAAACTTGTGATTTGTTAACTAAAGCATTCTGGGAACCTTTCAAATGGTTACACATGTGAAATATTGCTTTAATCCCTTTGCTGGTTTGTTAATAGCCAAATCCTTCTGGTTTTGAGTTATCCCTGCTGTGAAGTAATGTTTGAAATACGCAATTATTTTTTGATTGACTGAGCTTTAACAAATGATTACTTATTGAGCCTAATCTGTTTCACATGTATTTTCATGTCATACAGATGTGAAATGTGAGTGCTTGCACAAAAAGGAAGATAGCAGTGCTAAACCATCCTGGAGACATTCTGGGCCCAAATTTCTGCAAGAGTTGCCCCGTTTTATTTGGAGTAAGTAGCTTTT
Source organism: Pristiophorus japonicus (assembly GCF_044704955.1). Classification (NCBI taxonomy): domain Eukaryota; kingdom Metazoa; phylum Chordata; class Chondrichthyes; family Pristiophoridae; genus Pristiophorus; species Pristiophorus japonicus. The sequence continues at coordinate 180,471,770 of NC_091982.1, read as the reverse complement.
TTTGGAGTAACTTAAAAATTGCAAGTTGCCCATTTAATGTGCTCCAATATAAGTCAGTTGTTAGGTTTTTTTCTAGTTTAGTTTGTTCTCTCCAAAAGGGGGCGTGACAAGCCACTTGCGCCTCTTCTGGCCATAGAAGCAAATTTGGCCTGCTGAAAGTTACTCCAAACTAACTTAGACCAGTGTATGTGGCCACTTTTGTAGGCACAGAAAAATCTTACCTACATTTAAGAAATCAGTGCATGTAGCCAGAGATAGGGTGCGGAAGGGGGGGAAGATGGGGAAGATGAGTTAGAGGATTCTAAAGCACTAAAGGCCTTCACAACATCAGCACAACATTATAACATCTACCGCACAACAGCTGCACAACATCATCAAAAATAAAAGAAAGATAAATCAGCTACTGAAAATAGAGCTGTCCTACCTTGCCGACTGCAGAACACACCGGCTAGCCCTCCCGTCAGGGCTAGGGGCAACAGGCACGCGTGACTGTAGGGGTGGGGGATTTTTACTTTTTACAGTTGGTCCTAAATGTTGCAATGTCCTAGTGGAGCATGATTCAGTTTTGATGCAAAATATCTTTTATTGGAAATTTTACAATGCACTTCAACGACATCAACAACAACAACAACGGCAACAACAGCAAAGAAAGGCTGCACCCATCCCTCACCCACATCTCGGGGAAAGTGCACTTCCTCATAGGGTCGGTGATGGTGGTGGTGGGGGGGGGGGGGGGGTTGGGGGCCTGGCTTGGGTCTGACCGGTGCATGGATTGAAGTGGGAGTGGCACTTGAGTCTTCGGCCTTTGTGCCCTTATTGCAGAAGCCAGCTCCCTCATGGCATCTGCCATCATCTGCACACCCTCTGAAATGCCCGCCCTCACTTCCCATTTCAGTGCAGAGATTTCACCCGACAGTGTCTCGACCTCATCACGCATGGCCACCACGAGTGATCTTGTGAGGGCATTGTCTCCTCACCCAATGAAACAACCTGATTAACCTCTGCTGAGGACTGCATCCCAGGAGAGACTGGTCGGCTTCTCCTTCCCCTCGCCGTGGGTCTGCCTAGTGGCACCCCTCCAGTGCGAGGTGCAGGCTGGGACGGTGAGGGACTGGGTGTCCCAAGATGCATTTCCCGACCGCTACTGGGACCCGCAACCTCGGAAGGTGTGAACCCATGGAATGTTGCCGAGGAGCTCATGGAGGGTTTTAGCAGTGTGATGCCCTGTGCTAGGCCTGTGAAATTCCCTGCCGCAGAGAATTGTTGATGCCAGTTCATTGGATATATTCAAGAGGGAGTTAGATATGGCCCTTACGGCTAAGGGGATCAAGGGGTATGGAGAGAAAGCAGGAAAGGGGTATGGAGGGAATGATCAGCCATGATCTTATCGAATGGTGGTGCAGGCTCGAAGGGCCGAATGATCTACTCCTGCACCTATTTTCTATGTTTCTATGTTTCTATGTCCTGATCCAGATTGCGGTCAACATTCTCTCAAGCACACATTTCCCCCCACCCGTCTTGGTCTGGAGCGCACGCATCTGAACCCTCAGGTGGATCTTCAGGATCTTGAGGAGTGTCTTCTTCTTCTGCAAAATACAACATAACAGTCAAATGGTTAGCCACACAGGCGGGGGCAGGATGGGTGGCATGAGTAGTCTCGCGCGTAGCAGGCCAATCAACAGGTTGATTTGAAGGGCGACTGTGCATTTTAATGACTCACCCTCACCCTCGCGTGTGCGTCCAGCTTGTGCAGAGCTGATTCTTTTTCTGCCGGTGCGACTCAGCAAGGCAGCAACCCTCTGTTCCAGGGGTGCCAGTTGGTGCAGATTTGGCGGACCTCCTCCTGTTCTAGTTCTCTCCCTTTTGTTGTGAGCCCAATTTCTTCTGCAAAGATGAAAAAATTGATTTTCAGACATGGTGCGCTTCTGATGGGTGGGACACATTCAGATGGTCACATTTTCCATTGCAATTCAATTTAAAGATGAAGGTATTACTTACACTACTTGACCAACGTCCTGCCATTTCTTCTTGCACTGGCTTCCAGATCTTGCGGTGTTGACCCCAGCAGAGTATTCTTCTGCAATTAGGTTCCATTTTTTCTCATTTCCTTGGGTGAAACTTTTGACGGACCACTCTTGCTGATATCCAGCTCCAGCCATTTCTCCTCAATTACAGTCACTAATTTCTCCACTTCCTCATGGAGGAAATTCTTGGTTCGTCTTGTACGCTCTTGCGCCATTCATCTATTGGACTCACACGCAGGTAATGTTCAAAAATCACATCACACCTTTCTTCCACCTATCCAGCACTCCTGTCCACTCCCTCAGCCACACAAAGATCAATATTCAAAGCTCACCTTTATGTTCCATTACCAATGATTCTGATGACGTTCTCCCTTTAGTTGGCCGATTGGCAAGCTTCCTGTTGCACTGCGCATGCGCGCAAGCTGGACCGCCCATTGCGCATGCTGAAACGGTCATGCGTCCCCCTGCTTGCTGGGCCCAAGCCTCGCTCCCCTGGCGGGCTAGCTGAGCAAGCACGGCCAAAGCTCCACCCCCCCCCAGGCTCTGCAGCGCCACGCTGATGGATCCGAACGACAAGGGAGAAAGGGAGCGGCCAAATTGAGAGGTAACTTTTTGCCGCTTTTTTTCCCCCACGATGTTGGTGCACCACATCTAACTATGCTGCTCGAAGCGGCTGGGGAAATTTGGGGCCTCTGTTATGATCTTGAAACTGTATCGTGTTGTCCCTACTCTCTGTCCCCTACCCCCAACCAATTACCAACCCACTCATAAGGTTACCTCCAAATCCACGTGCTTTCACTTTTGCTAATAATTTAATGCAGAACCTTCATCAAATGGCTTCTGGAAGTCCATACAGATAACATTCATAGACTCTCCGTTATCCACCATGTTAGTGACCGCCTCAAAAAATTCACCTAGATTAGTCAGCCATGAACCTACCCTTCTCAAATCCATTCTGACTCTCGTGATCAGCTGATAATTGTCCAAGGGCTCAGTTACTCTGTCCCTAATGATAGATTCCAGCAAATTACCCACAATTAATGCTAAAGTGACAGATCTGTCGTTACCTGGCTTCTCCCTTCCTCCCTTCTTAAATAATGGTGGGGCTGCTCATACCCAGCCCACAGGGTCTATAGGCTGAGCCACTTTCCTTGATATATCCCCTTCACCACTCCCTTAATTCTGCATTAAAGAATATCAAAACCATTCAGCCAACTTTTACATGAATGACATACTGACAATGCAGACTCAGAAAAGACAATATTGCTGTGAAAAGACACTGCAGATCAAAGTGCAAAATGTGACAAAGGTGCATAATTTAATGCCAAACACAAGAATCTCTCACCCAAGCGCCAACTCATAGTGCTTTTCTTAAAAGAAGGTTTATTAACTTTACTACTCCTAAGAGGTGCTCCCGTAGTGGTTTCACTAAAGCATAGTGGAAGGCTGTTGTTGCTCATGTTGGCATTCTGGGAAGCTTGTGGCTGGCATCCTGAGTGCTCATATTTGTGAGGACACTGGGTGCAGACTGCAGCACTAGGCTTTCGAACACCATGGCAGGTACTGGCTGAGGGGTTGGTGACGGAGCAGACCTGTTGACATCCTGTGAGAGGGCAACATGTACTGGGCCCATTGCACCAAGGTGGGCCCCAGATTCTGGGTAGCAGCCGTTTGAAATATCTCCCAAGCTGCAAAGGCTGGTATCATGACCTTCTGCTGTGAGGGCCCAGCTGCAGCATCCCTGGAGCAGGCCAGATGCTCCAAGATGGAATGCAGAGTGGTGAAGCTATGTGAGATGACAGCACCCAAGCTGGAATCGGACTCCTCTCTACTTCCAGCGATAGAGCTGAAACTCCATTGCAGGTCTTCAAATACCTTGCAGAACTGCTTGCAAATGGTAATGGTGGAGACCTGGCGGATGGTCTCCGCTGTCTTTTCCTTTGCTTTGCACCTGGGAGCGTTTCCAAGGTGCATACAAGAGGAATATCAGGCTGCATGTCATGTTGGTTTGAAAAAATTGAAAATTCTAAAACTGTAGCTGTATCTGAAAAAGGTCAAATTGTTACTAACCTGTGAGTAGAAGACTTTCCATCCTGGTTCCTCTTAGCCAGCTCCTGTCAGACTAAACTGAAAAAGAGGATCAGAAATCAGCATGTCACTGATTGTCTGATATTGCTTGTGAAATTGTGCATCCTTTTCCAACTGAGCTGCTAGTTTTACTGCTTAGAAAATACACCCCATGTTGCTACAATGGTTCAAGAAGCTGATGCAATATATCAGCAGCAGGCTGGTCATTTAATTGCTGCTTTATACAGAAATAGATAGCAGATCTGTACTTGCAAAAATATATTTGGATGTCTCGTATTTTTTCCTCAGACAGCCACAGCTAGGCTGGAATTTTCTTGTAACAATTATTAAACTTACAACAAGTCAGTTTATTTCTATGAAGATATTTAACTGGGGTAGCTCAGTGAGATTGTGCGCCTCTTTTTTGATCTTGGGGTGCTGGGGTCTATAGTACTAGGAGGCTTTCCTTGGAGCAAAATCAACCAGGACAGTGTGATTACCAACGACTCTTTGTGCTCAGGTCTATGGGGTTTTTGTCATCTATCGGACTAATCTAAATGGCCAAGATAAATATTTATGTTGCACCTTATGCCAATATTTCTTCAGTAATTTAGCCGACAAAGGTGTGCTCATCTGCAAACTTTATTCAGACATTTCTTAGTTCTTGCAGAAGGGTGTCAATAAAATATTGGCTAACTTGTTTATAAAAATCCAATGCCATTTAAAATATATGTAGATACACTGAATGTTTTTAATTTAGACAGTGGAGAACAGGCAACAAATATAATTTCCAGGCCAGATTGTAGAACTGAATGTCAGTAGCGATTGGAGAGGTGAAAAAAGATGGGACTAATGGTGCATCAGATGGTGCTGTAAATCTCTGCTACCTGTGGAGCTCAAGGAGATTGGTCTCAGACTGGCCTGATTAACATTAATGTGATTTTCCTATGTTTTTGCCTATAACACCATTCTAACTTCCTGTTGAACCAAAGTGAAGATGACAATTAGAATTTTTCCACAATCATTATTCATGTTTGATAGATCATGTCTAGGTCAGCAGGAGTCCTTTAATATAGGGAATACTCTGCACTCGAGAAACTCAAGATATATTTCAAATCTCCTGATTTTTTTTCCTCATTTGTATCAGTTCGCTCATTTTTCAAAAACATGTTGTTATAGTGTTTAAGGGATGTAAGAATGCTGTGTTATGACAGCTGCAGAGAACATATGTAAACACGTGGATAATTAATCCAGAGACCCAAGGGAAAATACACTGAACTAGACACAATAAGGATAAATGGTCATAAACATGTAAACATAGGGAGCAATCGGAGCTGAAAAGAACAATTTCACTGAGCAATGCAAAAATATCCATGCACAGAATAAATGCAGCAACAGTGAGGAATCTCAAATCTGGAAGTAAAGTGAGGTGAAGGATGGATCAGACAAAAAGAGAAACCATGGACACAACAGACTAAAAGCCAAAACAAATGAAACTGGGAAAGTCCCCCAGGGTCCCTCGCCCTGCAATTGTTCATTGATCTCTGATCCGGGAAATGAGAGGGGTCCTGACTCTTGGAGTGCCTATTCCCTGGCCAACAAGGTTTTGTCAAATTTCTGTTCTCCTTCTACATTCTGAGGACCAGGCCAGGGGCTGCTGTAGAAATGAGGTGGAAGGGGACATTCCCGACCATCCCGCTTCACTTGTCTTTGTCTTGGAGAAGTGCCCAGATGCAGGGGCAGCTGAACAAGTTAACAGTGGGCCTTGAGGTTTGGTCCTCCTCAGATCAGTAGGTCTGAGGAGACCAGGCAGTAAGGCAAAAGAGGCCCAAAAGATGATTGATCTTTTTTGGTTGCAAAGACCCTTTGATCTTCCAACCTGGAGACCCTCTGGCTGCTGTTCTCCAACAGCAGTGTGGAGGCCAGCGCCTCTCAGCCTGTTCCACTTCTGCAGGGCTCTCGGGCCTGCAGCTGTGCCTCTGTTTCCAGGTACAAGGCCCTGTTGGAATCCCCATCAATTTGGTTTAATTAATCGTCTTTTATGAGGGACTTAGTCAAATGCCTTTTTAGATGTCTAGGTACACTTTGCTGTCGTGATTTCCACTGTCTACTTGAGGTATTACTTCCTCAAAGACGTTGCGGAGGTTGGTCAGGCACAATCTTTCCCTTCTGAATACCTGTTGGCTACCATTCATTCTAGTTTTTTACTAGAATATATTTTATGCAAGGGAGAATTTGCGGATGTGAAGTTAGAATATTGCCCTTTTGAGTTGAATGATTTTGCAAAATATGCAAGAAAATACATTGATGCTTGATTCTTTTATTCAGCCAACTGTGAACCCACAAGAGCCCAGTATAGTGGTCAAAAGCAGAGTACTAGTTTAGGCCGGCCGGGGAGCAGAAGGAGCAGCGTGGCAGCCTGTCCCAGCAGTCTGTGCAGCCCCCGGCCTGCGAGCACCATCGGAGCAGGCCGGGGAGCGGAATGAGCAGCGTGGCAGCCTGGCCCAGCAGTCTGTGCGGCCCCCGGTCTGCGAGCACCATCGGAGCAGGCCGGGGAGCGGAATGAGCTGCATGGCGGCATACCACTTCAGGGAGCAGCACGTCCTGGAGCAGGAGAGCAACGGCAGCAATGAGGGTGACTGGATTGGCCATCACCAAGATCCAGGTTGATGATTGGAGCGTGGGCAGGTGCGGCGAGGTTGGGGCGCAGGTGCGGCGAGGTTGGGGCGCAGGAGCGGCGAGTAATCGTGGAGCGATGTGATCGGGGCCCAGGAGAGGCGTGAGTTTGGGGCTCAGAAGAGGAGAGGGTCCAGGGGCAGCACGAGCCAGCCCACTCTGCGATATGTGTGCGCACTAGGTCCGTGCAGCAGTGCTGGTCTCCAGTCGTCTTGGTTAAACCTTGACACTGGACCAAGACCTAGCTCTGTCAAGCCCGTGGTGGCTGGTGTGCAATGGCCACCACACGTTAAAAAAATCCACACACAGGCATCTTCCACCCTTCAAGATTTAGTTCGGGACCTGGAATATTAGGTCCTTCATTGAAACACCTGTGAACTTTTTGGCGTGGAAGCAAGTCATCCTCAATTCAAGGGACTGCCAATGATGATGATGGCTAGTTTACTACATACATAACATACTTTTCTAAAAGATTATACAGCTGCTGCCCTGGAATACACATTATACCTATGCAGTTTAATTAGATAGACATTAAGGTCTGGATTTAATTGATGTATTCAGTCTTTAGTTAAGCTAATTAAAATTATCAACAGATGTTTATATCACAGAGAAGCCTCTTTACAATTCTATATATTTGGAAGTCATACAAAACACATTACAGCAAACTTCCAAATATATGGTATTGTAAAGAGGATTTTCTGTAATTTACCATCTTCAGGCAGAAGTGCAAAATGGATGATCCATCTTGGCCTCCTCCTGAAGTCCCCACCATCACAGAAGCCAGTCGTCAGCCAGTTCAATTCACTCCACGTTCTATCAAGAAACGGCTGAACGCATTGGATTCGGCAAAGGCTATGGGCCCCAACAACATCCCGGCTGTCATGCTGAAGACTTGTGCTCCAGAACTAGCCACGCCTCTAGCCAAGCTGTTCCAGTACAGCTACAATACTGGCATCTAACCGACAAAGTGAAAACTTGCCCAGGTATACCCTGTCCACAAAAAGCAGGACAAATCCAATCAGCCATTTACTGGCCCAACAGTCTACTCTCAATCATCAGCAAAGTGATGGAATGTGTCTTCGATAGTGGTATCAAGCAGCACTTACTCACCAATGACCTGCTCACCGATGCTCAGTTTGGGTCCAGCCAGGGTCACTTGGCTCCAGACCTCATTACAGCTTTGGTCAAAACATGGGAAAAAGAGCTGAATTCTAGAGGTAAGATGAGGTGTGAGTGACTTCCCTTGACATCAAGGCAGCATTTGACCGAGTGTGGCATTCAGGAGCTCTAGTAAAATTGAAGTCATTGGGAATCAGGGGGAAAACTCTCCACTGGCTGGAGTCATACCGAGCACAAAGGAAGATGGTTGTGGTTTTTGGAAGCCAATCATCTCAACCCCAAGATATCGCTGCAGGAGTTCCTCAGGGCAGTGTCCTAGGCCCAACCATCTTCAGCTGCTTCATCAATGACCTTCCCACCATCATAAATCAGACGAGGGGATATACGTTGAAAAAAGCACAGTGTTCAGTTCCATTTGCAATTCCATAGATAATGAAGCAGCTTGTGCCCACATGCAGCAAGACCTTGACAACATCCAGGCTTGGGCTGACAAGTGGCGAGTAATGTGCATGCCACACAAGTGCCAGGCAATGGCCATCTCCAACAAGTGAGAGCCTAACCATCTCCCCATGGCATTACCATCATTGAATCCCCCCAACCATCAGCATCCTGGGGGGTCACCATTGACCAAAAATTTAACTGGATTAGACACATAAATACTGTGGCTACAAGAGCAAGTCAGAGGCTGGGTATTCTGCAGCGACTGTCTCACCTCCTGACTCTCCAAAGCCTTTCCACCATCTACAAGGCACACATCAGGAGTGTACTCTCCACTTGCCTGGATGAGTGCAGCTCCAACAACACTCAAGAAGCTCAACACCATCCAGGACAAAGTAGCCTGCTTGATAGCCATGCTATCCACCACCTTGGTTGCATTGGTTGTAATTTACCAAAATTCCCTGGATTCTGGGGAGGTCCCAGCAGATTGGAAAACTGCAAATGTAATACCCCTATTTAAAAAAGGAGGCAGACAAAAAGCAGGAAACTCTAGACCAGTTAGCCTAACATCTGTGCTTGGGAAAATGTTGCAGTCCATTATTAAAGATGCAGTAGCAGAACATTTGGAAAAGTAAAATTCGGTCAGGCAAAGTCAGCATTGATTTATGAAGGGGAGTCATGTTTGACAAATTTGCTCGAGTTCTTTGAGGATGTAAGGAACAGGGTGGATAAAGGGGAACCAGTGGATGTGGTGTATTTGGACTTCCAGAAGGCATTTGACAAGATGCCATATAAAAGGTTACTGCACAAGATAAAAGTTCACAGGGTTGGGGGTAATATATTAGCATGGATAGAGGATTGGCTAACTAACAAAGAACAGAGAGTCGGGATAAATGGTTCATTCTCTGGTTGGCAACCAGTAACTAGTGGGGTGCCGCAGGGATCAGTGCTGGGACCCCAACTATTTACAATCTATATTAACGACTTGGAAGAAGGGACTGAGTGTAACGAAACCAAGTTTGCTGACGATACAAAGATGGGAAGAAAAGCAATGTGTGAGGAGGACACAAAAAATCTGCAAAAGGACATAGACAGGCTAAGTGAGTGGGCAAAGATTTGGCAGATGGAGCATAATGTTGGAAAATGTGAGGTCATACACTTTAGCAGAAAAAAATCAAAGAGCAAGTTATTATTTAACTGGAGAAAGATTGCAAAGTACCGCAGTACAACGGGACCTGGGGGTACTTGTGCATGAAACACAAAATGATAGTATGCAGGTACAGCAAGTGATCAGGAAGGCCAATGGAATCTTGGCCTTTATTGCAAAGGGGATGGAGTATAAAAGCATGGAAGTCTTGCTATAGTTATATAAGGTATTGGTGAGGCCACACCTGGAATACTGTGTGCAGTTTTGGTTTCCATATTTACAAAAGGATATACTTGCTTTGGAGGCAGTTCAGAGAAGGTTCACTAGGTTGATTCCAGGGATGAAGTGGTTGACTTATGAGGAAAGGTTGAGTAGGTTATATAAGAACATAAGAACATAAGAAATAGGAGCCGGAATAAGCCTTAAGGCCCCTCGAGCCTGCTCTACCATTCAATAAGATCATGGCTGATCTGATCATGGATTCAGCTCCACTTCCCTGCTTGCTTCCCTGCTACAACTTGTCAAGGCTTCTTCAACCCGCGACCTCTACTGCCTGGAAGAACAAGGGCAGCAGGTGCATGGGAACACCACCACCTCCAAGTTCCTCTCCAAGCCACACACCATCCTGACTTGGAAATATTTTGCTGTTCCTTCATCGGTGCTGGGTCAAAATCTTGGAACTCCCTCCCTAGGAGTATCTTCACCACATGCAGCAGTTCAAGAAGATGGCTCACCACCACCTTCTCAAGGGCAATTAGGGATAGGCAATAAATGTTAGTCATGCCAATGACACCCATATCCCATGAATGAAGTTTTTTTTAATGACATATTATTGAGCGATATTATATATTTTATCTACTGGTGAAATACCATAAAATGTCTATTCTACTGAAGTCACGGTATATCAAAAAGAAAGACTTTGCATTATTAGAGCATCTTATTACATCCTCAGGACATCCCAAAGCACTTCACGTTCAATGAATTGCAACTGAAGTATAGTCACTACTGTTATGTGGGCAAATGTGGCACCTAATTTGCATGACCTAAGGTTCCACAAATAACACATAAGATGAATGATCATTGAATCTGTTTTAGTGCTGTTGGTGGAGGGAAGAATATTGGTCTGCACATTGTTAGTACTCCCCTGCTCTTCTTCAAATTGTACCATGAGACCTTTTTCTGAGATCTGAAAAGGCAGTTGAGATCTTGATTTAACAGTTCATCCGGAAGAGAGCACTTACAACAAATCCCCCACTCCCTCAAAACTGCACTGATGTGACAACATTGATTCTGTGCTTGGATGTGCAAATCCTGGAGCAGAGCTTGACAGACCAAAGGTGACACTTGAGGTTCAATGGTAGTTACATTTGAAAGTTTTGAAATATAAACCCTTCTTTCCCTTTCTGAAGCTGACTGACCTGCTATGTATTTCGAGCATTTTCAGTTTAATTTTAGATTTGTAGCATTCACAATTTTTCCTTTGATCTATTTTATTAACATTTTCTGAAAAAATTCAATATAATTGACAAACTGCAGTATTTAGTGTTGAGAGCTTATGATTCATTAACAAAATAAATCACTTTGTGACATTTTGAAAAATGCTACATGACACACCATGAAATATTGCATTAATCCCTTTGCTGGTCCAATTTGGTAATGGACAAGTTCTGGTATTAAGTTATCCCCTCTGTGAAGTAAGGGTTTGAAGTTCACAATTATTTATTGATTGACTGAGGTTTAATAAAGATTCTTTTAAATTACTTATTGAGCTAATCTGTTTTACATTTATTTTCTTGGCATGCAGATGTGAAATTTGATTTTGTGCACAGTAAGAACGATGGCAGTGCTAAACTATCCTGGAGTCATTCTGATCCAACCTTTATCCTCTATAGCATTGTTAATGAGTTAATAACATTTACTTTAGAAGAGACAATGTAAGGAAAACAACAACTGGAAAGTCTTAATTAAGCGCAATCCTAATGAGATCAAAGAAAATATTTTGTCCAAAAAATATTAATCTTAACAAGAATTCAATTTTAAGAGAAAATGGAGTTCAGGATTTGACATTATTGCAGCTGATTTTAAGAAATCAGCAATTATATTTGCAATTAGTTCAAGGGTGAAGTGGGGGATCATTTATTTATAGGGATTAAGGGCAGTTTGAGTTTTACATGTATGTGAGCAATTCATGTTTACTGTTAAGCGTGGAATATTTTCTACATGGTGAGCTTGGTGAAGCCATACTAATCAAACATTACATCAAATCTGATTTGCAAAACCAAAAACCTGTAGATAATAGTATTCTGGCCTACTTTTCTACGATTCACTCAAAAATAGCTAGATAAATCAGTGTTTTAATCAGCATGCAATTTTTTTAATTAAAATTCAATTTAATATATTGCAGTAGAGTGGTTATTAAATATTGGGTTGCATCCGTGGCAACAAAGTGATGTGCAGTTAAACTGCAGTCCGGGAGTTTGTCTCTTATTTCACACAATATCTCTTTAGTTTTCTGTTCAAGTTCCGATTTCTAAAACCTTTTTTTTTATTGAGTACACTTCATGCAATAGTGCACGTTTTAAGCTCCTTGAATTCATCATATTATAATCTGACAGTATAGCATTGTCTTACATATTACATGAGTATATAAGTAGCAGCCTTACAACACGTAGGATGTGGGTTCACACCTCACTGGGTCAGAAGTCAATTATAAAGACAGAGGCATTACAGCAGAGATGTCCAACCTGTGGCCCATCAGCTACATGCAGCCTTCAACCCTGGTGATCTAGCTCTTGAAGCTCAGGCCTATGGGCTGGAATTTGCATGCCGATTGCCCTCGCAATTCCGGCAATTGTGTTTTTTTAACCACCGGAATACTGCTGGTGTGCGCTCCCGAGGTTTTCGGGTGGTCCATGTCAGCAGCGGCGAAGCGTTGCGATAGCAGAATGCAGCGGGCGGCCAAACCGGGACAAAAGTCGGCGATCAGCTTACCTGTATGAAGGAAAGCAGAGCCGCTGTCCAAAAGGGCCAGAAAAGCTTCTCTGCGCATGCGCGGCCATTCTCCCGCGATTTCAGGGTCAAGGGTGACCCCGCACATGCGCAAAGAGAAGGACAGTGTTATGTATTTAACCCTTTGTAACCTGCATCACACCTGACCACCTGAGGGCCTACCTGTTGGAGTCCCAAGGGATCCCAGCATCCCTTGGGAGCACAGTATATAAGCAGGCCACCCACGAGGTATCTACAGTCTGGAACTATAATAAAGGAGCTAAGGTCATACTTGCTCATTACACACAGTACTCAGTCTGACCATTGATTGTAACAAATGGCGACGAGGTAACGAACAACCGCGCATAAATGCAAAGAACAGTCGGCATCCTGGAGAAGTTCTCAGAAGGGGACGATTGGGAGGCCTTCGTGGAAAGACTCGACCAATACTTCGTGGCCAACGAGCTGGAAGGGGACGAGAATGCGACCAAATGAAGGGACCTAACTGTCTGTGGGGCCACTACCTATGGCCTCATGAAGACTCTCCTGGCCCCGGCTAAACCAACAGAGAAATCCTACGAAGAACTGTGTACGCTGGTCCGCAAGCACCTAAATCCTAAGGAAAGCGTTTTGATGGCGAGATATCGGTTCTACACGTGTCAACAATCGGAGGGCCAGGGAATGGCGAGCTACATCGCCGAACTAAGGCACCTTGCAGGACATTGTGAGTTTGATGGATTCCTAGAACAATTGCTCAGAGACTTTTTTGTACTGGGCATCGGACATGAGACAATCCTTCGCAAACTGTTGACTGTAGAAACTCCAAATCTGAGTAAAGCCATAACAATAGCCCAGGCATTTATGTCCACCAGCGACAACACCAAGCAGATTTCGCAGAACAAAGAAGTTTCAGCCAGTACTGTGCATAAAGTAATGTCGGTTTTGAGCAGAAATGTACAGGGCAGAACGTACACGCTGGCTGCTGTGGCCCGAGCTCAATTGACCCAGAGTCCACCATCATCTGTTAATGCGAGGCAGTTAACACTCTGTTGGCGATGCAGATGTGATCATCGGTCCCATCAATGCCGCTTTAAGCACTATGCGTGCAATGGCTGCAGAACAATGGGACACCTCCAACGAACCTGATGGCGAGCTGCAAACCCTGCAAACCACCACGTTGCAGAGGAAGATCGATCCACAGTGGATCAGATGGAATTGGTAACTCGTGCGGAGGAGGCAGAGATGTATGGGGTACACCCGTTCACGATGAAATGCCCACCAATAATGTCGAAAGTTGAACTGAACAGTATTCCAGTGTCTATGGAGCTGGTCACAGTGGCAAGTCAGTCCATAATGAATAAAACAGCCTTCGACAGGCTGTGGGGAAAGAAGGCACACAGGCCCAATCTCAGCCCCATTCACACTAAACTAAGGACTTACTCCAAGGAACTAATCCCTGTAATTGGCAGTGCTGAAGTCAAAGTCTCCTATGATGGAGCAGTACACGAACTCCCGCTGTGAATTGTGCCACGGGATGGTCCCACGTTGCCTGGCAGAAGCTGGCTGGGGAAAATCTGCTGGAATTGGGATGACATCCGAGCGCTCTCGTCCATCGACGACACCGCATGTACCCAGGTTCTAAGCAAATTTCCTTAGTTATTTGAGCCAGGCATTGGAAGCTTCTTGGGGGCGAAAGTACAGATCCATTTGGTTCCTGGTACGCGATCCATCCACCACAAGGCTCGGGTGGTACCGTACATGATGCGTGAAAAAGTGGAAATCGAGTGAAAAAATGGACAGGCTGCAATGTGAAGGCATCATTGCGCCGGTGGAATTCAACGTCTGGGCCAGTCCGATTGTTCCAGTACTCAAGGAGGATGGTACGGTTAGAATTTGCGAGGACTATAAAATAACGATTAACCGTTTTTTGCTGCAGGACCAGTACCCTCTACCCAAGACAGACAACCTATTTGCGACCCTGGCTGGAGGGAAGACATTCACCAAGCTGGACTTGACTTCGGCCTACATGACGCAGGAGCTGGAGGAGTTTTCGAAAGGCCTCACCTGCATCAACACGCACAATGGTCTGTTTATCTACAACCGGTGCCCGTTCGGGATTCGGTCGGCCGCAGCGATCTTCCAGCGGAACATGTAGAGCCTGCTAAAGTCAGTTCCTTGCACAGTGGTCTTCCAGGACGACATATTGGTTACAGGTCGGGACACTATGAAGCACTTGAACAATCTGGAGGAGGTTCTTCGGCGGTTGGATCACATGGGGCTCAGGTTGAAACGCTCGAAGTGTGTTTTCCTGGCACAGGACATCGAATTCTTAGGAAGGAGAATCACAGCAGACAGCATCAGACCCACCGACGCCAAGACGGAGGCCATCAAGAACGCGCCACAACCACAGAACGTGTCGGAGCTGCGGTCGTTCCTGGGACTCCTTAACTACTTCGGTAATTTCCTACCTGGGTTAAGCACCCTACTAGAACCCCTACATACACTACTGCGCAAGGGAGACGACTGGGTTTGGGGGAATTCACAAGAGGACGCCTTTAAGAAAGCCAGAAATTTATTGTGTTCTAACAAACTGCTTCTCCTGTATAACCCATGTAAACGATTGGTGTTAGCTTGCGATGCATCATCATACGGGGTCGGGTGTGTGTTACAACAGGCTAATGAATCAGGAATTTTGCAATCAGTTGCGTATGCATCCAGGAGTTTGTCCAAGGCTGAAAGGGCCTACAACATGGTTGAAAAAAGGCTCTGACGTGCGTTTACAGGGTAAAAAAAATTCACCAGTACTTATTTGGCCTCAAGTTCGTGCTTGAAACTGACCACAAGCCGCTCATATCGCTATTCTCAGAGAGCAAAGGGATTAATGCCAATGCCTCTGCCTGCATCCAAAGATGGGCGCTCACGCTGTCGGCATACAACTATGTAATCCGCCACAGACCGGGCAAAGAGAATTGCGTAGATGTTCTCAGTCGGCTACCATTGCCCACCACCAGGGTGGAAATGGCACAGCCAGCGGACTTGCTCATGGTCATGGAGGCATTTGAGAACGAGAAATCCCCCGCTATGGCCTGCCAGATCAGGACCTGGACCAGCCAGGATCCTTTACTGTCCCTGGTAAAAAAACTGTGTCCTCCATAGGAGCTGGTCCAGTGTCCCAGTGGAGATGCAGGAAGTGATTAAGCCGTTCCACAGACGCAAAGATGAGCTGTCCCTGCAGGCAGACTGTCTTTTGTGGGGCAATCACGTAGTATTGCCCAAGAAAGACAGAGACACATTCATTTGAGAACTGCACAGCACCCACCCAGGCATCGTGATGATGAAAGCCATAGCCAGATCTCACGTGTGGTGGCCGGGCATTGATTCAGATTTAGAGTCATGCATGCGCCAGTGCAACACTTGGTCTCAGTTGAGCAATGCAGCCAGAGAGGCACCGCTAAGTTTGTGGTCCTGGCCATCCAAACCGTGGTCGAGGATACATGTAGACTTTGCGGGCCCATTCCTAGGCAAAATGTTTTTGGTTGTCGTGGACGTTTGCTCAAAGTGGATTGAATGTGCAATAATGTCTGTAAGCAGAGCCACAGCCACCATTGAAAATCTACGAGCTACCTTTGCCACGCACGGCTGCCTGATGTCCTAGTCAGCGACAATGGGCCGTGCCTCACCAGTGCGGAATTCAAAGAATTCATGACCCGCAACGGGATCAAACATGTCACGTCTGCCCCGTTCAGGCCTGCATCCAACGGCCACGCAGAACAGGCAGTTCAGACCATCAAGGAAAGCTTGAAATGCGTGTCGGAAGGCTCCCTGCAGACCCGGTTGTCCAGAGTACTGCTCAGCTACCGCACCAGACCCCACTCACTCACTGGGATTCCCCCAGCTGAGCTGCTCATGAAAAGGGCACTTAAAACAAGGCTCTCTCTGATCCACCCTGATCTACATGATCACGTGGGGGGCAAGCGGCATCAACAAAGTGTGTACCATGACCGCGCAAACTTGTCACACGATATTGAGATCAATGATCCTGTGCTTGTGCTCAATTATGGACATGGTCCCAAATGGCTCGCTGGCACGGTCACAGCCAAAGAGGGGAGTAAACTGACCAATGGACAAACGTACAGAAATCACCTGGACCAAATCAAATTGCGGTTCACCAACAGCTACTAACAACCTGAAGAGGACACCACCAACCTTGACCTTCCAACACACGCATAAGTGGCAACTGACATCACAGTTGACCACAAAACCGAACTCATCATCCCCAGCAGCCCGGTGAAGAACTGACCAATCCACCCACACCAGCATTTGTACTGAGACGATCGACAAGGGAGCGCAAAGCCCCAGATCGCCTCACCTTGTAAATAAGTGTATTGTTGACTTCACGGGGGAGTGATGTTATGTATTTAACCCCTTGTAACCTGCATCACACCTGACTACCAGAGGGCCCACCTGTTGGAGTTCCAAGGGATCCCAGCATCTGTCTGCCTGCCTCCTCATTACGAATTTCCAATTCAGTCTGATCCACTGGGAATCGATCTTCCTCTGCAAAGTGGTGGTTTGCAGGGTTTGCAGGGTTTGCAGCTCACCTACACATTCATTGGAGGTGTCCCATTTTTCTGCAACCATTGCACGCATAGTGCTTAAAGCAGCATTGATGGGGCTGATGATCAATTCCGCAGCGCCAACAGAGTGTTAACTGCCTCGCATTAACAGATGATGGCGGAATCTGGGTCAATTGAGGTCGGGCCACAGCAGTCGGCGTGTATGTTCTGCCCTGTACATTTCTGCTCAAAACCGACGTTACTTTATGCACAGAACTGGCCGAAACGTCTTTGTTCTGCAAAATCTGCTTGGTGTTGTTGCTGGTAGACATAAATGCCTGGGCTATCGTTATTGCTTTACTCAGATTCAGAGTTTCTACAGTCAGCAGTTTGCGAAGGATTGTCTCATGTCCGATGCCCAGTACGAAAAAGTCTCTGAGCATTTGTTCTCGGAATCCCTCAAACTCACAATGTTCTGCGAGGTGCCTTAGTTTGGCGACATAGCTCGCCACTTCCTGGCCCTCCGATCGTTGACACGTGTAGAACCGATATCTCGCCATCAAAACACTTTACTTGGGAGTTAGGTGCTCCCGGACCAGCGTACACAATTCTTCGTAGGATTTCTCTGTTGGTTTAGCCGGGGCCAGTAGATTCTTCATGAGGCCATAGGTTGTTGCCCCACAGACAGTTAAGATGATCGCCCTTTCGTTTGGTGTCGTTCTCGTCCCCTTCTAGCTCGTTGACCACAAAGTATTGGTCAAGTCTCTCCACGAAGGCCTCCTAATCATCCCCTTCTGAGAACTTCTCAGGATGCCGACTTTTCTTTGCATTTTTGCGCGGTTGTTCGTTACCTCGTCGCCAATTGTTACACTCATAATAAATGGTCAGACTGAGTACTGTGTGTAATGAGCAAGTGTGACCTTACCTCCTTTATTAAGATTCTAGAGTGCAGGTACTTCATGGATGGCCTGCTTATATACTGTGCTCCCAAGAGATGCTGGGATCCCTTGGGACTCCAACAGCTGGGCCCTCTGGTGGCCAGGTGTGATGCAGATTACAAAGGATTAAATACATAACAGAACCAGTGCCGCAAACGGTGGAATGACATTGTTGGATTTACGAGAGTAAGTACTAACTTTTATCATGTATTGACAATTCACTCTTAAATAGTGACACGTTTTATTATGTTGGTGTCATTTTTATTTCCCATCATCGATCTCATTGTGTTAGTGCTCTGTATGTTAATGTGTTCATCAAGCAACATTTGCATGCTAACAAAACTTAAATCGTGCACTCGTTGACGAAAAGACTGGGAGAAGGTTAATTGGGGATGTGTACCAATATATTGTGTATGTATGTATGTGTGCGTGTGCTCGGTATTAGTAGCTGTCAAATTAGTTCACACACATTTTTTGTGACCTTTGCAGAAAAAACTAGCTGGCAATTGGGCAGAGTTACGCAAAACGGGCGGTGGTCCGCCCTAGACTATTCCTCTCACGGACCTCGATGAACATGCTGCAGCCCTCACAGGGGCATATGATCGCACTGCCACGTGGGTTGGTGCCGAACTAGTTGTCCCAGAGGGTAAGTCTGCATAATCCCTGGACTGTACTGCGGTCATGTAATTCAATCTTATGGCAATATAATGTAGAATGTAATGTAATGCTGGGACCAAGAAATGTTGTTAGTTGTGACATGATTTTTTGGTTGATCACACTGTGTCACTTGGAAACCAAACTGTTTTGGGCTGAAGTTTTGTTATGTCATGTATTTTCTCTATACTTTGCTTATGGTACTTTGATGTAATGAATCTAAGTAAAAAATGTTTGTTCTCCACATAAACCTGTGCAACATGACTTGCTCTGATGTTACCTCTGGCCCCTCCCTTCCCCTGTTGCCAACCATTAATGTTATGTTTTTACAGTTGCAGAGGTGGAGCCGCCTGCCACTCCCAGAGAGGAGTCACTGCAGGGGAGACAAAATAAAAAGATGGTGGTGGAGGAGACGGAGGAGATGGAGCTGGAGGAACTGCAGGAGAGCACTCCTCAAAACGTTGTAATGCTGGTGTTGCATGAGGAGGGAGGGATGGCAGGACTTCAAGGGTTGTTTCTACCTGCGGCCACCGGTTCCTCGTCGGAATCCAACTCTCTTGGATTCCAGTCCAAGGAAGCGGGACCAAGCGGACTGCAACCGCGCACACCGACCCCCATGGTGAATCCGCGTCAGCTGATCCGCCAAAGTGGGAATGCTGCGCGACAGGCAGATGCAAGCCTGGACATAGTGGGACTGTCCAGGATGAGCATCAACTTGATTGAGAGCTCCTCCAGTCCATTGCTGGATTATCCGAAAACATTGCGGCTTTAGCAGTCTGTCAATTGGAGGACATGGCGGAGCTGATTGCCGCAGTGAGGGAGAACACCCAGACTGCCGATGCCAATGCAATGCGGCAATCGAAGGTTGTGGGATATAGCACTGCACCCCAAGGTGCCATACCACCAATGGTGACAGCACCTGATCGTCGGGAGGAACCGGTTTCTTCCGACTTTGAAAATAGGTCCTTAGCACCTCCATCTGCTCCAGAACCCCCAAACATAACGCTGCCATTCTTTCCCCCACCCCCCTCAGCAGTCACACTCGAGGTGCTCTGCTGGTGCAGGACGTTCTTGTCCTGATGTGGGCAGGGCCAGGGGTATTGTTAGTGGGAGGAGGAGGAAGGGATCAGGGCCAGGGGTCAGCGGAGGATTGGGAAGGAAAGGTGTTGGGAAAGGTGGCCGCAGGTAGAATTGTGGGAGGGTGCAGGGCATTTTCAGTGGCGTTTATACTGTTGTTGATGTTGTTGTTGTTGTTGTTGCTGTTTGTTGTTTATAATGTTTGTTGTTGTCAAAATTTGTATTGATGAAAAATATGTTATTTTATTATGTTGTTAACATTTTAAAAAATTACAACTTTTATATAAAATTTTATTCAACTAAATCATTGGGTGTACAAGGGTGTCTCACTCACTTCTGGGAAGGGGAAAATATCTCCCATTTAACAACTCTTAGGAAAGACAACTTTAAATGTGCGATTGACGGTGTCCCTTGTAAACTCATATCTCATCGTGGCTGACCTAGACACAACTGACTGGGGTTTTCTTGAGTCTTATGAACATGACGTAACTGTGTATGCCATTCACAATGCAATAGCTCTACCACAACTCTTTTGGGGCAACAGCTCTACCAACCTGTGAGCATTCTCACAGGTGCATACATTACAGTTGTGATGCCTGCTACAGTTGAATAGCCCCTCAACCACACTGTCAAGCCATGTGAAGAATGCATACTTAGATGTACACCTAGTGAGTGACTCCTCAACTGCCCCCCCACCCCCCGTCCCCCAGGTCTCCTTGTACATTCAGTGATTGACTCCCTTCTCCCTCCCGCCCCAGGTCTCCTTGTACACCCAGTGATTGACTCCCTTCTCCCCCCAGCCCCCCATCCCCTCAGGTTGTCATGTACACACAGTGACTTGGATGAGGCCCCACAACACCTCGCCCCTCCGTGTGAGACAGTGATCCCCTTTCTCTCTGTAATCCTGTACTGGGAGTTAATTCAGTGCCTGGTGCATGTCTGAGACAATGAGTCTCTTTGAATACCTCTTAGAATATGAGAATTTTTTAATTACACAATCCAATAATTTGCAAGGCTTTTAGAGGTCACAATCCTTCATAGACTTCCTGATACAATGTTTGCACGTTGGTGAGGTGATGTTTCAGTCCACCATAGAGTCATAGTGTCAATCAGCTAACACAGAACCAAATTGTAGCAGAAACTCAGCATATATGTCAGCCCAAAGCCTGCTGAACAAAAGGTTCTCCTAATTCTCCCACCTTTCAAATGATACAAAAGTTAATTTCTTGCATAGAATCACTTAAGAGGAAGAAACCTCACATATCTGTTACTATGACAGCATATATCATTACATTTGCATCCAAAATTGCTTTTCTTGATTATCCACGAACTTCTGGGCCACTGTGAAGCTGCAAGCAAAATGGAGGGAGTGATAACACTGGACCAAGTCAGGTAAATACTTCAAAAATGGGCGGTTTCCAGCGCAGCGTTAACGGGCGATCGCGTGCCTTAAAAAACAGATTTTAATGGAATTTAGCAGTGAGTGAATTTTCCGACATTTTTGGATTTCCAAAGTGGGCGAGCAATTTGCAGCACCACCGTTGGTGATGGTCAGCCCAAGTTACCGCCAGCGCTAATTGGGAGCAGAAACGGGCGGTAATTTATATTTTTATGAAAATGAGCGGTAAATGGGCGATTTGAGAGGAATTTCCAGCCCAATTTCTTATTTGCTGGTTTTCCTGCTTGAATTCTGAAGGTCATGAGTTTGAAATACATTGGGCCGGAATTTGCGGTCGGAGGCGTACCTCCGGAGTGCGCTTCCGGCCCGATCAAAAAATCCACACCAACTTTAGGCTCCCGGGCATTGGAGTCTTCAGGTCCTGGGCCTCCAGGCATACGCCTGTGCAAACGCCCATGGATCCCAGTGATGCAGGAAGCATCCCTGCGATCACATGGGCTAGGTTCTCCAATCAGAAAGGACGATTCCTAATATGCATATAAGGATTCTATTTACAAATGGAATCCCCATAGGCATATGAGGAATTCCCAAATAATTTATATAACTGGAATAAAAATAAATGTTCCCATTTTCAAACTTAATTAAAAGTCCCTTCAATAAAGCATTTACAATAAAAATGTAATTAAAAAAAAATTGTAAACATTTTAATCCTGGCAAAAATTTACATAAACTACTTTAAATGTTTGTGCATGGTTTTTTATTTATAAATTTTTATTTAAGATTTGTATTAACCATTACGCAGGTGAAAGCGGGCCCTATGCTTGCTTTTACCAGGCGTAAGGGTTTTGTGGGCATTTGCTGGGCAGTAGTTGGGTAAATAACATAACGCTGCGCGAGCGAAAATGATTTTTGGGTCAGTGCGGATGATCTATCAAGGTACACCTTGACACCTTGACAGATCGCATGTTCCGGGTTTTCGTGCAGGCACGGCACGTGCGGAAACCTGGAACTTGCGGGGCCTTTGACAAAGCTTACAACGACAAAGCTTATAGCTTAGGCCATCATGGAGAACGCAAAATGCACGCCATTGTTCTTAGCACTGTTGACTCATTGGTAGATAGATTATAAATTGAACATTAAGATCTGTTATTATCAACAATTTGAGATAAATGCAAATTAAATAGAAAGTGGATTTAAAATTTATAGATGTGGCCCCTGAGCCTGTACAGTATGTACCTATCTGGTTCACAAAGACGAGAGGTTTGCATACCCCTGCTTCACAGTTTCTCTATTACAGTGGTTACCAATAAATGCTGGGCCATTTGTTGGTACATTTGTGAGGGTAGGGGGGATGGGGAGGAGGCAGAAAGGTGACAGTGAGTTTGCCCAGTGTCACCGAACGGAAACAATAAACATGATTGCAATCTCCCAATGGCACCACAAATACAATAAATAAACAATAATAACAAAATAAAACTCAAACAAGAATTCAATTATATTGTTGTTATGAAAGAAAGACTTGCATGCATATAGCGCCTTTCATGACTACCGGACGTCTCAAAGCGTTTTACAGCCAATGAAGTATTTTTAAAGTGTAGTCACCATTGTAATGTGGGAAATGTGGCAGCCAACTTGCGAACAGCAAACTCCCACAAACAACTTTGTGATAATGACCAGATAATCTGTTTTTGTTATGTTGATTGAGGGGTAAATATTGGCCAGGACATCGGGGATTAACTCATCTGCTCTTCTTTGAAATAGTGCCATGGGATCTTTCACATCCACCTGAGAGAGCAGAAGGGATCTCGGTTTAATGGCTCATCTGACAGTGCAGCACTCCCTTAGCACTACACTGGAGTGTCAGCCTAGATTTATGTGCTCAAGTTCCTGGAGTGGTACTTAAACCCAGGATGCAAACTATACCCTGCAGTGCCCACTGGCCGCGGAAACCAATGTATTCTGGGCCTAGAAAACAGGTTTTCCCCATTTCAACAAACTTTGCAGACTCCCCCACTGATGAACCAACTTTTATCATTCAGTCTGGTCAATTGTCTTGTTAGGTGTGTTGTGATTGGCTGTTACTTTTCCATAAGCAATAACAACAATGCTTTCTTCAGGAATTGCATGTTTCCAAGCTGCACATTCCAGTAGTTTCATTCACAGGCCGTCAACTACAGCAAAATGGACATTTCTTCCAATCTTTTTGAACAGAGGAAAACGTAACACCTAGTTGCTTATCAACCAATTTCTATTGTTTATATAGCGGAATTAGGTTATGCACAAGTTAATGTTCTATACAAATAGTACACCTGTCGAGAAAAGGGAAAGTTGTGTTTAATTGTACACAGTGGTTTTAAATGGATGAGGACAGCGCAAAGGATTGAACTTCTTTATTAGTTTAATTAAAGGGAATATTAATAGAAACATAGAAAATAGGTGCAGGAGTAGGCCATTCGGCCCTTCGAGCCTGCACCGCCATTCAACAAGATCATGGCTGATCACCCACCCCAGCACCTCCCCCCCCACGCCCCCTCCACACCCCCCGAGCCCCCCAGCTGCAAGGACTACATCCAACTCTCTCCCGAACACATCCAATGAACTGGCATCAACAACTCTCCGCGGCAGGGAACCCCACAGGCCAACAACTCCCCGAGTGAAGAAGTCTCTCCCAATCCCAGCCCCAAACAGCCCACCCCCCATCCCAAGAGCGTTCCCCCCCCCCCCCCCCCCGGCTCCGGACCCACCCAACGCCGGGAACACTTCCCCCGCACCCAACCAGCCCCGTCCCGTCAGAATCCTTCCCAAATGCCGAACACCCCCGGATGTCGAGCCCCCAGCCCCGGCCACCCCGGAGCCACGCCCCTGCGACGCCAATCACACCACATCCACCAACCACCACCCGCGCAGTCAACCCGTCCACCCCACTCCGAACACTCCCCGCACCGAGGCACAGAGCCCCCAGACCCGCCCCTCCAACACACTTCGCCCTCCCCAGACCTCCGCTGCAATGTGGCCCCTCCTGTCCCCCGCCCTGGGTTTCTCCGCCCCCCCACCTTCATCACTCTCCCCTCCATCCACCGCCCCCGTCTCCCCTCAACATCTCTCTGCCTCCCCGCACAGGCTCCCATCTTGGGGGCGGTAACTTTCTGGAGCAGGGAATTTTAGCCCCCAGCGTGGAAGTCCTGCTCCCGCCGCAGAATTGGCCTTACCACCCCTCAATGGAAGCGGAGTGCAATTTCCCACACTCCACTTCCTTTGGGGGCAGTTACCGGGGCACGACTGGATGCTCCTGTGACAGTTTGAACTGGTGCTCTCCACTCTCCCGTCCTGTAACAGTTTGAACTGGTGCTCTCCACTCTCTGTCCTGTGACAGTTTGAACTGGTGCTCTCCACTCTCCCATCCTGTGACAGTTTGAACTGGTGCTCTCCACTCTCTTGTCCTGTGACAGTTTGAACTGGTGCTCTCCACTCTCTTGTCCTGTGACAGTTTGAACTGGTGCTCTCCACTCTGGTGCTCTCCACTCTCCCATCCTGTGACAGTTTGAACTGATGCTCTCCACTCTCCCATCCTGTGACAGTTTGAACTGGTGCTCTCCACTCTCCCATCCTGTGACAGTTTGAACTGGTGCTCTCCACTCTCTTGTCCTGTGACAGTTTGAACTGGTGCTCTCCACTCTCCCGTCCTGTGACAGTTTGAACTGGTGCTCTCCACTCTCTGTCCTGTGACAGTTGGAACTGGTGCTTTCCACTCTCTGTCCTGTGACAGTTTGAACTGGTGCTCTCCACTCTCCTGTTCTGCGACAGTTTGAACTGGTGCTCTCCACTCTCTGTCCTGTGATAGTTTGAACTGGTGCTCTCCACTCTCTGTCCTGTGACAGTTTGAACTGGTGCTCTCCACTCTCCTGTTTTGCGACAGTTTGAACTGATGCTCTCCACTCTCCCGTCCTGTGACAGTTTGAACTGGTGCTCTCCACTCTCTGTCCTGTGACAGTTTGAACTGGTGCTCTCCACTCTCTGTCCTGTGACAGTTGGAACTGGTGCTCTCCACTCTCCTGTCCTGCGACAGTTGGAACTGGTGCTCTCCACTCTCTGTCCTGTGACAGTTTGAACTGGTGCTCTCCACTCTCCCATCCTGTGACAGTTGGAACTGGTGCTCTCCACTCTCCCATCCTGTGACAGTTGGAACTGGTGTTCTCCACTCTCTGTCCTGCGACAGTTGGAACTGGTGCTCTCCACTCTCTGTCCTGTGACAGTTGGAACTGGTGCTCTCCACTCTCCCGTCCTGCGACAGTTGGAACTGGTGCTCTCCACTCTCTGTCCTGTGACAGTTTGAACTGGTGCTCTCCACTCTCCCGTCCTGTGACAGTTGGAACTGGTGCTCTCCACTCTCTCTCCTGTGACAGTTGGAACTGGTGCTCTCCACTCTCCCGTCCTGCGACAGTTGGAACTGGTGCTCTCCACTCTCTGTCCTGTGACAGTTGGAACTGGTGCTCTCCACTCTCCCGTCCTGCGACAGTTGGAACTGGTGCTCTCCACTCTCTGTCCTGTGACAGTTTGAACTGGTGCTCTCCACTCTTCCATCCTGTGACAGTTGGAACTGGTGCTCTCCACTCTTCCATCCTGCGACAGTTGGAACTGGTGCTCTCCACTCTCTGTCCTGTGACAGTTTGAACTTATTGCTTGAAGTTCTCTTTTGTAGCAGTAATGGTCCGGCTGGAAATTTGCTCTCCTTTTTCATTCTGCCTCTGACAGAGTTTTAAATGACATTGATATCTTGTTTCTGCTTTTAGAATGTCACTGTGTTTTATTTTTTTCTTTGTTCTGTGGATGTGGGGATAACTGGCAAGGCTGCATTTATTGCCCATCCCTAGTTGCCCTGATAAGGTGGTAGGGGGCCTTTTGCTTGAATAGTGATTGTTTATACAATGACTGGCTAAGCCGCTTCAAAGGGGATTAGGAATCAAACATGTCGGCAGGAATTTTCTGTACCTGGGCGGGTTGGGTGTGGGTAGTCAGCGCGGCAGGTCACAACCCCATTGTTGCTTCCATCCGCTGCAGAAATTGATTTTGCGATAATAGGGCCTATTAAATCCACCCTGCGCATTACCCGGCCATATAATCCGGACATCATCCAGAATATTTCATCATCATCATCATATCTCTCTCTCTGATCCCTGGGCTCTCTCTCTCTCTCTCCCTCTCTCTCTCTCGGAATCAAAGAAGACTTGCTTCCACTCTAAAAATGAGTCCTTAGGTGGCTGAACAGTCCACTACGAGAACCACAGTCCCTGTCACAGGTGTGACAGATAGTTGTTGAGGGAAAGGATGGATGGGACTGGTTTGGTGCATGCTCTTTCTGCTGCCTGCGCGTAATTTCTGCATGGTCTCGGCGATGAGACTCGAGGTGCTCAGCGCCCTCCCGGATGCACTTCCCCTACTTAGGGCCGTCTTTGGCCAGGGACTCCCAGGTGTCAGTGGGGATGTTGCATTTTATCAGGGAGGCTTTGCCCACCTTTGACTCGTTTGCCATGAAGGAGTTCTGAGTAGAACGATTGCTTTGGGAGTCTCATGTCTGAACAATGTGGCCTGCCCAGCAGAATATTTAAAGGAGCTATGGCCATATTGCATTTGAAGATTCATCCAGCAGTGTCCAGTGTACTGGAGCTTTTCATTGCACAAATGCAGAGGGCTGCGCCCAGGGTCTCCAATGACTCTCTCCATATACTTGTGGAGGGAGTCAGAGCAGGCAGGGAGGTCCTCTTTCCTTCCAATGGGTGGAAGAGACCTCCCCAAGAGAAAAAAGAGCCTGGCTCCAAATTGTAGAGGAGGTCAACAGCAGGGATGTGGTCAGGAGGACCTGGGTGCAGTGCCGGAAATGTTTCAATGATCTCATTAGATCAGGAAAGGTGAGTAAAAAGTTACACTCACCTTCATCCTGCTGTGTATCTCATTACATCCCCATCACTCTGCCTTCCGAACCCTACTCCTGCACATCCT
The DNA here is from genome assembly GCF_044704955.1 of Pristiophorus japonicus. NCBI lineage: Eukaryota > Metazoa > Chordata > Chondrichthyes > Pristiophoridae > Pristiophorus > Pristiophorus japonicus. The sequence goes on along the minus strand of NC_091982.1, from coordinate 180,444,690 downwards.
TAATCACACCAACATACCTTGCACATCCACCCATCCCTCTCTCTCTATCTACATTATCACATCCCCATTTTACAAACCACCCCTCACACTCACCCTCATCCTAATGCAATCATACCAACTAACAACACACAAGGAGGCCACTTGATCCCTCTAAAGATGTAACACATCCATTCCTTTCACTTATTCCATCACTCTCACTCAACCTCTTCTTTCCCTCCCTGCAGCAGAAGAGAGCACACAATAAGAGCGAGAGGGAGAGAACTGGAGATGGGACGCCACCATTTGCCACCCTCACAACAGCAGAAGAGGCTGAGTTATAAGTATTGGGATTCGCCGAGCAGCTCAAAGTGGGAGACAGAGAGAGGAACATCTCAGCAACCTGGTGACATAATTACATATCAAACAGCTCCATGGCATACATTAGTCACTCATATGGGGACTGATGTCATCAGCCACTGATTGGTCATCATGTGCATAATGGTATCTATCTATTCTTCATATGACATATCTAACTCATCTCTTTACTCTCCCACAGGCCCATCAAGAGACCACCTCTCCCCCCCCCAACCCCAGGAGGAAGAACAAGACGATTCCTCAGAGGAGCCTCCAACCTCTGAATGTGCAGCATCATCAGACATGAGCGCACCCAACACCAGCACAGAGACACACACCTCAGTGGGTCCCACACAAGATAGAATAGTGTTGTCATCGGATCCGTCACAACTCAAGTGAGCACAAGCAGGTGGTGGAGACAGGGACAACAACGAAGAGTCCTCACCGGAGGGTGCAGGAACTTCCCAGCTCTGCTCAGTGCATGCAGGCGCTGAACCTCGAGGGCCACCCAGAAAGAGAGCACTCCTGGAGGTGCAGGAAGAAGTGCAGGAGGCGATGACAGGTTTTGCGACCGCGATGTCTGCAAATGTTCAGAGAATGGAGGAGTCCATCTCCAACATGAGCACCTCCATGCCACAGGCGAAGGTGACTGTAGGCTCTTCCATGGATAGAATGGCCACCTGCAAGAAACAACTAATGTGCCACTCACTGGAGCACATGGTCTCTATGGAGCATAGATGGCAGAGGCCCATAGACCTGTCTAGGAGGGATGCCAGTGTAGATGTGGGTCCTCATGGCCCCATTGATGTGCAGCTAGGTGTTCTTCAGCTCCTTGCTAGCAGGGATGTACGGGTGGCCCATGAGAGCATGATGGTGAGAGGACAAAGGGAAGTGTGGGCTCTTCTCAAAGCTCACACTTCTCTCCCATTGCCACCCCCTCAGTCAGAGCCCCAGATGGCTCCTCGGTTCGCGATGGCCGAATCTGCCTCTGCACAGCTGCAGGAGGAGCAGACTTTGGAGGGGCCATCAGAGGCTCCAAAACCCAGAGGACTTCTGCCAAAAGTGTCTAAGCAGTCGCAGCAGGGAGGTGAGCCATCCTGTCTCAACCTCTGCCATGGAGCTGTTTGATATGTAATTCTGCTGAAGCTGCAGGGGTAGCACGTCGTAGAAGCACATGGAAGAGAAAGATGACACACAAGTAGATTTACAAGTGTAGCCACTTGGATGTTGTAATCAATGTTAATGGCAAGTTTCCGTTAATGTATTGTCAACCATTAAAATCTTTATTTTCACCACTTTCCCTCTCGGACATAGTTGTGTGAATGGTGAGACATAACGGTACCTACAGCAATGGTGGTCAGTGTGAAAGCACTGGCTTGATTATTGCAGGGATCATTTATGGTGTTGCTGTGGTTTGCTGTCAACCTGGCGCAGCATGTGGCAGCCATATGGGTGTGTAGCATAAAATTTAATAAATCTGGACAGGATGAGGTCATCCTTGGCCTCCCAGCAGCAATGTGCTCGGGTGCTGGTGGGATCTGGGCCGCAGGTTCCCCCAGTTCCTGCTTCTCCTTGTCTTTCAGCTGAGGCTCCTCCTTCTCATGCTCCTCTGAAGAGGCTGTGCAGACAGAGCCTTGCTTCTCAGGCAGTGCTAATCTTTGCTGCTGCGCTATGTTGTACAGGGCACAGCAGAACATAACGATTCTGGAGACCCTGGTTGGCGCGTACTGAAGGGCTCCTCCAGATCTGCCAAGGCAGCTGAAGCGCATTTTGAGCATCACTATTATCTGCTCTATGATACATCTGGTAGAAATGTGGCTTTCATTATATCTCTACTGGGCCTCAGTACTTGGCCTGCTCAAGGGTTTCATGAGCCATAGATTTAGTGGATACACCTTGTCTCCAAACAGCCAGCTGGAAAGTTTGTTTGGACGAGCAAAGAGCTGAGGGAGGGTGGACTGGCGCAGCACGAAAAAGTCATGACAGCTGCCAGGGAATCTGGTGCACACATGCATGATGATCTTCCTATGGTTGCAGACCAGCTGCACGTTGAGGGAGTGGAAGCCTTGCGGTTGGCAAACTTCCTGGGTGATGAGGGGGTGCCCTGCTGGCCACATGTATGCATAGAAACATAGAAAATAGGTGCAGGAGTAGGCCATTCGGCCCTTCTAGCCTGCACCGCCATTCAATGAGTTCATGGCTGAACATGCAACTTCAGTACCCCATTCCTGCTTTCTCGCCATACCCCTTGATCCCCCTAGTAGTAAGGACTTCATCTAACTCCTTTTTGAATATATTTAGTGAATTGGCCTCAACAACTTTCTGTGGTAGAGAATTCCACAGGTTCATCACTCTCTGGGTGAAGAAGTTTCTCCTGATCTCGGTCCTAAATGGCTTACCCCTTATCCTTAGACTGTGTCCCCTGGTTCTGGACTTCCCCAACATTGGGAACATTCTTCCTGCATCTAACCTGTCTAACCCCATCAGAATTTTAAACGTTTCTATGAGGTCCCCTCTCATTCTTCTGAACTCCAGTGAATACAAGCCCAGTTGATCCAGTCTTTCTTGATAGGTCAGTCCCGCCAACCCGGGAATCAGTCTGGTGAACCTTCGCTGCACTCCCTCAATAGCAAGAATGTCCTTCCTCAGGTTAGGAGACCAAAACTGTACACAATACTCCAGGTGTGGCCTCACCAAGGCCCTGTACAACTGTAGCAACACCTCCCTGCCCCTGTACTCAAATCCCCTCGCTATGAAGGCCAACATGCCATTTGCTTTCTTAACCGCCTGCTGTACCTGCATGCCAACCTTCAATGACTGATGTACCATGACACCCAGGTCTCGTTGCGCCTCCCCTTTTCCTAATCTGTCACCATTCAGATAATAGTCTGTCTCTCTGTTTTTACCACCAAAGTGGATAACCTCACATTTATCCACATTATACTTCATCTGCCATGCATTTGCCCACTCACCTAACCTATCCAAGTCGCTCTGAAGCCTCATAGCATCCTCCTCGCAGCTCACACTGCCACCCAACTTAGTGTCATCCACAAATTTGGAGATACTACATTTAATCCCCTCGTCTAAATCATTAATGTACAGTGTAAACAGCTGGGGCCCCAGCACAGAACCTTGCGGTACCCCACTAGTCACTGCCTGCCATTCTGAAAAGTCCCCATTTACTCCTACTCTTTGCTTCCTGTCTGACAACCAGTTCTCAATCCATGTCAGCACACTACCCCCAATGACATGTGCTTTAACTTTGCACATTAATCTCTTGTGTGGGACCTTGTTGAAAGCCTTCTGAAAGTCCAAATATACCACATCAACTGGTTCTCCCTTGTCCACTCTACTGGAAACATCCTCAAAAAATTCCAGAAGATTTGTCAAGCATGATTTCCCTTTCACAAATCCATGCTGACTTGGACCTATCATGTCACCTCTTTCCAAATGCACTGCTATGACATCCTTAATAATTGATTCCATCATTTTACCCACTACCGATGTCAGGCTATAATTCCCTGTTTTCTCTCTCCCTCCTATTTTAAAAAGTGGGGTTACATTGGCTACCCTCCACTCCATAGGAACTGATCCAGAGTCAATGGAATGTTGGAAAATGACTGTCAATGCATCCGCTATTTCCAAGGCCACCTCCTTAAGTACTCTGGGATGCAGTCCATCAGGCCTGGGGACTTATCGGCCTTCAATCCCATCAATTTCCCCAACACAATTTCCCGACTAATAAGGATTTCCCTCAGTTCCTCCTCCTTACTAGACCCTCTGACCCCTTTTATATCCGGAAGGTTGTTTGTGTCCTCCTTAGTGAATACCGAACCAAAGTACTTGTTCAATTGGTCTGCCATTTCTTTGTTCCCCGTTATGACTTCCCCTGATTCTGACTGCAGGGGACCTACGTTTGTCTTTACTAACCTTTTTCTCTTTACATATCTATAGAAACTTTTGCAATCCGTCTTAATGTTCCCTGCAAGCTTCTTCTCGTACTCCATTTTCCCTGCCCTAATCAAACCATTTGTCCTCCTCTGCTGAGTTGTAAATTTCTCCCAGTCCCCGGGTTCGCTGCTATTTCTGGCCAATTTGTATGCCACTTCCTTGGCTTTAATACTATCCCTGATTTCCCTTGATAGCCACGGTTGAGCCACCTTCCCTTTTTTATTTTTACGCCAGGCAGGAATGTACAATTGTTGTAGTTCATCCATGCGGTCTCTAAATGTCTGCCATTGCCCATCGCCAATCTATCCTAGCCAATTCACGCCTCATACCTTCAAAGTTACCTTTCTTTAAGTTCTGGACCATGGTCTCTGAATTAACTGTTTCATTCTCCATCCTAATGCAGAATTCCACCATATTATGGTCACTCTTCCCCAAGGGGCCTCGCACAACGAGATTGCTAATTAATCCTCTCTCATTACACAACACCCAGTCTAAGATGGCCTCCCCCCTAGTTGGTTCCTCAATATATTGGTCTAGAAAACCATCCCTTATGCACTCCAGGAAATCCTCCTCCACCGTATTGCTTCCAGTTTGGTTAGCCCAATCTATGTGCAGTCAATGATGCGCTGCACCTGTGAAAAACCAGCCAGAGTGGCAAAGCCCAGGACCCACTCAGTAACACTGGAGTCATCAATGGCAAACCTGATGTAATTGACTGACTTGTCAAAGAGGGTGACCTGTGTGATACATCTGTGGGTGGCCAACTGTAAGATGCTGCAAATGTCTGCTGCAGATCCCTAGAAGGAGCCTGAGGCAAAGAAGTTGAGGGTGCTGGTTACTTTGACAGTCACTGGTCAGGCGTGTCCACCTGCTCCTCTGGGCTGGAGGTCTTGCTCGCGCAATGTGCAAATATCTGCGACAACCTGGCGTGATAGCCTGACCCTTCTTTGGCACTGCTGCTCAGTCATATTGAGGCAGCTCGTCCTCTACCTGTATACCCTGCATTGGGGGTACCACCTCCAGTGTAGTGCAGCCCTCGCTGATGCCCTCTGTCCTCTGCCACATCAGGTGGTTGAGAAGAAGGTTGGTGGTGTTGCTGGTGTGCCTGGTGCTGCTGGTGTTGGGGTACATCGTGGTCCGGTTCTGAGGACCAAAGTGATGGAATAGAATGCCATCTATTCCATCACCCATACTGATGGAATAGATAGCAGGTCAACTAGAGATCAGAGGAGCAAGCTGTCAATGGAGTGATAGGTTGTAACAATGAGGTGAGACCGGATATCAATTTGCTGGAAGCACTTGCAGTCTGTGGAAAGCTAAATATGTGCTGGGAATGCAGTCAGCAACAGCTTCTGTCTGAGGAATGAGATCAGCTGTGAGGTGGGAGATTTCATAGTACATTTCATGATGTCATCTAATCAGTTGGAGCAATGGCCACTCAACTTCCGCCTCAGGCTGACAGATGTGGTTCCTGAGCTGCGTGAATCCTGTGGGCAACCAGGGAAATTCGAAAGGTAGGCTGAAAAACTATGGAGTCGCCCATTTAAAATGGAGGTGAGGAGGAATTTCTTCGCTCAGAGGTTCGTGAATCTGTGGAATTCTCTACTGTAAAGAGCTGTGGAGGCTGGATCATTGAATATATTTAAGGTGGAGATAGACAGATTTTTGAATGATAAGGGAGTCAACCATTACAGGGGGACGGGCAGGGAAGATCTTGAGGCCAAGATCAGATCAGCCATTGAATGACGGAGCAGGCTCGATGGGCCAAATGCACTCCAACCCCTTTATAATAAAGGCCAACATGCCATTTGCCTTCCTAATTGCTTGGTGTACCTGCATGCTAACTCTCTGTTTCCTGTATGAGGACTCCTAATTCTCTCTGAACACCAACATTTAATAGTTTTTCACTATTTAAAATTATTGTTTTTCTATTCTTCCTACCAAAGTGAATAACCTCACATTGTACTCCATCTGCCACCTCATTGCCTATTCAATAATAACCTATCTATATCCCTCTGTAGGCTCTTTGGGCTAGAACCTCCACTTTTTTTGCATGCTTAACGCCCACTTAATGCCCATTTTACTGCTGAAATGATGTATAATGCCCAGATATCGCCCATTTTGGCAAAATGGAAACTGACAGGCATTTTCAGGAAACTTAGCGCCGAGCGTTACTTTCCCTATGTGCTTAACTCCGAGAAAAAATAATACCGCCTGCCCAATTTTTTTTGTGGTAAAGACCACATTTGGCGAAACTAACGCCCAGGAGATTGCCCACCGTCACTTTCACCACCTCGCACACATATCGCCCACAATATCGCTCGCCCAAAAAAACGCCCAGAAAAAGTGGAACTGTTCTGAACGAATCACAGCAGTGTGGGCGGCATTTTTAAAAATTGCAGGTCGCTTCATTCAAAAGGCTGCTTCAACTTCAGGGGAGTTTGCATTGACTCTGGAGTTGTTCTCAGGGCCAGACAATCAGGCTGGCTATGCAACCATGCCCACGACCCCTTCCAGATCGCAGGAAAGGGCTCGTGGTGGCTACATAGCTGCAAGACTCTTACGTGAGGAACTGATATCTGAACGATTTGCCTGAAAGAGCGTTGATGTGAGTGACAACGCTGACACACTGTTGTGTGTGTGCAGCTCAGACATCAATCACGCCCATCATCTTGGTGCCAGTTAAAGTTTACGTTGATTGATGTTAAGTTGTATTTAACCCTTTCATGTTAAGGAATCACCAGTGTGTAGCGGTGCAGCTATCTGAGACAATGCACAGCAAGGTTATGTTCAATAACAAAAATTTTATACCAACATTGGTCTGAAATCATAAGTATCACAGGCAAAAACCCCCAACCCCCACCCACACCCCACTTTTTCCACCACTGACATCAATCAAATGTTCAACATGTCCAGCAACACAGAATACAAAGGCAAATCAGGAGGGTGGTCCCTAGCCCCCATACATTGCAACAAATTGCATACACCCAGATGGAGATACAACACAGCCATCACCTGCGGACATGCACCTCACTTTCCTTCCCCCCTCCCCTTCTTCTCCCCACCTCTATCCTTCCCCTCCTTGCTCCACGGCGTCTGGCCGAGGAGCTTCTCAGGTGGTGCCTCATTATGGGGGTGAAGGCAGCTACGGTCATTGCACAGGTAAAGGAGTGGGGGGTGCCGAGGGGGCAACATTCTCTAATGCAGAAGCAGGATCTTGGTCCTTGCTCTCACCTGTCGTTCGCAGTGGTGGTGCGGAACCTAGGTGTGGAGTGCCACGCTCGGGGACCACTGGGCGGCCTGTGCCAGCAGTGTTCCTGGCTATCGCATCCAGGGCCTCCGCTATCCGCGGAATGTACTCGGTCATGGTGGCCAGCTGTCAGGATATGCCCCCCACCGCTTCTACAGTCCTCCTGGACAACTGTACCATCTTTCCGCTCTCATGGGCGCTCGTGAACCAGACCTGCCACATCCATGAGGTCTCCGCAGGGTCAGCACTGTCCTGGGGACAAATGGGGTGCCCTGTGGCGAGGTGCTTGGGGCCGGTACCTCCAGAGTGGAGGTGGGAATGACCGGAGGACCACTTGGGGTGGAATGGCTTTTGGAGCGTGGCGATGCAGGTTCCTCGAAGTCCGCGCTCTCATCCGTGGAGAACAGACCCAGCGGATTGACGGGCGAGAGTCGGAGTTCCTCAGCACCAGATGTTGGATCGTCCAGAGAGTCGGGCCCCCACCCCCACCTTCTGTCCCCTGTGGTCTTGCATTGGGACACGCTGCTGGCTGAGCTGCAAAACACAAATGAGGTTATTAGAGGAGAAGGGGGTGCTAGGGTCACAAGGTGAGTCCAGCGTTACACACAGCATATGCACAACAAAAGCACCACCGCTTTCAAAATCATCGCAGACATCACATTTCATGACCATCAACATATTTGCATTTCAATGATTTTTATTAGGCCATCATTATTTCTAGGACAATTTTAGAAATCATCTATCATATATGATTGTTCGGATATGAGTGGGTGTGGCATCCATTGACTTCACATCACACAGTGGTGTAAGCTTTACTCATGTGGCATCACTTCAGAGTCTGCAGATGCATCTGTGGCTGTCCAAGTGTGCTTCCCCATGAGTGTGAGCACCCGCTCCTCCATGAAAGTGATGTTGCTGGGGACTGGTGGTCCCCCACCCGTTCGACTCTGCATGGACCTCATTGTCGATAGCTTCTTCTGTAAAAGGTGACAGGACGACATGGCATGAGATCATTGTGTGATATCATTGCTAGGTACTGTCACAGAGACTGATACAACACATAACTGATGTAAGCATGATTATTATGAAAATTATCATTCTTTACCTAAAGACGTACACCATAGCCACAGGCTTTGAGTAAAACATTCCTGGTAAAAGTGAAAGACCTCACATCTGATGATAGTCACTCATGACTGTTACAAATCAAATTATATAAATACATAAGTACATGTAAATCAATGTAATACTTACTCTTGTGGATCCCACAAGGTCATTCCATCGTTTGCGGCATTGGTTGTCCTCACGCACATCGTTGGTCGCCGACAAGACCACCTCTACTATCTCGGTCCATATCTTCTGGTATGCCTTTGTGGTGGGCTTCACACGCCCTCCCTGTGTCAAATCGCCCCAGCATAACTCGACCTCCTGCAGGAGGGAGGCATTTGCCTCGTCCGAGAACCTCCTGGCTCTTTTTCGCCCTCCAATGTGCTCCTCTCCCAGTTCACTGTTCTCTCCAGTGTCAGTCTCCACAGCATGCTGTGATGCCATTGTGATGCTCTCTCTCCATTGTCGGCCAAATTCGGTCAAATATGTGGTTGGTAACAGCTACTTTTTGTTTGCCGACTCCCTCCTTCCTCCCAAAGCAGCCACACCACTCCCAGCCACGCCTTCAGTCCCTCTGAGCTCCCTCGCTCTCTGTCTCCTCTTCTGCGCATGTCATGATGACCCTTGTCCTCCTGAATCGTGGGAATCGAGCGTTGCCATGCCATTGCTGAGGACAGCCGCACTTTATGGCAGAAGGTCAAAAAAATTTAACGTTACCGCCCATTTCATATCGCTCGCGGTAACGCCCATTTTCAAAAATGGAGACTAGGTACTTTGAGAGTGAGTGAGAAACAGCGATCTGAAAACCCTTTTTTAACTCCCACGCTGGAAATAACGCCCATTTTTGGGCGATAAGCACAAAAGTGGAGATTCTAGCTCATAGTGTCCTGCTCAAAACCAGGGCTTCAACTACACAATTACAACCGGACTTCAAAGTTACACTACAACCTGACCAGGTTGAAAAATCCAGGCATAGTATATGTCAGTATGTGAATATTATGCAAATTTTCTATTTAAGGATGAGATATCCACCGCTATCTCTGGTCATTTTGTTGTCTTCTTGTAAGGAGTGAAGTAGATTTTGGAAGTTCCTTTCGTGTCTGAACACTATCACAATACATATCATGTGTTGTAGTTAACTAGTTTACAGTCTTTATATTATTGGGTGGAGTAGTAGATTTCTTAAGATTTGATTCCCAGAGAAAGTTGATAATTTATGTTCAATGTTCCCAATCAATTATTCAAGCATCATTTAGTGTAGGAGTGGGAAACATTTATTCATTTCGAATTCATCACTGCTCCGGTTTATATGACCCTCTTTAAATGAATACAGGGTAGTTTCGGCTCCCAAAGTTCCAGGTTTTGTTTCATCTTCTGTTTGGCTTGATCACTTAAACCATAAGGTTGCGATTAGACTTGCCAAAGTGTGCAAATCCTTGTTTTTATTGGGGAGTGCTTTTGAATGCAGTGTTCCTTTTGATGTTACAAGAATGATTGAAGAATTGATGGGATACATTATATCAGAAATATCTCCTTTCCTGATTCAAATTCCAAATCAAGTGGTGCAGGCATTGCGTCAAAAGTTCCAATTGTAGTACATGCTGTGAAATTTACTGGTTTGGGTAATTCACTCCTTGCATCTATGATTGTGGGTATTTTGAAATGACTTTTATATGGCTTCCCCTCACCCCACCACCCCCCCACCCCGACCCCATCAGCTTTTTAATTTGGCAGTAGTATTTCTGTGAATGACTTCTTTATCTGTGTTGCTGTGATTGAGATTCTAATTTTAATTTCTTTTCCCAAAATGTGTCTAATTTTAAATAAATTTTTTAAAATATGATAGCTGATAGGGATTTATCAAACAAATCTCCACAATTCAACAAAATTCAACCTTGATTAAACTGCTTCCACCATCGAGTAGACACGTAGGGGCCGAAATTACCCGTTTCTATAAGGCCCGTGGCAGCCTGAATGCGGTGGCCAGAGGTTGGTGCGGACTGGCTGCCGAGTCCCCGCAGAGGGGCCGCTATTTTAGAAATTTCCCTTCCTCCGTTTTGGAACAATGTTTGGGACTGCTCCGCCTGTTTTCCCGTCACAATGTGCGCATGCGCCGACCCCTTACCGACCGGCAGCGGCACCTTCCCGAAATTGCCCTGTGGGATATTGCCCCTTTCCGGAATTGCCCTGTGAGAGCGGCGCTGCCGCCGGTCATTGCCCCCAACAGCTTTTTGCGTCGGTGCCATTTCTGTGGCTTGGTGGCGCGGCCACCCTTAAAGGGGAGGTGGCACTGCCGGTGACTCCACGTTTTTTTTTTGTCGGCCGACTGCCAGGTCGTGGATGACAATTATGGCCGCGGGTTTGGCCGGGCCGCCAACAGGCAGCCTGGCACCCCCTCTTGGGTGCCAGGTCACTGGCCCAGCCGAAACCCTCCCTGGTGGCGTAGTATTTGCCACTAAAGTGGCTGCAGAGTTCGCAGCGGCCCTCCCCTTTAACTGAAGGGGAGGGACGTTGTGACGTGCCAGTGCGATGACGTCATCAGCACAGTGTTGATGACTTGCAATGTCGGCCACTCCGCCCCGTCCCACTTCTGCCCTGATGATCAGGCCACTTCCGCCCCGCTTAAAAAAAAGCACCAACACCTGAATTTCTCTGGATTGTTCGCCCCACGCTCTGGGGTAGACGGAACCATTCAAAAACGGTAGGTGAGACTCGTTTGGGGCGGTGTTAATTACGGCCCCGTACTTTCTAAATGTTATCCCTCATATATGGCTTGATTCTGAACAAGGAAATGTGCCATGCTAAAAAAAATCAACCTTGATGAACCTGCAAAACATCAGGTATTGAGTTGTGGAACAGGAATATATCCTGATTTTTTCTTGTTTAATTCAATGATCTTGATTATTCACAAGAGAAACATCTTTACACAGAGTTGTAAGGATGTGCTTAAGATTAGTTGCTCACATGGAGGGCAACTGCCAAGGTCAATTGATTGGGCTGAATGATCTGTTTCCATGCTGTAACTTTTGCATATTTCTGTATTTGCCAGGGACAAACTGGACTGCATTAATCAGCTATGTGCATGTTCAGAATAATGGTTATGGTTGGATTATATGTAATTAGAGCATTAAGTTCATAGATGATATTGTGCAAAAAATTTATACTTAGGATGAGTTCAACATACATACTTTTTTTTTCTATGTATGCATGGGTTTCATGTGTTTTGCATTAGATGCTATGTTTGGTGTTGATAATTTATTCCCCACATCTAGGGCTGTTGGTATGTTAAAATACTTTTTATGCCTCTGACCTTTGGCTTTTGTGGCTTGGCAGACAGCCATAAATGTATTTCTCCAAACCAGTTGCTTGTATCTACATGTTTCTGAAATTCTACCTTTGCCTCAGAACTTAATTAAATGGGTTATTTATAATTGTACAGTTTTTACTCGAAAACGACCCTCATAATAAAATATATAATTAATGAATTTCGCTTGAGTATTTGTTATTTTTTGGTGGTACCCATCCCAAAATCCTTTGATGTTCTGAAGAAATTGGCTGAGAATGAAGACACCCTGTGCAAGTTGATTGAAGAAGCCCCAATTTTTTCATCCAATCATTGTGTGAATAATGTTTTGAACAATATTTAAAGCTGATTTTTCAAACTGCTGCTTTAGTGCGATGTTTTGCAGCAGTGCTGATTGTATATGAACAGTTTGGTGTGCTTGCTGGATCACACAATAGTTTTATCTGGTGAATGGCAAAACCATACAGCTTAGATGCAGATTAGATGCCCAGACTATGATGAATTAGCTCATCTCAGCCAGGTGATGATAAGGCTTCTGCAATTGGCTTGAGTGGTCCTGGGTGAGGTGTGGTGGGCTGGAGGGGAGGGAAGGAATGGATTGCTATCCAGTGACCGCTGGAGAAAGTGCACATATCTGGACATTTAGTGAGGTCAGGATTGGGCCTGCTTGGGATGCTCCTCGATGGTCAGACAGTTCAACCACTGTGAAAGCTAACAAGAGAATAATGGTCATATGGATAAGATGAAGAGTGACAGGTATTCCAGAAAGGAGGCAACTCCCTGAGGAGAGATGGGGCGGGGGGGGGAGGGGGCAGAATTTTGAGGGGAAAATACTTGTATGCATTTTTTTTATTTTTAAGGGGCAATCATTGCACCCAGGTCTTTGTAAAAATCAAAATTGTAGGATCTGTAACTGATTGAGACAATACAAAGCTTGCCATTTCTCATACTAAGCTTTTTGAGGAGTAAAATAAACATTTAGCTTCAGATCTGTATGTTTTTGTTTGCAAATATATTGAATATAACATTTTCTAAACTCCTTCTGAAGAATATAAGATAAAAGAAGCCAAATATGTGGGACGGCTTCAAAATATTACAGTACACGTATTTTGTGCCACTGTCTCACTTAAATTCTGCATGTAAATTTTCATGATATAATTTTGCTGAAATTTTGTGTTCATCAAATTGCTGGGAAATGGAATACCTTTTCCATATTCCACACCCACTGTTGGATTATATATGGTGCAGCCTGGTGAATAAAGCTCCCTCTATTCTGCCCCAGCAATATGCCTTCACCCACCTTCAGAAAATCTTTTTTTCTAAAACGAGTCCTATGCAGACAGGAGCTTTAGTGGCAGTGAGGATAAGGGCCCATCTCGTGCTCCAGCCGTTGGTTGCTGCAGACCTGCTTTCAGGTTTGCATCGCTTGTCTCAGAATTCATTGTGCGATGGTGCAATGACTTGTGGTGGTATATTACGCAGTGATGTAGTAGTTCATAGATTTGTGACATTGTGTGGCAATCCACATTTGTGACCAATTTCAGAAATCTGTTTTTCTTAATTCAGAACCAGAAAGCAGATGAGGTTTGAAAAATGAATCGCACAATTGGCATCAGTGAGATTGTAAAGAGAGTGCCAATATATGAGTAGTTTGTTTTGCTCACTTGAAATGGGATTGAGACTTTCTGCTTCAATTTCATGTAGGACTTTTACAGTTCCTGGAAGAAGCCTTTCATTGCATCGGATTGGGCTTGATACAAATCAGGGTACAAAGGTGAAAAGATGGTCTGCTTAGCTCACTGTGCCACCCAGTCTCCATCCAATAATGTTTTGTAAAATGTAAAGCCTAATACTTTTTAAGAGTTATTTAAATGTATTAGAACTTATGTTTTGCATGTCCACATTTCCTTTCATTGTACAATACACTATATAATGCAGTCTCCGATCATGTCACACCTAAAATTAACTCACTTATTATTTACTTGACAGAATTATCTGTCACAGCATTAATAATTCTTATTCAACAGATTATTGTTCCAAGCAGTGGTTAAGTTGCTGATCATAGATTAATTGTTTTATCCAGAATCTCAATCTCTCACTACGAGATTATATATCATGCGCACCAATGCATTATAGTTATCAGCTTAACATCAATTCAGTGGCTTTTATTGTCTATTTACTGTCTGTTTGTCCAATCATTGAGAGCAGTTAGTCTTTTTCCTAGTTTACATTTCCAGATTTACAGATAGGTTTACCAGTATGCCAATTACTTGTTAATGCATGTGTGACTGCCCTCTGGTGGAAACAATATTGAGATATTCATTCGAGTCTACATTCAAAATCAGGGGCTAAATTCCATAGCCATTCTGGCGAACTCCCACTATAATTCAGGAGCAAGTGCAGCGAAAGTTCTGCAAAACAGGCCTGACCCTGAATACACTGGGTCTCGGTCTATGCTGCTAGGATTTCTGGGGCTTTGTAACGATTAGAGACTTCGTGCACCACTTACAAGGACACAAATGTCAGAGGAAAAAGAGCTTCATGACCTCAGCCTCTCAGGTGCTTAATATAACTTCAGAAGCTGGTACACCTGGAATAAAAAAGGCAGACCAGCCTCCGGATCGGTGGAGGTGGAGGTGGAGGTGGAAATCTAGGTCAGGGAAGTGACCAGCCCTCCAAAAACAATGGGCAAGTTCCTGTGCATTTTGATTGAAAGTAGTCCAAGGGGGCACCACATTAATTATTTCTGTTGGGGGCGGCAACACCATGCCTAGCTTGGCACCAAGGCCGTCTTTGCGGTATCCCGGAATTGGTGGGAGCCTATGATGCACCTGAGTGAGGTGGACACCTCCCATCTATATGTTAAATAGGGATCCTTCCTTGACCCTGCATATTTCCGTGGGGTCAGCAGTGGTGAGCACGAGCAGATTCAGTCTCAGCATAAGTGCCAGATTGTTGGCCCACACAATTTCAGGTTCAATGTCTTGTTATGCCTTTTAATAACTAACAAAACAATGCTTAGAAATTTAATGTTTGGTGCTCATTACAGCTTCCACAAAGATTTTTTCTTGCATTTTCAGAAACACCAGTCTTTGGATGAAACATGAAACCGAGGTCCTAGGCGGAAGTTAAAGATCCCAGAATCCTTTCAAAGAAGAGCAGATGGTTTTCCTGAGGTCAAAGACAATATTCCTCCCTTGACTGACAGCATAATAAACAGTTCAACTGGTCATTAATCCCATTATTTGTTGTGGGTCGTTTCTGGCACTGAATGGTTGCTGCATTTATCAAAATAACAGTCAATACACTCCTGATGCATGGAACGCAAAAGGATAGTATGCAGGTACAGCAAGTGATCAGGAAGGCCAATTGTATTTTGGCCTTTATTGCAAAGGGGATGGAGTATAAAAGCAGGGAAGTCTTGTTATAGCTATACAGGGTAGTGGTGCGACCACACCTGGAACACTGCGTGCAGTTTTGGTTCCCATATTTACGAAAGGATATACTTGCTTTGGAGGCAGTTCAGAGAAGGTTCACTAGGTTGATTCCGGGGATGAGGGGGTTGACTTATTAGGAAAGGTTGAGTAGGTTAGGCCTCTACTCATTGGAATTCAGAAGAATGAGAGGCAATCTTATCGAAATGTATAAGATTATGAGGGGGCTTGACAAGGTGGATGCAGAGAGGATGTTTCCACTGATGGGGGAGACTAGAACTAGAGGGCATGATCTTAGAATAAGGGGCCGCCCATTTAAAACAGAGATGAGGAGAAAGTCCTTCTCCCAGTTTGCCGTCCATTGCTCCATCCGTGAGATCACAGATGCTCTGTACAGAAGGAGGAGGGACTACATCTCCTTGTCCAAAGAGAGCAGCAGCTGGAGTGTGCATGTGGCTTTGCAAGGATAGCGGGCTTCCCCATGGTGCAGGGCGCCATTGACTGCACCCATGTTGCTTTGAGGGTACCGCAGCACAATCCAGAGATCTTCCATAACCGCAAAAACTACCACTCGCTGAATGTGCGACCATACACGCAGAATACTCACCGTCAATGCCCGCTATCCTGGCAGCAGCCACGATGCCTTCATCCTGCGCCAGACCGGTATGACAGCTCTGTTCCAGCCCCCAAATGAAGCTTGCAGCTGGCTACTTGGAAACAAGAACTATCTACTATCCACCTCTCCCCATGACTCCCCTCCGCAACCCCACCACTCCTGCCTAGCACTCGTATAATGAGAGCCATGCCGCCACCAGGAACATCATTGAGCAGACCATCAGAGTGCTGAAAACAATGGTTCCGCTGCCTTGACCGCTCGGGAGGAGTCCTCCAGTACTCGGCTGAGCGGATGTCCCTATTCGTTGTCATCTGCTGCAAGCTGCATAACCTGCCCATCATGAGGGCACAGCCATTGCCACCAGACACAGCCCCACCACCTCAGGAGCAGGAGCAGGGTGAGAAGGAGAACCAGGAGGGTTGTAATGTGGGAAACACAGCAGCCATTTTGCACACAGCAAGCTCCCTCAAGCAGCAATGTGATAATGACCAGAAAATCTGTTTGTGTTATGTTGATTAAGGGATAAATATTGGCCATGACATTAGGTGGGAATGGGGCAGTAGTGCAATGAAAATGATGTTGCAGCATCTACAGTCCCATTCCTGCTGACATCAGGGCCACCATGATTTTGGTGGATGCCTTGAAATGGGCAGTCCAGGTGCCTCCCAGAGAGTGGTGGGCATCTCACTAGCCGTCCAAATTAGGGTCCTCTGATGTGAATAAGACCCTGATACACTTTCGCTCCAAAGGCTCAAGCAGCTCACCAACAGAATTCAAATGAAGCCAGGCCATGAAAATGGTTTGTGCCTCTGACTGCTTCCATTGCGCTAGCGGCCCGGCAGGCTTGCTCCACCTGCCTCCCATCCAATGGAAGCAGTCACTTCAAAATCCACCTCCGTGTGCCCCACTCAGAGCTCTAGTATCTTGGAAGCCACGATTTTTGATTTGCAAATTAAAAGCAAATTTACTTTTACAATAAGGTACACCATACTTCTCAGTTATGTTGTAAACCTATCAGGCTCTTAAAGCTACAAACCAGGCTGAATTGTTTCTCTGGACAGCAAAGATAAGTTGTTCAAAAAAAAATTGGAACTCAAAACAATTATCGGGACTTTGGTGCCAATTTTTCAGTTTTATTTGAAATTTTTACGTTCCTTTCCCTTTGTTTTCTTTCTCCCCAACCCCCTGCAACGAGTATCAAATATACCCAAAAGTAAGATTTCCTTC
The DNA here is from genome assembly GCF_044704955.1 of Pristiophorus japonicus. NCBI lineage: Eukaryota > Metazoa > Chordata > Chondrichthyes > Pristiophoridae > Pristiophorus > Pristiophorus japonicus. Next base: position 180,427,471 of record NC_091982.1, on the reverse strand, counting down.
GAAATATGGCACTATTTTCCTGTTGGCCAGAATTATCCTCTGGAGTTCTTCCGCTCCCCGCCTTAACTTTGGCAGTTCGGTGGGAAATCCATTTACACACATAACCCATAAACAAGGTTTCTCGAGAATATTCCCAGCGACAGAGTTCTGAAACTATCTGTACAAATAAATGTTATATCAGGCTAGCTCCCAAATACCAAGTTATAACAAAGGCTTACGTCCAATTCATAGAACATAGAAACATAGAAAATAGATGCAGGAGTAGGTCATTCGGCCCTTCGAGCCTGCACCGCCATTCAATGAGTTCATGGCTGAACATGTAACTTCAGTACCCCATGCCTGCTTTCTCGACATACCCCTTGATTCCCCTAGTAGTAAGGACTACATCTAACTCCTTTTTTAATATATTTAGTGAATTGGCCTCAACAACTTTCGGTGGTAAAGAATTCCACAGGTTCACCACTCTCTTGGTGAAGAAGTTTCTCCTCATCTCGGTCCTAAATGGCTTACCCCTTCTCCTTAAACTGTGACCCCTGGTTCTGGACTTCCCCAACATTGGGAACATTCTTCCTGCATCTAACCTGTCTAAACCCATCAGAATTTTATGTGTTTCTATGAGATCCCCTCTCATTCTTCTGAACTCCAGTGAATACAAGCCCAGTTGATCCAGTCTTTCGTGATAGGTCAGTCCCGCCATCCCGGGAATCAGTCTGGTGAACCTTCGCTGCACTCCCTCAATAGCAAGAATGTCCTTCCTCAAGTTAGGAGACCAAAACTGTACACAATACTCCAGGTGTGACCTCACCAAGGCCCTGTACAACTGTAGTAACACCTCCCTCGGCCTTTTGGCTAAGATCATGCGTAACTGACCTGACAGGGGAGTAGCCACCATGACCTCCGGGTGGTTCTCCCTGGATCAGGAAGGTATATGCTTGCTTTTTTGGAAACAGGAGGTGGGTGGGGTGGCTTGACCCATCCACCTCCACGGAGGTGTGTGGGGGACCTGACCCATCCACCTCCATGGCACGAACCTGGTATTGCAGTACTTCCAGGAACGGTGCAGTGGCTCTAGGCCTTTTGGCTAAGAGCATTGGCGCAGAGTGATCCTTGGCGTGTGCAAGGTGACCTCTGGCGTTTGTGATTTGACAAAGAATTGGAACGATTGGCTACGAATTTCAAAAAAAAAAACACCTCCCTGCCCCTGTACTCACATCCCTTCGCTATGAAGGCCAACATGCCATTTGCTTTCTTAACCGCCTGCTGTACCTGCATGCCAACCTTCATTTCTGCGGGTTCTAGGGATTCTGATTTCTGAAATTATAAATTACATTTACAGAATGCTTCGTGCACATTTCTGAAATGTTAGTTTGTGGGAAAATATTTATAATATAGTACAGAAAAATCACAATTGATTGACTGATTTTTTTTTGCCAAAGTTCTACAGTAGCTGAAAAGGGAATCCAGAAGTTTTTTTCCAGATGTCAGTAAATTCTCAGTTTTAATTCAGATGGAGGGATGGAAATTCTATTGCGGCAGATTTCCTGCCAGTCTTATGTTGGCCAGTAAATGTTTCTCATGCAGCTTTAAAAACCATACTTATTCGGGACACGTTCATGAATGTTGTGGTTGTCATTTTTCAGTGTAACTATTTACTAGCCGTACCTGGGATTGCAATCAATCTTTTAACGACTGTCTGCACTGGAGAATTCCAGTCTCCCTCAGCTAGCAATTTTTGACTTAAAGTTTTTGACTTGAATGCTGCGATGCTGAATCAAACACCAAATATTACTGTAATAAAAGTTATTTGGGTATCAGAAATAGCTTTATTATAATAAAAACCTACTTAACTGTAACACTTTAAAATTACATTTTCTAACATTTATTTCTACTTGCCCTGTTTTCCCTGCTCCCCCACACTATCTTTTAATTTAATTTTGTTATTTTACCAATTTTATTACACCCCCCCTCCTATTCTAACTGGAGTTAAATTTCCACGAGGGTTCTCTCAATCGTCTGCCATAACTACAGCAAAAGATCAGTGGAAACTTCAGAGAAATGGTTTAAACGCCATTTATGCCATGTCTCTATTGGTTTCTGTCAATATTCCGCTGATGTTATGGCGGACAATTGGGAAAATCCGCTCTCCTTTTTAAAGTTGACAGACTATATTCTTCTCCATTGACTAATGTTAGCAAAAATATAGTTGCTACTAAAATTCAGAAAACAGCAGCAATTGTTTTACTAAAATTAATGAATGGAGTGTAGACGCCAACTTGACTGTTTATCTCTGTTCTATGTCTCTCCGTTTATTTTGAAGTTGGAACAATCATTGGTGGGAAAAGTTGCCCTGGGCTGGCTGTGAAGGCCAGTTTTCAGCCAATTGAGGCCGAGAAGTTTCATTTTGTCTTTAGTGCTCTAAGGGTTAAGGGTCAATGAAAGGAATTATAGCATTTTACAAGACAGATAATAGGTATTTTTCTGTTAAATTTAGCATTAAACTTACAGTAAAATGCATTTTATAACTTTTCATTAAATAGTAAACCAAAGAATATTTCACAAATTGGGTGATGAAATTTATACCAAATCTTATCAGTACTACTTTATAACTGCATTATTAGAAAGAAGAAAGAAAGAAAGACTTAGGGCTAGACTTTCCACATTTTTTGCATGTTTAACGCCCACCTAACGTCCATTTTACCGCTGGAGTGACGTATAACGCTCAGATATCGCCCATTTAGCCACAAAATGGAGACTGACGGGCATTTTCCGGAAACGTATTGCCGAGCATTACTTTCCCCATGTGCTTAACGCCGGGAAAAAAATAATACACTTTTTTTGGGCAGAATCATCAGAATGGGCAAAATCAATGCCCATAATATCGTCCAGCGTTACTTTCCACACGGAATTAACGCCGAGATCCTATAATATCGCCCACCCATTTTCTTTTTGTCATAAAGACAACATTTGGCTAAACTAACGCCCAGGAGATCGCCCACTGTCATTTTCATCACCTCGCACACATATCGCCCGCAATATCGCTCGCCCAAAAAACCGCCCAGAAAAAGTGGAACTGTTCTGAACTAAAGCCAGCGGTGTGGCTGCCATTTTTAAAATCGCATGTCACTTCATTCAAAAGGCTGCTTCAACTTCGGGAGAGTTTGGATTGACTCTGGAGTTCTTCTCAGGTGAAGTGCCCATCTCAACAGACATATTTTCAGACTGTGGACTATTGGGGGTTTACTCTAGGTGTATTTTAATGAAGAAATTATTGCTTCTGATCAATCGCTATTATACTTTTATTGCAATGGGGCCAGCCATTTCTCAGCCTGCATCGATTAATACGCAGATGCTGCAGAGTGCAGATGGCTCAATGTGTGATGCACATCATTATGTCCCCAATTTAAGATGTGCAAGAATGAGGAGGAGGGCCAGACCATACACACCCCACAAGTACAGGGAAAAGAGGTCTTACCTCAACGTTTCCAACCACACCTGCCTTCGGAGACTGCGCTTCCACAAGGTGGTGATCAATGAAATATGTGAGCTCATCAGGCCACCTATGCAGCTTGTCATCAGGGCATCAGTGTCGGTCGAGGTCAATGTCACCGCGGCACTGTCTTTCTACGTGTCCGGTTCCTTTCGGGCCTCCGCGGTTGAGATTTCCCCTCTGTCTCACCATGCAACCCATCGTTGCTTTAGACAGGTCACGGAGACCCTGTACACGAGAAGGATGGACTTTATCAGCTTCCCCATGACCACGGAGGCTCAGACTGACAGAGCTGGAGCATTCTACCGCATTGCTAAGTTCCCCAGGGTGCAAGGAGCTATACAGTGCACTCACGTCACCATGCGGGCACCTTGTCAGGACCCAGAGCGTTTTCGTAACAGTAAAGGATTTTGCTCCCTGAAGGTCCAACTAGTTGTCAACCACAACCAGATCATCATGGCAGTGAATGCCAAATGTTGAGGCACCTTCGAAGAGGCTCACATCCTGCATGAGAGCGCTGTCTCTGACATCTTTAAGAGTCAGCCACAAGGACAATGCCCGATGCTTGGTGATAACCAATATGGCCTAGCCACCTGGCTGATGACCCCCATGAGTGACACCCACACCGAAGCTGAGAAGCAATACAACCAGAACCACAGAGACATATGCAATGTGGTCCAGAAAACAATAACTGTGCTTAAGCAGCGCTTCAGGTGTCTGGACCACTCAGGAGGGGAGCTACAATACAACCCTGAGCAAGTAGGTAAATTCGTGGTCGTGTGCTCCATGCTGCACAATCTGGCTATCAGGAGGGGCCAATAATTGCCAGAAGGGACTGATGCTCCACCTCAGGAGAGAGAGGAAGAGGACGATGAGAGGCTGGATGCTGGCCTAGGGCCAGACAGTCAGGCTGGCTATGCAACCATGCCCACGACCCCCTCCGGACCACAGGAAAGGGCTCGTGGTGGCGACATAGCTGCAAGACTCTTATGTGAGAAGCTGATATCTGAACAATTTGCCTGAAAGAATGTTGCTTTGAGTGACAATGCTGAAACACTGCTGTGTGTGTGCAGCTCAGACATCAATGGTGTCCAACAACTTGGTGCCAGTTAAAGTTTACATTGATTGATGTTAAGTTTTATTTAACCCTTTCATGGTAAGGAATCACCATGTGTAACAGTCCAGCTGTCTGAGACAATGCGCAACAAGGTTATGTTCAATTAAAAAAAAATTATACCAACATTGGTCTGAAATCATAAGTATCACAGGCAAAAACACCCAACCCCTGCTCACACCCCATTTTTTTCCACCATTGACATCAATCAAATGCTCAACATGTCCAGCAACACAGAATACAAATGCAAAGCAGGAGGTGGTCCCCTCCCCCCATACAATACAACAAATAGCATACACCCAGATGGAGATATAACACAGCGGACATGCACCTTACTTTCCTTCCTCCTGCCCCTCCTTCTCCCCACCTCTACCCCTTCCCCTCCTCGCTCCACGGCGCCTGGCCGAGGAGCTCCTCAGGTGGTGCCTCATTAGAGGGGATGAAGGCAGAGGCAGTGGTTGCACGGGTACGGGAGCGGGGCGTGCCGAGGGGGCAACATTCTCTGATGCAGAAGCAGGATCTTGGTCCTTGCTTTCACCTGTTGTTCACAGTGATTGTGCGGAACCTTGGGGTGGACTGCCACGCTCGGGGACCATTGGGAGGCCTGTGCCAGCAGTGTTCCTGGATTTTGCATCCAGGGCCTCCGCCATCCGCAGAATGTACTCGGTCATGGTGGGCAGCTGGGCTATGCCTCGCAATGATTCAATGAGCTGGTCACCAATGTCTACAGTCTTCCTGGACAACTGTACCATCTCTCCGCTCTCATATGGTGCTCGTGGACCAGACCTGCCACGTCCACGAGGCCTCCGCGGGGTCGGCGCCGTCCTGGGGACAAATGGGGTGCCCTGTGGCAAGATGCTTGGGCCAGTACCTCCAGAGTGGAGGCGGGAATGACCAGAGGACCACGAGATGGCCTTGGGGTGGAATGGCTTCTGGAGTGCAGCGATGCAGGTTCCTCGAAGTCGGTGCTCTCATCCATGGAGAACAGACCCAGTGGACTGACGGGCGAGAATCGGAGCTCCTCAGCACCAGGTGTAGGATCGTCTGGAGAGTCGAGCCCCGCGCCCCCACCTTCTGGCCTCTGTGGTCTTGTCTGGAGCTGCGCTGCTGGCTGAGCTGCAAAACACAAATGAGGTTATTAGAGGCGAAGGGGGTGCGAGGGTCACAAGGTGAGCCCGGCGCTACACACGGCATATGCACGACAAAAGCACCACTGCCATCAGAATCGTCGCAGACATCACATTTCATGACCATCAACACATTTGCATTGCAATGATTTTCATTAGGCCTGCATTATTTCTAGGCCAATTTTAGAAATCATCTATCCTATATGATTGTTCGGATATGAGTGGGTGTGGCATCTATTGATTTCACATCACGCAATGGTGTAAGCTTTACTCACGTGGCATCACTTCAGGGTCTGCAGATGCTTCCATGGCTGTCTGGGTGTGCTTCCCCACGAGTGCGAGCACCCGCTCCTCCATGTCAGTGATGTTGCTGGGGACTGGTGGCCCCCCACCCGTTCGCCTTTGCATGGACCTCATCGTCGATAGCTTCTTCTGTAAAAGGTGACAGGATGACATGGCATGAGATCATTGCGTGATATCATTGCTAGGTACTGTCACAGAGATGGATACAACACATAACCGACAGATGTAATCATGCTTATTATGATAATTATCATTCTTTATCTAAAGACGTGCAGCGTGACCGCAGGCTTTGAGTAAAACATTCCCGGTAAAAGTGGAAGACCTCACATCTGCTGATAGTCACTCATAACTGTTACAAATCAAATTATATAAATTACATAAGTACATGTAAATAGATGTAATATTTATTCTTGCAGATCCCACAAGTTCGTGCCATTGTTTGCGGCATTGGTTGCCCTCACGCACCTCGTTGGTCGCCAACAAGACCACCTCTGCTATCTCGGTCCATATCTTCTGATAGGCCTTTGGAGTGGGCTTCCCACGCCCTCCCTGGGTCAAATCACCACAGCTTAACTTGACCTCCTGCAGGATGGAGGCATTTGCCTTGTCTGAGAACCTCCTGGCTCTTTTGCGCCCTCCAATGTGCTCCTCTCCCACCTCACTGCTCTCTCCAGCATCAGTCTCCACAAAGTGATGCCTCCTCCTCTCCCTCCATTATAGGCCAAATTCAGGCAAATATCTGGCTGGTTACAGCTAATTTTTGTTTTCCTATTTGCTGTAGAGCTCTAAAGTATCCCTCCTTCCTCCCAAAGCAGCCATACCACACCCACACACGCCTTCAGTCCCTCTCAGCTCCCTCTCTCTGTCTCCTCTTCTGCACATGTCATGATGACCCTTGGCCTCCTGAATTGTGGTAATCGAGCATTGCCATGCCATTGCTAAGGACAGCGACACTTTATGGCAGAATGTCAGCGAGATTTAATGCTACCGTCCATTTCATATCGCTCGTGGTAACGCTCAATTTCAAAAATGGAGATTAGGTGATTTGAGAATGGCCGAGAAGCCGGCGATCTCAAAACCCATTTTTACTGCCCACGCTGGAAATAATCGCCATTTTTGGGCGATAAGCAAAAAAGTGTAAAATCTAGCCCTTGGAGTTACATAGCGCTCTTCACAACCACTGAACGTCTCAAAGCACTTTACAGCCAATGAAGTACTTTTGTAGTGTAGTTACTGTTGTAATGCTAGGATTTGACATTTATAAAATATGCAGGTAAAATTTACAGGTGTGAAACAATCTAAATACCTATAAAATGGTACAGTCCAACCCTACATTGTTGAAAAAAGAATAATAGTATAAAACATGGAACTAATGGGGGGAATTTTAACGCCAAAAAACGGGTGAGGTTAAAGAATTAAAAAACGGAATCCCGACCAGAACCTGTCTCCAACCTACCCACTTCCAGTCTTAATGTAGTTGGGACAGCGGAGGTGGGTGGGGGGGAAGGGGGGGTGGTGGCGGTGGCGAGGGGCGGGCAGCCAACACGCTCTCAGGAGGCGAGTCACACATTTAAATATTATAATGTTTCAAATTTAACTCTGCCTGGTTGGGTTTCCTGGGCCTCAGTCTTTAAATAAAGCTGATTGCTGAGTAGTTGCTAGGTGTGTTTTGCTAAGTTTAGAGTTTATTTTTGCTTGATAGTTCCGAGTCTAACGAGAGGGATGGCAAGGCAGCTCAGTCCCATGGATTGCACATCCTGTGTCATGTGGGAAATACTGGACGCTTCGCACAGCCTGGACGACCAGGTGTGCAGGAGATGCCTCCGGCTGCACCAACTCGAGCTCTGCGTTTTGGAGCTTGAGCGGCGGCTGGAGTCACTGCGGTGCATCCGCGAGACTGAGAGCTACGTGGATAGCACATTTCTAGAAGTGGTCACCCCACAGCTTAAAAGTGTGCAGGCAGAGAGGGAGTCGGTGACCAGCAGGCAGAAGAGGAGGACTAGGCAGGCAGGCCAGGAGTCCCCTGAGTCCATCTTGCTCTGCAACCGGTATTCTCTTCTGAATACCGGTGGGGGCGATGGTGCCTCTGGGGAGTGCAGTCAAAGCCAAGTCCACAGCACTACGGGTGGCTCAGCTGCAGGGCGGGAGGAAGAAGATTGGAAGAGCTATAGTGGCAGGGGATTCAATAGTCAGGGGAACAGACAGGCGTTTCTGTGGTTGCAGACGTGACTCCAGGATGGAATGTTGCCTCCCTGATGCCAGGGTCAAGGCTGCAAGGCATTCTGCGGCGAGAGGGTGAGAGGTCGTGGTCCATATCGGTAAGAGGGATGAGGTCCTGCAGGCAGTGTTTAAAGAGCGAGGAGCGAGATTAAAAAGCAGGATCTCAAAGGTAGTAATCTCCGGATTATGAGCTAGTGAGTACAGAAATAGGGAGTAAAGGGTTATGGGGTGCGTGAAGGGAAGTGGAGTTGAGGCCAAGATCAGATCAGCCATGATCTTATTGAATGGCGGAGCAGACTCGAGAGGCTAAATGGCCTACTTCTGCTCCTATTTCTTATGTTCTTATGTTCTTATAAAGGAAGGTGAGGATTATTGGATACAGCAGGTAAGTGTCTTTCCACGTACCTGCTGAATCCAGCATCACTGCCTCACCCACCCCTGCAATCAGACAACCCCTGACCCTTCCGATTTCCCCTCCGACCTCCCCGCCGAGGCCTTTGGCCTCCCCGCTGTGGCTTCTGATCTCCCCCCACGTGGCCTCAGATCCAGCCTCTGACGTCCCCCCTCCGGCCTCCCATCACCATCATGATCTTCTGACCTCCTCCCTCCAGCTCCTGATTGGCTTCAAGTCACCATCTTCCAGCCCTAATGCTCCTCTGCCCCGATCCTCCTGCAGCCTCCAACCACCCCCCCCCCCCCAACCCCCACCCCGCCGATCCTTCTCTGGCCCCGATGCTCCTCAGGCCCTGATTCACCACCCCCCCCAATCCTCCTCTGGGCCCGATTCACCCCCCTCCCCCACCCCCCAATCCTCCTCAGGCCCCAATTCACCACTGCCCCCCCCGTGCCCCCATCCTCCTCAGGCCCCAATTCACCCCCCCGCCAATCCTCCTCTGGCCCCGATTCACCCCTCTCCCCCATCCCCTCAATCCTCCTCAGGCCCCAAGTCACCACCGCCCCCCGCGCCCCAATCCTCCTCAGGCCCCGATTCACGACCACCCCCCCAATCCTCCCCTAGCCCCGATTTGCCCCTCCCTATTCTCCTCTCCACGATTAAACCCCCTTGATCCTCCTCCGTCCTCACTTCACCCTTCCCCACAATACCTCCCACCCTCCTCTCTGCAGCCAAGTGCCGCAGGCCTACCCGCCCTACAACCAGCCAGCCTCCCCACCTGGCTGGCTGCGGGCGGGAAACAGGGCTTTGAAATGTTAACCAGGCCCTGCCGTTAAATTCGGCAGGGCCTGTGGGAAACCCCTTCTCCCAGATTTCCTGACTGCATTCTAGTACCCCCTGCTCCTTACCCACCTCCAGACTAAAATTCTGGCCAGTGATTCTCAGGAAGTGTTCAACAGGAGCATATTAAATTGCATTAACAGCTTGAGGCTGATCTATTCATTCTATATGAAAAGTGACAGAGCTGGCATAATGGTGAAAAACAAAAATCACAGAACAAAGAAGTAATGGATAGAACCCTTTAATTCCAAAAAACAGAAATATTTTCCTTAGTTAAAGAAAAGTCTGATTATCGAGTGAATGTTAACTAAAGTTGCATTCATAACCAGCATTAGCACTAAATACTTGAATGTCAACAATAAATATTGGGTAAATTACTTATTCCCTTTAAACTGCTGAATTAAACTAAATATTGGCCTAATATGTCATTCATTATAAAATAAAGTATAATAGATCAATTAAGCTGCACATTTTGCATTGATTTCAGCTTTGCAGGGAATACTGGCTGGCCTCCCACATTCTACCCTACGTAAATTTGAGGTGATCCAAAACTCGGCTGCCTGATTCCTAACTTGCACCAAGTTCTGCTCACCCATCACCCCTGTGCTTGCCGACCTACATTGGCTTCCGGTTAAGCAACGTCTCGTTTTCAAAATTCTCATCCTTATTTTCAAATCCCTCCATGGCCTCAGCCCTCCCAATCTCTGTAATCTCCTCCAGCCCCACAACCCCCTGAGATGTCTGCGCTCCTCTAATTTTGCTCTCTTGAGCATCCCTGATTATAATCGCTCAACCCTTGGTGGCCATGCCTTCTGTTGCCTAGCCCCAAGCTCTGGAACTTTCTGCCTAAACCTCTCTGCCTCTCTACCTTTCTTTCCTCCTTAAGGACGCTCCTTAAAACCTACCTCTTTGACCAAGCATTTGGTCACCTGCGCTAATTTCTACTTACTCGGCTCGGTGTCAATTTTTTTAATCTCATATAACTTCTGTGTAGCACCTTGAGATGTTTTGCTACATTAAAGGCACTATATAAAAACAATTGTTGTTATTATTTTGTAAATCAGATACACCGCAAAGTTAAAACCATTTTGCATCAACACAAATTGTGTCATATAACTGGAGAGTGACATTCCTGGGATCATCTACCAGCAAAATAGTCTGTAATAACCTTGAGGAAATAGTTTGACATCCCTTCAGTTTTGCACCAGCCATGAAATAATCATCATCATCATAGGCAGTCCCTCGGAATTGAGGAAGACTTGCTTCCACTCCTAACGCGAGTCCTTTGGTGGCTGAACAGTCCAATGCAAGAGCCACAGACCCTGTCACAGGTGGGACAGACATTCGCCGGGAGAAAGGGGGATGGGACTGATTTACCGCACGCTCCTTCCGTTGTATGCGCCTGATCTCTTCACGCTCACGCCGCTGAGATTCGAAGAGCTCAACGCCCTCCCGGATGCACTTTCTCCACCTAGGGCGGTCTTCGGCCAGGGACTCCCAGGTGTCAGTGGTGATGTCGCACTTTACTAGGGAGGTTTTGAGGGTGTCCTTGTAATGTTTCTGCTGCCCATATTTGGCTCGTTTGCCGTGAAGGAGCTCCGCATGGAGCAATTGCTTAGGGAGTCTCGTGTCTGGCATGCGAACGATGTGGCCTGCCCAGTGAAGCTGATCGAGTGTGGTCAGTGCTTCAATGCTGGGAATGTTACCCTGGGCAAGGACACTGATGTTGATGCGCCTGTCCTCCCAGGGGATTTGCAGGATCTTGCAGAGACATCGTTGGTGATATATCTCCAGCAACTTGAGATGTCTTCTGTACATCGTCCATGAAATAATTGCAACTAGTGAAAAGCAAACTTTTTAAATTTCCCTGACAATCCAATGGATCCATGTCAATACTGAGTAATGGTGCCCTTCACTGTACAATATCAGTGGGCAATGTTATTTTTCCGCACATAATGCTGAATTTTCCACCATTTTACTGCCCAGTTTTGAGTGTTTTCTAGGTAGCTGGAAGAGGAAAATGGGTCAGTGACGTATTCAGCATTAGCGGCTGGCTGCAAAAAGGCAACTTTCCTAACAACTTTAAATTATTAAAAGTTTTCTTCTATGTCAGCATAGCTCAATAATAGCATTCTCATCTCTGAATAAGAAGGTTGTAGGTCCCCTGGCTGGAGAATATAGAACTAGGGGTCATAGTCCCAGGATAAGGGGTCGACCAATTAGGACTGAGATGAGAACAAATTTTTTCACGCATTGTCTTATGAAGAAAGGTTGAGCAGTTTGGGCCTATACTCATTGGAGTTTAGAAGTCTGAGAGGTGACCTTATTGAAACGTATAAGTTTCTGAGGGGGCTTGACAGTGTAGATGCAGAGAGGATGTTTCCCCTCATGGGGTTTCTAGAACTAGGGGGCATAGTTTCAGAATAAAGAGTCGCCCATTTAAAACGGGAATGAGAAGGAATTTCTACTCTCAGAGGGTCGTGAATCTGTGGAATTCTCTACCCCAGAGAGCTGTGGAGGCTGGGTCATTGAATATATTGAATATAGATAGATTTTTGAACGATAAGGGAGTCAAGGGTTATGGGGACCAGGCAGGGAAGTAGAGTTGAGGCCAGGATCAGATCAGCCACGATCTTATTGAATGGTGGAGCAGGCTCAAGGGGCCGAATGGCCGACTCCTGTTCCTATTTCTATGTTCTTATGTAAGCGGTTATGAATCTTTGGAATTCTCTATCCCAGAGGGTTGTGGATGCTCAGTCGTTGAACATATTCAAGACTGAGATTGGTAGATTTTTGGGCTCTAACGGAATCAGGGATATGGGGATAGGGTGGGAATTTTGAGTTGATGTAGATCAGCCATGCTCTTATTGAATGGCGGAGCAGGGGCGAGGGGCCTACTCCTGCTCCTATTTCTCATGTTCTTATGTTCAAAGGCCCACTCCAGGATTAACCACCAGGAGGTTGAATTTCTGCAGGGAATCCCTGATCTCGTGCCATAACTTATATGGAAGATCAATGGAAACCCCAGAAAAATGACATTTCTACTGATCTTCTGCTGACTTTATGTTGGATGATTGGACCCCCCCCCCCCCATCATGGAAATTCCAGACGCTTATCAAGGCAATACTTCTGTGCACTGCTTGATTGTTGCATTGCTGGCAGTGCTGTCTTTCCCATGAGATGATAAACCAGATCCTGTCTCCTGTTCAGGTGAATGTAAAGGATTCCAGGGCACTTTTGAAGAAGCAGAATTCTCTCAGTGTCCTGATCAACATTCATCCATCAACCGACATCATAAAGAAACAGATTCACTGCTCATTTATCTCATTGCTGGGTACAAATTGGCTGCTGTGTTTGCCTACAGAACAGTGACTGCATTTCAAAATAAATCATTGGCTATGAAGGGCAATTGAGATATTCTGAGAATGTGAAAGGTTCTATATAATCACAAGTTACTTCTTTCTAATTACTGGGAGTATCTTTTTAAATCAAAATTTTGCTGCTAGTTTCAGCATTGTTCCTTGTGCGCTGGGCCTTCCTTTTTTGTATCTTGCGTCTTCCCCTCACTATTTGTGCTGTTCAGATGAAGACGAGGATGAGTAGGAAGAACTGAGGGAGGCCATGCTGCTCAGGCATTACAAGAGTCGTTTGGCACCCACCTGCAGATACCCAGCATTTACAAAGCAAAATGCTCCCATCTGAACAGCGAGTAATGCTTAAGCAGGATATGCTGCACTTTTGAAGCTGTGCAGGAGTTGTATTAACAAATTGTAGGTGCTTTCCGGTCCGTTGACCTAAATTTTGTACGGTGCTTCCTGTGGGACATTTGGAGAATGTTGCAGCAGCTGAACAACGGGAGAAGTAAGCCAGATGATCAATAGTCTGAATAAGTTTTTGGATACTCTTTTTCAAATACATTTTCTATTTCCTTTCACCTGTTTTTACATTAGATCTTCGTTTTTTTTATTCGTTCATGGGATGTGGGTGTTGCTAACAATGCCAGCATTTATTGCCCATCCCTAATTGCCACCTTCTTGAATCGCTGCAGTCCATGTGGTGAAGGTACTCCCACAGTAGCAGTTTGGTACAACTGAATGGCTTGCAAGGCCATTTCAGAGTCAACCACATTGTTGTGGGTCTGGAGTCACATTATAAGCCAGACCAGGTAAGGATAGCAAATTTCCTTCTCTAAAGGACATTATGGGAGATTATGCACCAGATGGGTTTTTTATGACAATCTGGTAGTTTCATGGTCACCATTATTGAGAATTTACTAGATTACTAGTCCCGTAACATAACCACTATGCTACTGTTCCCGGTGTTGTGTCCATCACTTCTAGTTGGAAAGGGGAACACATAATAACCAATAAAGGCTTTGGGTCTAATGGAAGTGTTTAATCAGAACGTGATTACATTGACCATTTGTTGAATGTCCCTTTGAATGTGGATTTGACTAACTCCAATGTGATTTCCCCTCCCCCGTCCCGAGCTAGGATGCGCACCAAACCACAAATTATTCCTAATTACAATCAATAAACACCTCGTTATCCTGAAGGAAAGTGTTGGAAGTGTCGGCATCGCCCGTACACACAAAGAAGGGCAGCTGTAGGAAATTAATTTTGGAGATGTGCAATTGGCGGCTGTATGTCAGCGATTCACACGTTTTACTCATACGAGTCGCTTTTAGCATTTGCAAATTAATAATAAACATCTATTAGTAGAACATATTTGCTTTTGAACAAGTTTTACATTTAATTTGCAAGTTTAAGCCGAGTCTATCCTGTTCCACTTTGCAAGCAGCAAACTACAAAACAGGAATGATCTCGGACATTAAATGTTACTGTTCATCACTTTTTAAAAATGAAGCTGTAAAATACAAATTTGTTTTAAGGGTTGCTAATAGTTTGGGACTCATTCGATCGTGTGCCAATCTTTGCCGAATTAACAGATAAATTATTGTAACAAATTCAAAAATAAAGAGAGAAAATAACATAACAAAAAGCGTACACAGACATACCAAATAAGTGTTGTCAAACTGCATCGCGACATATTACAAATAATATTAATAATTAAAATATTTGTAGTTTAAAAAAGACAATCCTGCATTTCTCTGAAGATTCCGTTCAAGGCTTTCGGCCGGTCTTTTGCAATGTAGCCTTAAAATATTAGGTGTATTCGTCCCATTTGTCGATTTTACATTGATTATTTAAACTGGAATGTGACAATAAAATAACTCCAAAGTGTCATGCTTATATCAAAAGAGTGCAGGAAAGCGGCTGTAACAGTCTGGGTTCCAATAGTTTTAAGCGGGACAACTGCTTGTTTTCACACAACCAGTAAAGGATAATCATGCAGTTCTTCAATGTTTCCATTAACTGGATTTCTTTAACATCGTTATCTTTATCATTTCACAAACCTGCACACGAGGTTTGTGAGGTCGATATTGACCTTATAGTTGCTGCAAATGATGTTCAAGATATGAGCACAGTATGGAGCCTGTTTTGCTAATCACTCATCTCTGCTCATTTATTTTTCGAACTGCCCTATGAATTTTAAAACATCTCGCTCAGAGTTAATGTAAGATGTGATGTCGACTTACTTTCCATGTTGGCGCTGAACTGCTTACCCACAGATCTCCGGCAATTACAGAAAGTGCGATATTTTTGTATTGGATGCACAGTTTGTAAACAGTTATTTAAGTACAGACCTTTTTAAAATGTATAGGGGCAAAATGAACAGAACAAAATGTGCCGTCTAAGCCTGCAATATGTTATGGGAAGGTCGCGGGGATGAAAATAAACACATTCAATAAATAATCAAATCCACAATAGCCATTCCTTGTAACAGTCTCAGTTCGTTTTTACAAGTAACAATTACTGCTTCTTACAGATCAGTGATGATATATCAGCCCCGCAATCGGAATCTGGTTCTTAATAACTTTTGTCTAATCTTTTGCGTCTGACAGGATTTCACTGCACGTTATCTAGATGTTATTTCCTCTTTCCTCGTGTGGAAGGGAACAGTGATCGATAGCCTTAAGGGACTGAACTGAATAATTGTATTTTTTAAAGTATTCTAAGCTCTTGGGTTGACCCACATGCGCTTCTAACAGACTTTGTGTTGTAATGGAGGCATTTGGTAATGTATTTATAGACACTCGCTTTGGTGGACACGTTATCACTTGATGTTTGAAAGGTTTCAAGCTGGTTTGTATTCTGCATTTATCTCAAGCCAGCAACTGAGCTCCCATAACGTCTGTATATTGAAAGCAGGCTCGATGTGCTAACAGCTAATAGACTGAGAAAATGTAACATCTGTTTTCTCTTCGTGACCTTATAGGTCGAACATGTTTGAGTACATTTTGTAAAACAATGTGAGAGTTGAATCGCACTCAGAAATTCGCCCTATTATTTATTAACAGGCTCTTACAGACAGCTCTGGAGCATCGGAACTGAATTTCAAAGAGCACTCGTCGGATTTGTCATCGTGCCTTCTTGGACTGGGCCGGTCTCAAACAAAGGAGACCTCTCTTTCTAATTCAGCATGAAAGATAAAGGCAAGTTGTACGGTTGTCAGGACGGGATGAATTCCTGCCACTGTACTGTGAAGTTCTGGAACAAATATTTGTCGCCACGCTCTGTCTACTTGTGTGGCGCTGCTGTGTGTCCCACATCTGGGGCTCACAGCTGGCCGCAAACATCCCCGAACCCCGAGAAAGACTCTCATTCACACCTCCGCACATTCACAGTCAGCCCTCCCCTGGCATTTTGTGCGCGGAGTCGAACGTGTGTAACTAAACAGGATGTTAAAAAACAACACTTCGACAGTGGACAAAAAATCGTTAGACAACAGAAATAACACCGACCGGGCTCCTTCTGTGTTGTAACCATTCTATCAATTCAAACTTTGAATGAAACCTCTCGGTTCTGCTACTGCTTTAAGTCCACACACTGTGCCTGCGAATAGCTCACTTACTGGGCGCAAAGTGAGAGCTGCACATGGCCACCTGTACTGTTCGATTTATCAGTTCAGGTGGCGGTTTCCGCACAATCTTTCTGCGGCAATGTCCCTATCCTTCACTTCGGCTGCTGTGAACGAGTCTCATGTAATTATCAAATAGTGATCTGTATTTCGGATTAGAATTTAAAATATTGGCGGGAATCACCGAATAACGGATAGATTTTCGGAGGCAGATGTTTTAGTGTGGAGAACACGTCAACTGCCTGATTCGTATTTGGGAACCATCCATCACACAGGAGATGTGACATCCTCACAACCCGGATTTCCCGTCCAATGAACGGTTTCTCCGCGCCCGTTCCGCTAACCATTATTCCCCAGAAATGCTAAATATGCAGGACCTTTACCTGCATACGGCAGTATACTGGAGAGGCGCTCGCTCTGTAATATCCTCCACATTTATCTGTCCCCAAGTTCCCATCTGCATTGACATTACAGCAAGGCCCATAATCATAACCACATGAGGGCCATAGTTGTCGACGTATAGTAAATGGTTGAAATTGCATTTTGGTACACTGTGGCCCATAAAATGACACGATTAACCTAAAACAATTCTACACAATACACCTACCGAACGGCGTACATTTTCTAGCCACACGTTTGGCCAAAGTGTTGCAAGTAGGCAATCGAGACAACATATAAACTGCCTTTACAGACGATATCTTGTGTCGTTGGTGAGTTACAGGGAATTAGATTGAGTCAGTCAAAGGTGATATTTGAAGATAGTGTGCCCGGTATACAGAACCTGCCGGGTTACTGTGACATTGAAAATTACATCCCTGGTAAATGGAAACATCGACAATGCTCTTGGAAGTAAGCATTAATGTATTGGTTTAGAAGAGGTTCTTCTCCCCAAATATTATTGCCCCTCAGATTCTCAAATTGATTTAGTCATTGAGGAACCTGGGTGAAGGGTCAAGGCCATAGTGCAGGGCTAGCCACTGGTTGAACAGCTTAGGAGAAACATCACGAGAGAGGGCTACAGAGAGTAACACGGGTCTGGCAGCTAAATCAGTAAAAAGGTGCCGTTAGGCCACGGGTGCTGATCAAAGACTGTGCGCTCAGGTGGGATGGACCGACGTCCTGCCATCTCTCTGCGCAGGTGAATTTATTGTGCTGTGAAGTTGTTTCTAGCTTCCTGACCATGTGCGTGTAATTGATGTCTGGACATTGGCTGGTACAGCCAACTTCTCAAGATGTGATGCAGATTGGAGTGGGTAATAGTAACAACTCGCAGTAAAAATACTGGACTTGGGCGGGGGTGGGGGGGATCACCACTCCCATGTAATTGCCTTTGATTCGACCTCTCCAATCTATGGACTCCAGCTGACAACAGAAGGGAGACTTCATCCCTCAAGCTGTAATGGGCTCCCGGGCCAGCCCCCCCGAAGGGACTCTCGAGTTAACGACTTGCCTTCTATGCCAAGCAAAAGTGCGTTGGGAAGAAGTGGAAGTGAGTTCAGACTACTTAACCTGGCAGAGGAAAATTGTCCGGAGAGGGGGACACAATCTTCCTTTAAAGAATTAACTGACTGAATAAAGTTATGACTGGCTCTGATCAGAAGCATGAATGGAAACGGACACGTGATCACGCAGGTCTCCAAAAAGGTGGTTTGTTGAGGGCAAATGTCAAGCCTTATGATGGATTCTTATTTATGATTCAACTATTTATAACATTCAGAGATTAAACAAGTCTAGCCCTTGTCATACTGGGCTGACATATGAAGAAAGACTGGATCGACTAGGCTTATATTCACTGGAATTTAGAAGAATGAGAGGGGATCTCATAGAAACATACAAAATTCTGACGGGATTGGACAGGTTAGATGCAGGAAGAATGTTCCTGATGTTGGGGAAGTCCAGAACCAGGGGTCACAGTCTAAGTGTAAGGGGTAAGCCATTTAGGACTGAAATGAGGAGAAACTTCTTCACTCAGAGCATTGTGAACCTGTGGAAATTGTTGAGGCCAGTTTGTTAGATATATTCAAAAGGGAGTTAGATGTGGCCCTTACGGCTAAAGGGATCAAGGGGTATGGAGAGAAAGCAGGAATAGGGTAGTAAAGTTGCAAAAATGATCAGCCATGATCTTATTGAATGGTGGTGCAGGCTCGAAAGGCCGAATGGCCTACTCCTACACCTAATTTCTATGTTTCTATGAGCTGGACTATCTGTTGCCCTCTAATTCCACGTTTTCAGAGTGCTGGGCATCAGTGAGCAAAGATGGGATAAGACAAAGATTAGAATTCTGCTCGGGTATTTTGGAGTGAAAACATGACGTTTAAATTGAACTAAATCAACATGACTTAAGGAACGCCGAAGTTCATCGATTATATAAAAGGTTCCCTGAGACAAATGACAAAGGGTAATAAAAAATAATGTATATGCTTGAATTATAGCCGGCAGTCCTCCGTTAAACGTATAATATATCCAGTTAGTTGTTTGATTTTGGGGGGTCATTTACCTCATATTATTCTTAGGATTTTTTTGTGATGTCAATCAATGTATTTCATATCGTAATGAAGTTCTGCTGACTGACAATTCGTTTAAATGTATAAAATGTGATTATTTGTAACTATCTGAGCGGACAGTTTCTGAAGGCGGAATTGTTACTTTGCCAAAGATGCTTGGAACATTGGATTGAGGAAAAAACCTCGCGCAATGTGACCCCTCAGAGTCCAGGCCATCTCATCCCGCTGCACCCAGGTATTGTCTTGGCTTCAGCTCTCGTTCACAAGAATTTCTCATTGGAAATATTTGTCCATGCAAATGATATTTGTCCCAATCTAGAATATTTAATATCTAAATATCTCCCACATGGCTCCCGTACAAATTTGAGCAGGCGAAATAAAATTGGGTTAATCTTCAGTGAACGGGAGGGACTGCTCTTAAAATGAAAGAATCTGTGATTTCCTTTAAGTTCTGTGGGAATGAAACCTCCAACAGCGTCGGCACAACACGGCTTAATTTAAGCTCAAGCCAAGTAAATAGGAACACGAAAATAGACCTGAACTCAAATTTCTGCCATTGTACACTTTGAATAACCTGTATCATAATATACCCAATGGGCCATCCTCTGAGGTGGAGTCTAAAATTCGGATCTAAAATGTATAGGGACATGTAATCAGCGCAGAATGGTTGCCTGTACTTAAATGACTAAACTGCCTACCTTCCCACGAGTACCAATTCTTCCTGTTTCGCATCAGCTACATGGAAAAAGCTACATGGAAAAAGAGCAGACACCCTGTGCAGTAACACAATCAAACACAATGTACTTTGCAACTTTCTGGACTTGATTTCACAGACAATTTACAGTGTTCACCCAGTCTTGCTCCGGTTTAGACAAATGCAAACACCGCCTAGGGCTTTGTAAAAGTGTATTTCACTGCTCAATTGATTCAATCTCACAGTGAGAGTTCTCAGTTTTAAAATACACACTTGGTTCTCGACTCCCAGTCGACCCACGTCTGTTTTTCATTGTTTTAACACTTTCCTAGTGAGTTTGAAGAGGGTCTCACGCTGTGTCTGCTAATCATCTTTCTATGAGTCGATTTGAATATTCCAGTGATTAAGGCTTTGTTGACTTTGATGCATGTTCAGGGCTTTGTTCAGAGAATATAAAAACAGAGGGTCCGTGCACAAGGCAGGATTGCAAGGGTAGGATTTCTTGTAGCCACAACAAACTGACGCAGCTTTCGAGAACTTCTCAAGGCCT
The DNA here is from genome assembly GCF_044704955.1 of Pristiophorus japonicus. Taxonomy (NCBI): domain Eukaryota; kingdom Metazoa; phylum Chordata; class Chondrichthyes; family Pristiophoridae; genus Pristiophorus; species Pristiophorus japonicus. The sequence goes on along the minus strand of NC_091982.1, from coordinate 180,407,257 downwards.
CTCAACTGGCTGTTGTTAGTTGGAAGGAACTGTTGCCCAGTGAGAAAGTGAATTGTCACTTCGTTGGATACAGTGGACACAATGAAAACAGTTTATCTAGTTTCTGTGTTACATCTAGTTTTTATTTTTAAGTTGATGTCTGCAGCAGCCAGTTACCGACCGAAGATTCCTTCTTTACCCATTCAAGCAGAAGAAGACATCATCCATTCTAAAGGAGCCGCAGGTAATTCTCCTCGACTGAAATAGTTTCTTACCTGCCCATCTTTCATGGCACTTCGAGGGTGGGCAGAGAAAATAACTAATCAGATTTTGTTTTCCGAATTATCGTTCTATTCTCTCCATGAACTATCCCCCATACTCCAACATCAAATGTAATCCTGGAGCTAATTTAAAAAAGCATTTTCACCTTTTCTTCTTTGGCAAATCTCTCTGAATTCGGACTAATAATGGTTACATTTGCATTAAAAGGAAAGAGGAGTCATTCTGGTTATTTGTGGGACGTATTTCGGTTGGTGGAAGGCCGGGATTACAGATGCTCTTGTGTCTCTTTGTAGGCTGCTCTTTCGGTGGGAAACAGTACGCGCTCGAGGATACCTGGCATCCAGACTTGGGACAGCCCTTCGGAGTCATGCACTGTGTCATTTGCCATTGTGAACCGGTATGTTTATCCTGACCCCTGTCTATTTAAAGAATATAAATTAATGCCATTGTGTTTGTATTTTTGTTTTAGTTTCTTTGAAGAAAAATGCATCCTTTGAGTTTATATAACCAGTGCGATCCTTTACTGCGTGTTGTGCCAACTGGAAATTCAGTCCACGTATTTTATTGTCTTTAGATAACATGTTGGGGTCTTCATCAGAGTATTCACATCATGATATCTCCTTTACACTATTCATTCTAGGGAGCTGTCACTACATTGAGTTGTGGTTCTCCTTTATCATATTTATCATATAGGGCCTACTTTATTGCTGCAGAGTCTCCTTTACAGTATTCATAAGTATTTTATGGTATTCCTGTACTGAAATTTCCTTCACAGTGTTCATGTTGTGAGATTTTCTTCACAGTTATGATATGAGATCTCCATTACAGTATTCAGAGATTCCCTTCACGGTATTCATTCTGGGGGGTCCAGAGTCTGCTTCACGGCATTCCTGGTATGGGGTCCGCTTCGAAAAAAAGTCAAGTGTCTGGATTGAGTTTTCTGTGAATCAACAGAAGAAAGTGTATATAATGGGTCTGAACGTTCCTTTGTCATTCTATTTTATCAGGTCCAACTGTAGCATTTTACAGTAGGTCGTTTCTATAATTATTATGCGACACAAGCGTTGGTATTTTGAAGGCTGTGAATTGAGTTCCGTAGTCAGAGGGTTAACCCACGATCCACAGTCATGCCCATGTCCCCGCCTAGGCCGCGAATTAACAAGACCTAATTTTCCAGTACATTTGACATAAACCAATCTGACTCAACGACCCTTCAGACCAGTCTTGCAAATTATCCACAAACAATTACACAATGTATTATTTCCTCATTAGCAAGAGATTATGCGCTGTGTGGAGAGCAGTATACATTTCAGTTTTTAGGAAGACGCCCACCTCTCCAATTTCCACTCACTTCGCTAATTAGGTGCCGTCTGATTGCATTTTTCTGCCAAGATAAGTGTGTATTTGATAAACGAACGTGTTACTGTAATGCTGCTAATCAGAGCTGATATTTACGTGTTGGGTAAGTCTTGTCAGCTTGAATTATAGAACAGGAAAACAAAATAATTATTACATATAGTAACATTGACAAGGAAGGTTAATTTCTCTTTTTGAACATGAGGGGGAAAGCTATAGTTGTCCAGTGGGATCTCGCCAGTGGATACGGCACTATCAGTAGATATTGGAAGTGTTTTATTTCAGTATTTGTCGTAGATTTATCTAAGGCTTTTGATGCTACTTTATGTTGTGTACATTTCTAATCTGCTTTCAAACATGAAATATGAGATTTAAAAAAAATCTTCGCCCTTTACAGCAACGAAATCGAAGAGGTAAAGTTAATGGCAAAGTAAGCTGCAGGAATATTAAACACGACTGCCCCGAGCCCTCCTGCCGTGCCCCCATCTTACTGCCCGGCCACTGCTGCAAAACCTGCCCGAAAGGTGAGGATAATTCGCTATGGTGATCAATTTACAACTACCCGACTCTTGACACAAGATTACACAAACGCCCTAAGTTTGCAGGCCGGTCTAACAGAGCGTCCTTTCTAACTTGCAGAGAGCGCCAGCAGCTCAGAGAAGAAGCCCCAGCACATATTCGATGGATTTGAATATTTTCCTCTTGAAAAAGAGGACGATCTGCAGAAAAGTCATAACGATCGCTCTTACATCAGCTCTGAGGACATTTCAATGGACGACAGCAGGACAGGTATTAACGTTCACATTTAGACGGCAGCACTTGTGTGCAATAATGGCACGGTGTTTGTGGCGGACGATTCACCAGGCTTTGTGCTTTCTGTGTAGATTTCGTAGCCTTGCTCACGGAGACATCTACACAATCGTCAGCATCCAAAGGAGTAGCCAAAGCCCGATTTACTCTGGTCCGATCCAACCTCATATTCGCCATTCACTATGAAAGGTATTGTAAATGGGGGCGAGGCGGGAAGAGGGAAAGGGGATATTGTGGAAACTAAAGAGGCCAGCTACCATACAATTGTCCTCCAGTAGCCAGCCTCACACAACAGATGTGATGTAACTCCGCAGGGTACCAAAGTTAATGCAACATGTGCCTAGGCTGTACTTGGACCGATCCAGGTACTTAAAAAAAACTAGCAGGGTATCTTAATGTTAGGAATAAATTGAGGCTCCCCCTCTTTCCCCGTCTCATAATATTAAAACGGAACTGCCGAGGGAGCTGAACCTGGGTACTTGTGCAAACATGCATGTGCCGAGCTCCTTCTGGCTTACTTACCTGGCAGGGGAGTAACCATGATCAGGGAGGTGGTTCTCCCAGGACGAGGTTAGCCCATTGCACTTGGGGTGTGCTGACTCCTGTGATGTCCCCAAATGCGAGATACTCGACTGCAAAATTTGTGTGTATGTGTATTAGGCCGTGAACTTCCGTTTGTGGGCTGCAGATAGCGCCATGCAGATATCAGTCTCAGACCAGAAAACTAAAGAACACAAGGTAACTGTATGGTGCAATGGGTCAGCACATAGCTCTTTCACTTCCCATAACCAACTGAACATCGGGAAGACTGAGGCCATCCCCCCGCCAATAGGTTCTGCTCCCTTTCCACCGACTCCAACCCCTCCCTAGCCAACTGCTCAGACTCAACTAAACCATGGAAAACCTTTCCGTTCTGTTCATTTCAGAGCTGACGAAAACCAGCAACTTGTGCATCACCAAGACTGCTAACTTCCACCTCAGGACCTCTGGGGCCAGGGAAGGCTGTGCAAACGGGATGGTCTTAATTGGAGAGGAGATTTTGTGCTCAATCAGTGGGCAAATAAGGCATTAGAAAAGAAATAAACTAGTTGGGAGTGAGGGAGAAAAATCATCATAGTGCCAAAAAATGTGAGGAAAAGACCAGGACCACATGTAGGCAGGGTGGAGACAGTAACCCAAATAAACGTTTAGTAATCAAATGCACATAGCGTAAGAAATTAAGCAAGTGAGTTTGACAGACAAATTAAATTTAAAATGTATGAAGACTACCCTTTAAATTAAACTTAAGGGTATGGTGTAATAGCCATTACAGAGATCTAGCGATAAGCAGGGCATGATTAGGAGCTAAATATTTCAGGCTATATGATATTTAAAAAGGCCAAGAAAATTGGAAAAGGAGGGGGACCAGCAATATTGATAAAGTACACAGTTGCAGCAGCAGAAAGAAGGGATTTCAGTAAGGGGGATTTAATTTTCACACAAACTGGGAGAGGCAGAGTAACTCAAGTAGTAAAGGCAATGAATTTATAGATTGTATTCAGGACAGCTTTCTAGGTCAATCTGTTAAAACTGAGAAGGGAACAGATCATACTAGATTTAGTGATGAGTAACAAAGCAAATTAGTTAACAATCTGACCATAATGGCCACCATAATATGTTTGAATTTGATATTAGGGTTGAGAGAGAGAAGGGAGAATTACAAACCAAGGTTTTATACTTAAGTAACTTCAAAGGGATGAGAAATGAATTGACCACAGTAAATTGTGCTGAACTGTTCATGGGTGACCTACAGACAAGCAGTGAGAAGTGTTCAAATAAATATTTTGTACGATACAAAACCATGGCATACCCTTAAAAGGCAAAGATTTCACTTGTATAGTTAAGCAACCATGATCAACAAATGAGGTAACAGACTGTAAAAAGAAAAGATTTACACAAATGCAAGGAACAGTGGAAGAGCTAAAAAATGAACAAAAGGATACAAATAAAGTAATTAGAGGTGTAAAAAGGAATATGAAAAAAATTGCCAGCCAATATAAAAACAAAAATATTATGAATATATTAATAAAAAGAGAGTAGTAAAGGGGATGTGGCCCCAATAAAGACAGATACAGCTAAAATTATAATGAACAATAAGGAAATAGCAGACTTACTAAATTAATACTTTGTATCCGCAATCACAGTAGAGGAAGAGGACAAAATAAATCAATGGGAGGACCTTAGCGGATTTAATATAAATTTTTAAATGGTAATGGAGAAAATAAGGTGCCTTAAGTTAGAGAAATCGACACGATCCAAAGGTTTCCACCCCAGGGTATTAAAAGAAATAGATGAGGAAGCTGCAGATGGAGATCAATGTGGGGAAGTGTGAGGTTTTCTATTCTGGATCTGTGAAAGGCAAATCAAAATATTTTTTTATTGGGGAGAAATTGAAGATGTGCAGGAGCAAGGGGATGTAGGTGTCTATGTACACAAATCATTAAAAACTAGTGTAGAAAAATGACAAAACAGACTAATAGAATGTCAGCATTTATCTTAAGGGGTTTGGAATAAAAAGTGAATGATTCTTCAGTTAATCCAAGCTTTGGTTAGATCTCATCTGGAGTATTGCATTCGGTTCTGGGCACTGCAAATCAGGAAAGCTATATCTTGGAGGGGGTACAGCATATATTCATCAGAATGATACCAAAGGCTTGCATTTATATAGCATCTTTCACAACTTCAGGACACCCCAAAGTGCATTACAGCAATGAAGTGATTTTTGAAGTATAGACACTGTTGTAACAAAGGGTTAAATTCTGAGAACAGAGCCTTCAGCTGCCTTGGCTCCTTTCTCTGGCATTTCCTCTGTAAACCCCGTCACCCTTCTATGACTCTCTCTGCTTGCAAATACCTTCTCAAACCCCTTTTTTAACAAAGCTTGTGGTCACCTCTCCACTCAATACCAAGGCTCAGAGTCTGCTCCTATATTCCTTTGTTCCCCCTCATGTAAAGCACTGTTTGAAGTTCTCAATGTTAAAGCTGCTATATAAATACAAGTTCTAGTAACCCAGTTTGAGGCAGATTAGCTAAAGCCTCATCTCTATGCTGGCAGTAAGGGTTCTATGTGAAATAGGTTTCAGCAGCCTTAAACCAGTTCCATATGGAACAAAACTGACCAGAATTTAGCAAAAAAAATGGCAATCTCATAAGTGCGAGATTTAAATAATGGTTAGTGCCACAGTTCTTTTATGATTTCACTCCTATCTGTCCTCATAGAGTCACTACATCTCATTCAAATTGTTTCTCTTTCTGTGCCCATACAGCCATCTTTTGTATGCTCCAGGGACCCATCCTTGGTCCTGTCCAGTATCATTTACCCCACAGTGACACCACGCACAACCACAAGCTCAGTTTCCACAAGTATGCTGATGATAGTCAACTCCACCCACTCCTTGTGTCACTGGCTCTAAGGTTATCACCATAATTGTTAATTGCCTGCCTGACATTAATTCCTGGGTGAGTCAAATGACAAGAACTTAGCTTTTCACCCCACATCCAGTCCATCATTAAGCATTCATTCACCTCCAGAACTCTGTTTTCTTATGTGCCTTACTTTTTCCTCTGCTGCCAAAACTTCAGGATTTATTTGTCAAGAGCTCTCTTCACTGACCTCCTCAACTCCACTTTTCACAAGGACTTCTGGCGATCCAGATCGCCACAATTCCTGCTTGCTTTGCACTGAGTCCCCCACATCTATCATCCCTCTTCTTGCCAAGTTCCATTGACTCCCTGCGCTCCATCAAATTGACTTCAATACCTTTGTTCTAATTTTCAAATCGCCCCACAGCCTTGCTCCCCAGCTATCCTCTCCAGCCATATGTGCCTGTCCAAATCCCACAACTATTTCAGTTGAGACCATGAATCAAGTGCCCCCTGATTAAAGGGGGGGGGGGGGCACTCAAACCGACAAACTTAAACAAATTAAACTTTAGACATTAGTGGATCAAATTAAAATTTGATTGCCGGGGATGATGATGCACTCCAGTCCCTCCGGTGCCCACCTCTCACGGAAGGCCACGAGCATACCTATGGACACCGCGTGCTCCATCTCCAGGGACACCCTGGCTCGGATGTAACCGTGGAAGAGAGACAGGCAATCAGGCTGAACAATCCCCTCAACTGCCCGCTGCCTGGACCGTTTGTTGGCCTCTTTGGCCATGTCCCAAATCCCACAACCATAGAAGTTTACACACAGAAGGAGGCCATTTGGCCCATCATGTCTGTGTTGGCTCTTTGGTGAGTAATCCAAAACTAATCTCACTGCTCTGCTCCCTCCCCATAGCCCTGCATCTTATGCTGCTTCAAATATTTATCCAATTTCCCCTTAAAATTATGACATTTTCTGCGTCAAAACATTCTATGCTCCATCAAGTCTCGGTTGTAAAGAAATATCTCCTAACCTCTCTTCATTATCCAATCGGAGGAAAGCAGTCTTTCTCTATTTGTCCTATCAAAATCCTACATTCACTGCCTCTGGAGCTAAAGTGCTTCCAGTTGCAAAGGCTGTTTGCTTGCATTTTATTCTGGCTGCTGCCAGCCAGAACTCTCAGCTGGTCTATATAGGCCGATGATGTGATGATCCACACGGGGGGAAAGTCCACACAGAAAATGATGAAGTGGGAAATGTGAATTTGTAGCAGATCTGCATGCACAGATTTTGCATTTGTTAGAATTTTATAAATTGGATGAAATAGGGAGAAAGTAAATGGGATACTATACAAACAGGGTATTGAGGATTTTTGAGTTTGTTTGCAGTAATGTGCACGTTTTACATTTGCTTTCTGGTTAATAAAATTGACTTCTCAGTAAGTGCTTCAGCACATGCCTGCCTTGCAGACATTTTAAAAAGCGTAATCTCATGTATTGGGTCCCTCAAGCAATGTCAGAAGTTCAGTCACAACCCCTGATACATATCCATGTTTAAAAAGGACAAAAAGTTCCAAAAAAAGTTATGTTTGATGTTCCAGAGATGGATACAAATTTGTATTTCATTAATATCTAAAAGTTTGGCTCAGTATCTCATACTAAAAACAAAGCAGTAGGGATTAGGGAAAACAGGTCAATATGATGGTGTTGTTAACTAATGGATAGAAACTTGGTTGTTGGGGAAATCCTCCCCATTAATCTGAAAATGATCTGTTGTTCTCTGTCCTGTAGACTCAGCCGTCCTATCAGAGTAAGCTTTCGGGACCATGATGGTACTGTTTTATTTGAACATCCAGTTCACAAGACATCTTCACCTCAAAACAATCTGGTAAGCCACATGTTATCTTTCACCCATTACCGCATTGATACTTTGGGCCAGAGTTTGGTCAAACCTAAATTCCATCCACGTACCGTTGAAAGGACCGCTAAGATCCTGATGGTACTTTGGGCAGAAGTTTGGTGAAAAAATGTGGAAAAAAATCGCCCGGCAGGAAAAATGGGCCTTTCATGACGATTCTGGGTGGCAGCGGGCGGTATATCACATTCTGGGCGGCAAATGCGATCCTCGGCAAAGTAACACCAAGGATAGAGTCAAGCCCAGGGAGAGGGAATGGTAAAAATAATTTTTTTTCACCAAATGGAAAAAAAACTTTTCCAAATCCTTCAGAGGACCCTATCCACCAAAATTGCTGTAAAAGAAATGAATTTAAAAAGTGCGCTAACCTTTCCCTGCAGGTCTCCATACTTACCGTTCAGGTAAGACCTGCCTCCACACGGCGGTCTCTTCTGCTGCTGGAGCGGAGAACCGCCCGGACCAATCTGGGGAGTGAGCGGGTGGGAGGACTTTTGTCGGTGTTGCACGCCGGCGCATGCCAGCGGACTCTCCCCAGCGGTCTTCTCTCCCCGCTGGCGTGAGGACCTCACCAAACTCACTCGGAGGGGAGAGCGCCCAGAAAACATGGAGGGCGCCGAGAAAACGCGGCGGCGGTCAGCGGTAAGTCGACCAAATTCGGGCCCTATATGTTCTGATGTGCACTGATGTTGACTTGGGCATCTGGCTTCATTTGTAGATCTGTGGCATGTGGAGGAATGTGCATAAACCTTACATCAAACTCCTCAAGTCTGATCAGCTCCACGTTGCTCTGATGACACAGCCCCGGCCAGATGCTGGCATCCAGGGCAAGATCGTCAAACACAGGGCACTCTTCGCTGGTTAGTGTATAACACTCAAAAAAAACTCAAAAACTCTTTCATGTACTTAACCAAACTATGGGCAAGTCTGAGGGACCTGGTGTGCTGAACATGTTTCTATTTCCACAGAAACATTCAGTTCTGTTCTGACCTCGACTGACCTTGATCGCTCAGGACTGGGTGGTATTGCCATGCTGACACTCAGCGATGTTGAGAATAACTTGCACTTCATCATTATGTTTGAGGGTTTGCTGAAGAAGAGTGAAAAAGGTAAAACAATTTACCAAACTGTTGGGTTATTTATTGAATTTAAATACTCGTTCAAAAAGACTAACAGGGGGCTTTATAAAACTCCATCATAATACAATTCTACATCATAGCCTCCTAGGTATAATGTACAGGTGATATCTGGCAACACAATTGCAGTTTTTGAAGACAGTGATGTTCTACACATTAAGAACTCTATTTAGGTTTTGATAATTATGTTTTATTTACTAGTTTTCCATGTTGTGGCTTTGGCCAATAGATAAAGTGTAATGCAAGCGCCCCCTTTATCGCCACATAACCTTGTGGTGCATTGCCTGCTCAGAGTTCTGTTGTTCGTTGCAGATCACAGCCTGGTCCCAGTGCGAGTGCAGTTACTGTACAGGAACCGACCACTGAGAGAAGTCAGAGCCAACATAACTACCCATGTAAGACCTTGTTTTCCCAAATTTTACAGTGCGGCAAGTTGTACAGTTAGAACTAAACACGCAAGGCTTGGGCTCAAGAGTGGGTTAAACCACGAATTATAAATGCCTTGCCTGAACCGTAATACACTTGCGAAGCTTTACACTGAATTTGCAATCTCATTGGAGCTTTTGAACACATCACCAAATTGATTTTAATGACTGTTCTCACTTTTGTGATCATAATCTTAACTCTGTAACCCTAAAATCTACCCTGAGGTTGAACTTGGTTCTAGTATTGCACTGCACAAGTAGAATCCTAACTTTGATAACAAATATAAGGTAATTTTTAGTATGAATTTTTATCTGACAAGATATTTAAAACTTTCGCTGCTTTACTGATACTTAGGAATTTGATTCATTTTACGAGCAAAGACCTAACACACAATGATGTTATTAGCTTATATGAAGCTGGGAAAAATATATTTTATTTTTTGCCAGGACTCTGATTTTGCTGAAGTGCTGACTGATCTCAGTAACAAGGAGATGTTCTTGCTTTCACGTGGCGAGTTAGAAATTGCCCTAGAGACTGAGGGCAGAAATCCAGATCGTATTTCAGGATTCATCACAGGCAAGAAAACATGTGATAGTAAGTGGAAAATCTAGTTAACTGGAAACTACTTTAATACATGAGAGTTTGGGGTGAATTTCCGCAGGGAGTGTCCCGTTAGTCCACTGTAACTTAGGCGGAAGAGCAATGGAAACCCCGGTAAAATGGTGCAAATGCCATTTACTCTGCTCGGCCAGAGTTTCTGAGGCTCTTCAGTTGAAGTTACAGCAGCCGAGTGAAAAAATTCCCTTCATCTTAGACTACTATTTAAGCTACAAGTGTAAAAGGGGTTTGAAGCAATTTCACTTTGCACTAATGTCAAATGTTGTGGTATAAAGTTGGAGTCAGAGCTGATACAAATATTTGAAAGGAAGGGTGAGAAAAGACCTTCAGGCCCATCAAGCTTATTCAATCCAGTAGGTATTGTAACCTTGTGCACCAGCCACCACCTCCCAAGCAATGCTGTCTCCTGGGAGAGAGACAAAAACCTACGGCTAATTTGAGAAAATGCCGAGAAATTGTGCTCCAACTTCCTAAGGCAATCAAGTAAAGTCCAGGAGACCTCGATTGGCCAGGACACATCACAATGTAAACTAATTACTTACATCCTATCATTTGCAATGTCCTCTTCTTTCAGGAACTTCTCAAGTTCCTTTTCAAAGAACTGTAGCAATTGCATATTCACCATATTCTGCAGAAATGTGTTCCAGAGGGCTGGAAAAGGAAATCATGCCTGGCATCTAACCTAACTCTTTGTCTCTTTAATAGGCATGACCTCATCCTACCATCCTTATCCATGTCAAATAATGTTCCTACTGGACTGAACCAATCCCATCAATAAACCTCAATCAAAAAAACCACAGTCTGAACCTTTCTAGAGTAAATAACCATAACTCTCAGAGCCTATCCTTATAATGAAGATTTCATATCATTCTTGTCATCCTCCTCTGTTCACTCTCTAGATCTTCACTTTCATATGTGAGGATTCTGCAATGGAGGGAATCTTGCATGACTTCTCACTGGAACCAGGTCGGGTCCTGATTCTGGATTGGCACTATAATAATAGTTGCTTTAATATTGCATTTGGTGAGATACTAGGGTTAGCAGTTCCTGATGCATCTGTTTCACAAGCTGGCATTAACTTCAGAATGTACCTGCTGGATTTGCCTACCAGATGACCCAATAAAAAGAAAAGTATTGCACCAATGCTTCAATGTAAATGCATCCTTAAAGAAAAGAAGTAGAAAGAAAGACTTGGATTTATATAGCGCCTTTCACGATCATCAGACATCTCAAAGCATTTACAGCCAATGAAGTACTTTTGGAGTGTAGTCACTGTTGTAATGTAAAGTAAAGTAGTGTGCCCATCACTAAGAAAAAACCTGCATTTATATAGTGCCTTTCACATCCTAATGCGTTTCATCACTAATGAATTACTTTTAAAATGTAGTCACTGTTGTTTTGTGGGCAAACAAACTGGCAATTCATGCAAAAGTGACTATTGAGTTTGAATCCTAGCTTTAATTGCCATTCAAAATCTTACTTCTTTAATCTGGGAAAGTTTGTCGAGTATTTGGCCATATTGCTCCATCAGAACCAAACGCTTTGGGAATGGGGTGAGGGTTGGCAGAAGAGCAAAAATTGGGAAAACCAGCCCTCCCTCACAGATGTGTGTCAACTATTGGTTAATACTTGAGTAACATTAATGTTCATATTCTTCTTGACTCAGATTATCCCACTGTTTTTTTTAACAATTCTCTACTGCAGAACTGTTGTATATAATCCAACTTTGTTGAATACATTAAATCTGATTTAAACAGCTCATTTTCCTTCTCTCAATTAGCTATTCAGAGTGTGCTATCAGGTGGAAACGCTCTTACACCAACCAAAACTGGTGCTGTTGGCTCAGCAAAATTTATTTTGCATGATAATGGCACCCTAGAATTCCAGGTAAAATTTTACATTTTGTTCCAGTTTATTGTGTAAGAAACTGCACAAGGAACCATTTAAAAACAGTTTATCTAATGACATGGATTCTTCCTTCAATATATTTTCTGCATTGTCTGTCTAACTCTTTGTATTCATCAATATGTGCGCGCACTAGGTCCGTGCAGCAGAGCTAGTCTCCAGTCGTCTTGGTTAATCCTTGCCACTGGACCAAGACCTAGCTCTGTCAAGCCCGTGTGGTGGCTGGTGTGCAATGGCCACCACACATTGAAAAATCCACGCACAGGCATCTTCTACCGTGCAAGATGTTGTTCGGGATCTGGAATATTAGGTCCTTGATTGAAACACCTGTGAACTCATCCCTTTTTGGCGTGGAAGCAAGTTTTCCTCGCTTCGAGGGGCTGTCTATGATAATGGCTTTGAAATATAATTGCAGAGGACTCTAAATATTTGATTATAGTCAATTGCAAACATTACTGGGAAATAATCACGGCAAATGGTTATTTTGCTCCAGGTACAAGTAGCCGGCACAGCCAGTGAAGTCATCGGACTCACAATTGAAACGAAACCTCGGCGCAGGAACAGACGTAATATTTTGCACGACATAACTGCTGATTACAGGAATAATTTTGTAAGTACTAGCATCTCTTCTGACAAGAAAGTACACAGCCATTGATAAACAATTATTTGTGTTTTAAATTCTAACTCTCTTTTGTAATTTTAGGCAATTGGAATTAGCGATAGGCTAAATGCCAGAGATGTTCATATGCTGCTACAGAATGAGCTTTTTATCAATATTGCAACAAAGGATTATGAAGAGGGAGAGTTAAGAGGACAAATCAGTTCTTTACTCTATAGTGGTCTTCAAGCAAGATACTATGGTAAGGAAAATGGAGTCATATCTTATAGTAAGTCAACAACTGTTCAGCTGAGAGCAGGAAGCTCAATGCCCATCTAATGGCTGCCATTGATTCAAACAATAAGGGGCCAAAATTGCCCACCACCGGAAACAAGTCGCACCTACCACTCTTGAAGTGTCCTGGCCAGCCCAATGCATGGAGCAGCCAAACCAGAGAAATTCAGCACTTAGTGCTTTGTTTTGAAGCAGGGTGGAAGTGGCCTCATCATCGGGGCGAAAGTGGGGGTGGGGCAAAGTGGCTGTCACTAGCAGGTCGGAAGTGGGGGCAGGGCAGAGTGGCCGACGCTGCAAGTTATCAGCAGCATGCTGATGATGTCATCGCGCTAGCGCATCACAACGTCCCTCTCCATCAATTAAAAGGGAGGACCGCTGCAAACTCTGCAGTCACTTTAGGGAGGGTTTCGGCCGAAGAGGGGGTTCCAGGCTGCCTGTTGGCAGCCCAGCTGAACCTACAGCCATAATTGTCGTCCCAGACCTGGCAGTTGGCTGACAAAAAAAAAAATGGGGTCGCCGGCAGCACCACCTCCCCTTTAAGGGCAGCCGTGCCACCAAGCCACAGAAAGGGCACCGACACAAAAATCTGTCGGGGGCACCGACTGGCAGTGGTGCCGCTCCTGCGGGACAATTTTTGAGAGGGGCAATTTCCCACAGGGCAATTTCAGGAAGGCGTCGCCACTGGTCGGTAAGGGATTGGCGTGTGCACGTGCAGTGGGAAAACAGGCGAGCGGTCCCCTACACTGCTCCAAAACGGAGGAATGGAAATTTCAAAAATGGCGACCCCTCCACGGGGCCTCAGCGGCCAGTCCGCACAGTCTCGTGGCCGTCGCTTTGAGGCTTATAGAAAGGGGCAATTTCGGCCCCTAAATGTATTCAGTTAGAAATTTTATACAAAATTATATTTAATGCAGCAATTCTGTGATTTCATTTGTTCAATTTTATTTTATGCAATCAAAACAGAAAATGCCGCAATCAGGTAGCTTCTGAATGTGACTCCTATATTTTTTAAAAAGTAGCAAGGAGTGGTCCTTCAAATTGGAGAGCTGTGAGTCTTCCTTCGATTATGGGAAAATGTTCAAGACTTTGATGAGAGACACCTGGAAGGACAGGGGCTGGTTAGCATGGGTTCAGAAGAGGCAGGTCGCCTTTGACCAATTCACTGCATTTATTATGAGGAGCTTGCACATCTGCTGAATAGGTTGTTATTATTACCAATTTGGATTTCAGAAGGCATTTTACATTATCCCACATAACATACTAATTCATGTTACGTGCCCACAGGGTACATGGCAAAGTATTATGCTGGATTGGCAGTGGCTGCAAGGTAGACAGCAAAAGGGAGGTGGTGCATGGGGAGGAGTGGCGATGATAGAAATATGGAATAGATTACCAGCAGGAAGTGGTGCAACAAAACAACATGGCAGGTTTAAAGAAGGGCTGGATAAATTCTTGTTAGTCAATAGGTTCACAGTAATGGATCAGGTAGGAGGTTTGGATGGCTCATTGAGTCTTTTCCTGCTCAAAATATTACTGTTACACAGTGGGGCAGTCAGTACCTAAAAGAGGACAGGCTTGTGTGTTCGGGCAAGACTCCTCATCAGAATTGAAATAGTCGTGTGAGCCCATTTATGGCCCTATAAAGAGGTTCTCTTGACCATATCAGTTTGGATTGAGGTCAGAGCCAAAAACATTAGCTGTGTTTTTGTTTCAGCATTTTCTATTGTTCATTTTATTTCTTTTTTATGTAGTTGTGCTTACTGATTGCGTCATCATCATAGGCAGTCCCTCGGAATCGAGGAAGACTTGCTTCCACTCTTAAAATGAGTCCTTAGGTGGCTAAACAGTCCAATACGAGAACCACAGTGCCTGTCACAGGTGGGACAGATAGTCGTTGAGGGATAGGGTGGGTGGGACAGGTTTGCTGCACACTCTTTCCGCATGCTCTCGGCGATAAGACTCGAGGTGCTCAGCGCCCTCCCAGATGCCCTCCACTTAGTCTTTGGCCAGGGACTCCCAGGTGTCAGTGGGGATGTTGCACTTTGTCAGGGAGGCTTTGAGGGTGTCCTTGTAACATTTCCTCTGCCCACCTTTGGCTCGTTTGCTGTGAAGGAGTTCTGAGTAGAGCGCTTGCTTTGGGAGTCTCGTGTCTGGCATGCGAACAATGTGGCCTGCCCAGCGGAGCTGAACAAGTGTGGTCAGTGCTTCAATGCTGGGGATGTTGGCCTGGTCGAGGACGGTAATGTTGGTGCGTCTGTCCTCCCAGGGGATTTGTAGGATCTTGCGGAGACATCGTTGGTGGTATTTCTCCAGCGACTTGAGGTGTCCATTGTACATGGTCCATGTCTCTGAGCCATACAGGAGGGCGGGTATTACTATATCCCTGTAGACCATGAGCTTGGTGGCAGTTTTTAGAGCCTGGTCTCCAAACACTCTTTTCCTCAGGCGGCCAAAGGCTGCACTGGCGCACTGGAGGTGGTGTTGAATCTCATCGTCAATGTCTGCTCTCGTTGATAAGAGGCTCCCGAGGTACGGGAAATGGTCCACGTTGTCCAGGGCCGCTTGTGGATCTTGATGACTGGGGTGCAATGCTGCGCGGTGAGGACAGGCTGGTGGAGGACCTTTGTCTTACGGATGTTTAGCGTAAGGCCTATGCTTTCATATGCCTCAGTGAATACATCGACAATGTCCTGGAGTTCAGCCTCTCTATGTGCACAGATGCAGGCGTCGTCCGCATACTGTAGCTCGAGGTTGGGGTGGTCTTGGACCTGGCCTGGAGATGGCGAAGGTTGAACAGATTCCCACTGGTTCTGTAGTTTAGTTCCACTCCAGCGGGGAGCTTGTTGACTGTGAGGTGGAGCATGGCAGCGAGGAAGATTGAGAAGAGGTTTGGGGCGATGACATAGCCCTGTTTGACCCCGGTCCGGACGTGGATTGGGTCTGTAATGGATCCATTGGTAAGGATCACGGCCTGCATGTCATTGTGGAGCAGGCGGAGGATGGTGACGAACTTTTGGGGGCATCCGAAATGTAGGAGGATGCTCCATAGACTCTCACGGTTGACAGTGTCAAAGGCCTTTGTAAGGTTGAAGGCGGCCATGTATAAGGGCTGATGCTGTTCCCTGCATTTTTTCTGCAGCTGTCGCACTGCAAAAATCATGTCTGTTGTGCCCTGTAGGGAACGAAATCCGCACTGTGACTCGCTAGAGTCCTCCTCAACCGTCTTCTCCCTCAGCTACAGGGAGAAGGCGGTTGAGGAGGACTCTAGCAACGACTTTCCCAGTGGCTGATAGCAGGGAGATTCCTCTGTAGTTGTCCCTTTTTTTAAAAAGATGGTCACGAATGATTGCGAACCCTGTTGTTAACTCTTGTGACAGGCCATAGGCTCTATGTTACAACTGCAAAATTCAACCTCTTTGGGATTAATCACAACATGAAAATTTCAAAATTTTGAAATTCTCAACTTTTTTTACAAATCCCTTCATGGCCTTGCCTCTCCCTATCTCTATATTCTATTTCATCCTCACAACCCCAAGAGATGCCTGCACTCCTCAAATTCTGCCCTCTTGAGCATCCTTGATAATAACTGCTCAACCATCCGTGGCTGTGCCTTCAGCTGCTTGGGCCCTAAGCTCTGGAACTCACTCCCTAAACTTCTCTACGTCTCTTTCCTCCTTTAAGACGCTCCTTAAAACCTACCTCTTTAACCAAGATTTTGGTCATCTGCTGTAATTTCTTCCTGTGTGGCTCAGTGTCAAATGTATCTGTTTTGTCTTATAACACTGCTGTGAAGCGCCTTGGAATGTTTTACTACGTTGAAGGTACTATATAAATAAAAGTTGCTGTTGTTGTTGAAATACTAACACAAGAAATCTCTCCTCCACAGAGCTGCCAATTCCTCTAGCTGGACAGTTTGTGGTGCCCCCTATAAAGACTGGTTCAGCAGGGCATGCGTGGGTGTCCTTGGATGAGCATTGCCACCTGCATTATGAGATAGCCGTGGCTGGGCTTAGCAAAGCTGAAGATATTACCATTAATGCACATCTCCACGGATTTGCTGAGATTGGGGAAATGGATGATAACAGTGGGGAACACAAGCGCCTCCTTAAAGGCTTTTATGGATCAGAGGTACTATGCTGTTTAAATAGCACTTCAATTATTTAAGCAAAATCATTGCAACCCAATGGGAGGGGGGAATTCGACTCAAGGCAGCATTTTCATGAGGTCACCTTCAGAAAGTTATTTATTGACAACAACTGACACGTTGTTGTATAACTGAGACGTTAAACTATTCCTTCAATTCCTGATCTGTTCTGAGTTTGCTGACCTTGGGCAGCAGTCGAGGTGTTAATATTGACTGAATGTCCATGGACTAGAGAAGAGAGATGGTAGCTGAGTTTCCAACCATAGATCCAGTGACTGCAAAGTGATCATGTGTAGATGTCGGGTGAGAACAGATTGGACTGCGATGCCCTCCATGCTAAAAACAGCCTGCCAACACACTCTATCGAGGCTCCACCACTAGCTCGAGGATCTGAAGATCTGCAGATGTTTGAGGAATCAAACCCCAGCAAGAAGTCAACCCCTTCAGTAGAGGATGGGAGAAAATGTGAATTAAAAAAACCCAGAAACTGTCCTGCTTCAAAAATAAAAATCTGCATATCCCATTCTCATTCTAACACTAATTATAATACTAATTCTGTTGTAAAGTGGCTGGGCTTTTGGTCCTGGCTATTTCTGTATGTAAACTGGGCATTCACTCCATTTTACAGTCCATTTTAATGATCAAAACTCCTGGCTCCCTGTGATTGTGTTTGACTGAAAGATGAATAATTAAAAGCACATAAGAAATAGGAGCAGGAGCAGGCCATTCGGCTACTGATCCATTACTAAACAAGCTAATGTTATTAGTTGCATTGGCTCTCTGCAAAATAATACTTCCATAAATCTTATAGTTGGTAAAGTTAATTCATGATTTTTTAAAAATCCAATAACTTCTCAGCAAGTCACTAGTCCTTTTATGATGTACTGATACTTAGATTTTCACATTAGACTTAATTAATTTACTTTGTAACGGTCTTCTAGGCCCAAGGAATATTAAAGGATATCAGCACAGAACTTCTGAGACATCTTAACAGAGGGACCGCATTTATTCAAGTTAGCACAAAACTTAATCCCAAAGGAGAGATACGAGGGCCGGTATGTATAAGTGTCTTTATTAATGTAAGTGCTCTTTTAGAACAGAGTAAATAAGGGCATTGACATGGAAAATTAAAGAAGGATCAGTTAAAGAAATATCCACTATGTTTAACAAACTGCTGAATGCTAAAGTTGGAGGAGCATTGTCCTGTACTAAACTGTTGTTTGGAGCTAATTCACTTGAATCTTGGTTAATAAGACTTGTAAAAAGTCACTGGATTGTGAATGATGGGTAACAAGACACTGCAGAAATGTTTTACAAACACTCTGTTTCATAACATAGTCATTGAAATATCTCACCACTTAAATGAAGTACTCAGCTGGATAAAGTCCAGATATTCAATCCAAGTAACTGAAACATTCCTTGCAGGCTGTGATTTTGTACAGTATCCATTATTAACAGGGCTCCGAATTCAAAATCACTGTTGGTCTTATTAAAGCTGTCATCCTCTTCAGGTGCTGATTCAAAACCAGTGCGAGTCGAAAGGATTTGTTCTACCTAAAGAACCCGAGTATGAAGACGATCTGTTTCAGGAAATGAAACCTGATCCAGAGGAGTTGAAGAAAGATCCAAATTCTTGTTTCTTTGAAGGGCAACAGAGAGCCCATGGGTCTCAATGGGCACCAGACTATGACCGGAAATGCTCCATCTGTAGTTGCCAGGTGACATAATGAAAGCCAGCTTGAATGATGTGATGTGTTAGTTGAATTTATTTTACTAATTCTTTTTAGCACGATCTGATTTACTCAAATTCCGCACATTTTCTTTCTATTTCAGAAAAGGACCGTGATATGTGACCCTATCATATGTCCCCTTCTGAATTGTTCAGAAATTGTTCATGTTGAAGATAAGTGCTGCCCTGTTTGCAAAGGTATGTTTTTAATCAGTGGGAAGTGATGTGCTATGCAAATAACAGAAACTGTCAAAACGCATCACTGCTAATCTCAGTCAAGAAAATGAAGCAGCTGGACTCTTGTAATTTATATATTTATTTAAATATTAATCGATTGCTACAGCTATTAGTCAAATTGATGGAAAGTTTTAATTAATTACTCCAAGAACCTTTTAATGCGATGGTTTGTTTAGTGCTTTGCTTAAATTACATTTTAAGTTAGAGTGAAATTATTTTTGAAAATAAATCTGAACTGTATTTGCCAAAATGAATTAGTTAGTCTGTATAATTTTAAATAAAGCATCATTACATATTTTGTGAGAAATAGTGGAGGCTGCAGTTTGTACTGAAGCAATCACCATGCAGTGAAAACAACACACAGAAAGTCAGTAAAAGGAAGGTTTATATTAATTAATTAACCATTTGGTGGGTTACTTAGATTCTACATCATGTATTAGTTTCCTTTCTCTGCAAAGCCCCAGATTATAAGTTAGTTATATGATTTATATTGCATACTATTGCGATTCGGTTTTCAAATGTTCAATTGCTGTATGTGATGCCACATCATTTGCTCACATATGGTTTAAATATGGAATTTACGTGAGTACAGAATGATGACAATCAGAGAAAACATCTAATTCCTTTCATAGCTACTGAAAATATATATATTTTTTAGGTATTTACTACTGCAGTGGTAACTTTGATTTTTTATTTGCTTTTGATATTTTCAATATAATTTTAACAGATAAAATAGAAGCAAAAGATGAAAAGAAAACAGAGGTAGACCAGGTTGAAGGTAAGCTTATAATATAATTTCATTAAAAAATAATGTTGTTAATAGTCCAATCAGGGAGGAGCTGTTGTTAAGTAAATATTTGATATTTATTGAGGCAATGGTCAAAACTCTGACAGGCAATTTAGGGGGAAGAGTTCAGTGTTCACTATATATAACAAAATCATAATTATGAGGACTGGACAGATTAGATGCAGGAAGAATGTTCCCGATGTTGGGGAAGTCCAGAACCAGGGGACATAGTCTAAGGATAAGGGGTAAGCCATTTAGGACCGAGATGAGGAGAAACTTCTTCACTCAGAGAGTTGTTAACCTGTGGAATTCCCTACCGCAGAGAGTTGTTGATGCCAGTTCATTGGATATATTCAAGAGGGAGTTAGATATGGCCCTTTCGGCTAAAAGGATCAAGGGGTATGGAGAGAAAGCAGGAAAGGGGTAATGAGGGAATGATCAGCCATGATCTTATTGAATGGTGGTGCAGGCTCGAAGGGCCGAATGGCCTACTCCTGCACCTATTTTCTATGTTTCTATGTTTCTACATTTTTGAAGCAGAGGAAGATATAAGGGCTAGCCATGATCTTGTTGAATGGCGGAGCAGGCGCGAGGGGCTAGATGGCCTACTTCTGTTCCTAATTCTTATGTTCTATGGTGAGGGTGGGTCAGTGGGATTAGTTTTTGAATTGTTCTATTAAAAATGCCGGCACAAGTACAATAGACTAAATGGCCTCTTTCTCTTCTGTAAACTCCTATGGTTCTTTGACATTTGTTTCTGATTTTACTGTTGATGGCAAACAGCAGAAATTTTCCCCTTTAATCTTTTGTTTTGTTTATAATGAATATTTTTCTGATCTGATACAATCAAAAAATTAAAACAGATCAAGTAATTTAATTCAATTCTTATTGACCCACATTGTGGTTCATAATATTAGGATAGTGTATGCAAATATCTTCTATATGTAGGCAGTTGCCACACGCAGGCAATCTCTCTTCTACACTTACTCAGGAAGTCTCGGTGTGTAGCACAGATTTGGAAACATGCATTATTTTGTCATATGTCACGAGTTAGGTCAAAAAACAGTGATTAATTGCAGTATGGCCTTATTTTTTCATTATTTAAGCTTGCTAATTCCTAACATTACAATTTTCTTCTCCATTGAGATGGTTTCATTGTTGATTTTTTTAAAAAGAACATTCTGATGATTACTCAAACAGAATTCTACCATTGGGATAGTAAGGTATTTGTAACTGTTAGTATTGGATACAGTTTTGCAGTGATCATAGACAGAGCAAATGAAGCCACAATTATTCTAATGAACTATCCATCCCATTATATTTCAGGCTGCTATTTTGATGGGGACAGGAAATGGCATCCTGCTGGGACAACCTGGCATCCATTTATACCACCCTTTGGTTATGTGAAATGTGCAGTGTGCACTTGTAAGGTAGGAACCTCCTTCAGACTCTTTTAAACCTTTGCAAATCAGATTAACCTTTTTCCTGAGAAATGTAACTATAATGTTAGTTATAATGTTTTGAAGGAGTAAGTGATAAAATGAACAATTATTTTTACTTCAGCAACATCTAATTAGTGAACATAATGACTGGGAAGTTCCTTGGAGCTGCTCACGCTCCGCTGCAGTAACTTTACCGGAAATGTGGTGGGAACTCCATTTATACATGTAAAGAGAGTTCGGCCTTTTCTTAAAGTGAAGGATATTGGCGATGAGTGAATCCTGAAGTGGTTGAGAGTAAGATGAGCGATATTGTGATGGATAAAAAGAACATTTTCGTTAAGTTAGTTAAGCTAAGGGAAGGCAAAGCGGGCAAACCCGGCAGGATATATCCTGCGATCCGGAAGAAGTTGAAGGAATGGCAGAGGCCCAAGAAATAATATCTCTGGGCTTGGTTAAATGTGATGTGTGTCGGAGGACTGGAGAGTGGCCAATGCTCTATCAATTTTTAAAAAGGTAGACAGAGCTATTCTAAATAAGTACAGGCCAGTTAACTTAACATCTGTGGTAGGGAAAATTTTGGAGTTTTTATTTAAGGATGAAATTACCATGGAGTAAAAATTGTGGTCGGAGGCTTACCGCGAGCGGATGTCTCCAACCTGCAAAAAATCTACGAATTTACCTGGTGGTCTAGAAGGTTTGTAGATTCATGCTCCTGGGCCTCTCCGGGTACCCGCGGGCAGAGGCCCACATATCCAGGGACATGCGCGTTTTACAAGCGCCCCTGGGATCGCCCAACCAATAAAAGAAAGGAGTCTCCATTCATACTTATGAGGCGTTCCGTTTGTATGGAAACCCCTTAAGTATGAATGGGAATCACTTAAAAAATACACAAACACATAAAATAAACTTTAAAAAATTACATATTTAAAATGAATTCAAATGTCATTTAATTAAATATTTTAAACAGCTGTTTGATTGAAAAAAAATGATGCGGGTGAAATTGCCCCTTTTTTGCGTCCTGTTAGCGCCTTTGGAGGTGTTAACGGGCCGCAATGCAGATGACATCATCGCCGTGCGCAGCGACCACTCACCGTCCCGCGCCGGCCCCTTAATGCCCCACAGGGGAAATTGCCCCGTGGGCCTGAGGCTGGCACAGGCAGATGACAATGCCAGCTGGTGGACATCCACTGTCGGGACATGAATTAAAGGGGGAGGCCTGCAGCACCCCGTGCCGCCATCTTTTTTGGTTGGCCGACTCTTGGGTTGGCTCGACGATGGTGGCTCTAGCTTGGACCAGGCCACCATCATGCAGCCCGGCACTCCATCTTGGGTGCCAGGCTGCTGGCCCAGTCTCACACCTCCCTGTTGGCCTAGTGGCAGCCACCAAAGGCTGTGCCAAGTGCGCAGAGGCCCTCCCCTTTAATGGAAGGAGAGGGGCGGTTAGCGCTAAATGGAGCATCCACATAGCGCTGACCTCAGTGTCGCGCTACCGCCCTGAGAACGCCAGTCAAGGGAAGTGGAGTGCCGGAGACACCACTCCGCTTCGTTTGAAGGGTGGAAGGCCCAATTCCACGTCGGGGGCGGGACTTCTGGGCCGGGCGATAAAAGTCCGGGCGAGGGGCAATTTCTCCCCCTGTCTGTTTTAACAGGGCTAAAAATAAACTTACCTTATTGGAGATTGTTTTTAATTAATAAATGAGTGATAAAAATTTATTTTTCTATTTTTTTAAACTCTTTACTGGTAAAAGCAGGCCTCGGGCAGATAGCCCAGCTCGCTGCCCGCGGAGGCCCTCTTCTTTCAGATTTGTACGATCTGTCAAGAAGGTGCTTGAAGATCACAAGTTCCAAGTTTCAATGCATGCACAGTGCATGCCTAAACCCGGAACTTGCGGGGTCCCTACGGGCACGTGCATACCTCATACGCACCTGCCGGGTCTCAAATTCAGCCCCTATGTATCTAGATTGAGAATGCAATAATTTTACTGAAAAGCAACAAAATTATCAATTGCATAAATATTACCAATACGATATGTAGTCATAGTTTACAATGATGTAGGTTATGTATCATTTAATATCAGAGCATTTCTTATATCTCATTCATAGGGTGCAACTGGGGAGGTTCACTGTGAGAAGGTTCATTGCCCTCTTCTGCCTTGTAGCCAACCTGTTAGAAGGAATGCATCAAACTGCTGCAAGGAGTGCCCAGGTTAGTAATTTGTACTGTTTTAATTTTCTACTATCTTGTATGTAAGAGAAAGAAAGACTTGCATTTATATAGCACCTTTCACGACCTCAGGATGTCCCAAAGCGCTTTACAGCCAATGAGGTACTTTTGAAGTGTAGTCACTGTTGTAACATAGGAGATCATTAAAGGATCTATCTATTGAGGTCCAAATGAATTAGTTGAAATTATTTAGCAAATACTGAACGGGCATTTGCTCAAATATTAATGTCAGGCAACATCAGCAACGTATCAAAATGTACCCCCAGAGTACCCAACGTACATTGCCCATAAGAAATAGACTGTACATAGTTGTGGACAGATACCCTGAACTTGCTTCTGAAATTTGCTTTTTTACCACAGTTACAGAGATTCCCCCTTTTGACCATACAGACATGATGCAGGCTGATGGGCCCAGGCCCTGCAAATTTGGGCGTCATATATACATGAACAATAATAAATGGCATCCTGAAGTTCCTCCGTTTGGGGAAATGAAATGCATTACTTGCTGGTGTGATGTAGGTATTCTATTTAACATTAAGAATCATATACCTCAGACCACATCAAAAGTGCTGATATTGCTTGAAATGTTGAGTTATTAGTGAAGGAGTTAGCTTCCATTAAAGGCATAATTTGTTCAACTGGTTTGCAAAGTAAAAAAGTGAAACTTAGTTCAAAGGTTTCCTGTGAGATTTATGAATAATTATATTGGCAGTTCTATACAATAAATAATGAATGTATTTTTTTGATAGTTCGCCGAAGAAAGTATGACTATATCGTGTATTAGAGCATCAGTGCACAGTGTCAGACTGGATTAATGGGACACTGTTTCAGTCCTCACCTTATTGAGTTTCAGAGTTTAGACACATTGATGTCAGGAGGCATTAACATAGCAGAGCTTCCTCACTGAGAAGGAGGGAAATCAGAGACTGAACCACTCCTGTACCTCCTTCTAGCTGATTCAGGGCAGTGTTGGTGGAAGCCTTGGTGGTCCCCTGTCCACTTGGCTTTAGCTGGTGTATATCTTCGGGAGATCAGAGGGAAGAAAAATAAGACAGAAAAGAAAACCAGAGTGCAATTACCCTCTAAAAGTATGACTGTTTATGAAATAGTCAAAATGTAATACATTATACATCATATTTAAGAATTATTTAGAAATAAATTAAAGAAGGAACTTGCATATATATAGCTCCTTTCAGGTCCTCTACACCCCAAAGCACTTCCAAACCACTGAAATACTTTTGAAGTCGCTGCTGTTATGTAGGAAATGCGGCAGCCAATTTGCACACAGCATTGCTGTCCCTCAAACAGCAATGAGATAATAACCAGATAATCTGTTTTGCTGATGTTGGTTGAGGGATAAATATTGGCCAAGGCACCAGGGGAGAACTCCGTTACTCTTCCTTGAATAGTGCCATGGGATCTTTTCCATCCACCTGAGAGGGCAGGCGGTGCCTCAGATTAACATCTTATCTGAAAGACAGCACCTCCAACAGTTCAGCACACCCTCAATGCTGCACTGAAGTGTCAGTCTAAATGATGTGCTCAAGTCTCTGGAGTGGGACTTGAACCCACAACTTTCTGACTCGGAGGCAGGAGTGCTATTAACTGAGCCAAGGCTGAAACCAATTTAGCTAGAATTGGAACTAATAATAAAATTGGAAACTCTGAATGTAACAGTGACTTACCAAACAGGACAGGAATGCTGTAGCAAACTTCTATAATTGTGTTTTGATTTGAAATTTCAGGAAGGGTCCACAAAGTGTCAACGAGAGAAGTGTCCAGTCCTCACCTGTGAGAGCATTGTGAAGCGACAGCATAAGTGCTGTCCAGAGTGTGAAGGTAAAACGCAGCACATTTACTTTAAAATAACTTAGCTAAGACATATTTCAACCATTTAAAAACAATTGTATTCTGTTAAACATTTCTGAAGCTGGACGTTGAGGGAGTGGAATCCATTTCAATTCAAGAAGGTGCCAGACTGGTGATGGGAAGCACGCATGGCACCTTGCACCCTGGGGAAGCTTACATTGCGTGCAAAGGCTGGTGCTCTCTCGTCCTGATTTGACACTCTTTCCATGGGGCATGTGATGTTGGGGGTTCCTCGTGGCATAGAGAGTCTCGGTCACCTCTCTGAAACAGCGGTGCGTTGCAAATTGTGAGATGACACTCATATCACCTGCTGCAGCCTGGAGCGAGCTTGTTGCAGAAAATTAAGGGCAACAGTGATCTTGACAGCCATAAGCAGTGCTGTTTCTGCCCTGGCTTGTGACTGGAGCAGCTGATACAGCTCAGCGATAGCCTGCTTTATGAAGTGGAGGCATTTGAGACAGTGCTCCTCCGCAAGGTTTATGTAGGAAGTGCTCCCTGGAGACTCGCTGTGGGTATGACCTGCTGCGCAGTGATCACCTCCTGCCTCTTCCCCCAGCTGCTGCTGCTGTTCCCTCTCTTCTTTGCTGCTCTCCCTGGACCTCAGGCCCCAAAGACAGCCCTACCAGACTACCCATGAGTGAGGTCAAATTGTTGTGAAGACAGACAAAAGCAGTCCAACAAAAACTTTTTCTCAGAATTCAGAATTATAAGCCAGATTAAAAGACAAATAACACCAGAAGTTAACAAGCAGCCTAAAGGATAAGCCAGTAACGAACCTATATGCATTTAAATAGCGCCCTTGAAGGTTCCTCTTGCCTGTTAGCATTATGAGTCGCTGAGCGATTTTATTACGTGCTGAATGAGGCAGACCAATATCACAAAAGGAATTTATGAGCATAGGACCCTTATTTAAATATTTTAATCAGTGTTCAACATAGTCTGGCACGTGCCTTGGATGCTTATGGAGTAGCAACATATTAAAAGGTACCCCAGAGTACCCAACATACATTGGCCATCAGAAATAGGCAGGGCACCAATGGATGTCTGGTCTAATGAATCTAAGAATATACTGCAGAGATTGTCTGCCATCTTGCTAATTGCTAAGTTTACAAAATTTTGCTTCTTAAAATAGAAAGAAGTCAGAGGAAGAAATGGGACTATAGTTGGTTGCAACTTGTAGGTTAGTTTTACAGACTACCTGCAGAATATACCACATTGCTATTTCTCAGTATGGTTATATGTGAAATACCTAAGCTGTTCTGTAGACTGACCAGGACTGATAATTCATCTCATCCATATATACCTTTAGAGTAGACGGATGCTTCCAACAAGTGAACAACCAAAGTTGCATTATCATCAAAATAGTGCAGGAGGCAACAGCTTTAAAGGTGGCGTATTGGGTGGAAGGCAAGAAAGGAATCCTCTTAAAGAGCTAAAATGCAAACAATTATCTCCATCTGCTTCTGTTATGTTATAAATGGTGGTGTGCTCAATGGTTTCTGTTCAGGCACCTTTAAAATATTGCCTCCAACAGGGTTATTCCAAAACACTAAATACCGTTTATATCTTTAGATCTGATTTCGTATTATGATGAAGATGGAGAGAAATTAAAAGGCCAAAAGAAGGGGAAGAGCAGCTGGGGCTCTAAACCATAACCTGACTGAATTTGTATGAATGCACTCCACATGCAATGGACTGAGTATGCATGTGATATATGCTATGATGCCTTCTTCAGTTCACCGACCAGGGATTTTGAGAACTTCATTTGAAAGATAGATGAAAAATTATTCATTTAAATGCACTCAGTAGATTCAGCACTCAGTGCAGTTAATGAAAGAAAAATAAAGATGTTGAACACTATTGGCAAATCCGTGATTTGCTCTTCGTGCTGAATTCTTAAGTGCGTACCTCATGTGTTCCAGTCCTGGTGTGAAGGAAGACCGTCATAACCTGCAAGAATCCTATCAGTTACATGAAGCCTAGGTTTCAAGAGCTTTCAAAAGTTGGATGGATAGGCTAAAGATGACATATTCATTCCTAAAGTGGCTCGGTGAATCGTTATCACCAATTCTCTCTTCTATTCAAGGGATATTGATGATATGGGGTGTGGATTTATTTCATATTGTTAGACATTTTTATTTAAAAATGACAAAATGTTGTGCTTCTCATCCACACGTTAAATGTTTCTTGAAGTGCAAATCCACAATCATGTTATTAAAGCCAAGAAAATCACATGGAAGTGTGAACTCTATCCAGTGAGGGACTTCCTGAGAAGGAAGCTCAGAACACAGCTGAACGAATGAAGATGATATCTTTCGTTTTCTTTTAACAATTTGCTGTTAAGTTTCTGTTGCAAATTCCAAGTGGGAGAAGCTGCTTGGTTCACGTGACTTGATCTCCATTACAATTGACCTTTTTTATCCTCACTGTGAATGGGATGCTGCTTCTGTGATTGCCATTTGCGTATGTGAAACCCCAGGGATGAAAGTGTCGGATAATTGATGTGTTAGATTATGTGTACGAGGTGATTCGCATGCATACCATCAGCAAGCACCAATTGCATTCTTCATAAATTCCTCATAGAGACTTCATTTGTAAACCTCTGGAAGGAGGCTTTTGTTGAGGGGTTTAAGTCTTACTATGGAATAAATTGAGTGTGGTGAAAATAAAGAAGGATGGGTACAGGACTGTGGCTGAGGACCACCTGCCAACATTCACTGTAAATCACAATGTATAAATAGAAGTATGTCCTCCCTGTCTGTACTGTATGTAGCTGTATTAATGTGAATGGCCACCTGGGCTCTGCTGCAGGTGAAGTTGTGGAATGTAAATAATGTAAGTGCTTCAGTTTTCATTGTTTCCATCAATATTTTGTTATTTAACAGAAGAATGCAATGATGTACTTGTTAGTAAAATAGTAAACAAATCACAACTCAATGCTGGAACATGTTTGAACGGTTACTTGCTGCTTGTTCACCTTTACTTTCAATTAGTTATAAATAAATAAAAATCTACCTTTAGTTTTGAGACAGAGGTTGTCAGTGAAAAAGGGTAGAGACACAACACATATGATAATGAAGAAATAGTGATAAATGGAACATCGAAGCTTAAACACATTAATGCCCCCCACCACCACCACCATTAGTTCAGTGGGTGAATGTACACAGTCATGTGGTGCCAAACCACAGGGATGAGGCAGATTTCAGGTTTTCTCCTGATCTATTCTGAACAGCGTAGCCAGAGAATATCTGATTACTTAGTGAGTTGAGCTCTTCAGCATTGTTACACTTCTTTTTTTGGTGTTCTTTCATTAATATCTTTGAGTTAAAGAGGAGAGAAATAAAATAAGAGTTCCTGCTCCTGATCATTTTGCAGTGATCTTTACTAAAAATACCTAGAGGTGGATGCCAAGGAAGGGGAAGATCAGGATGAGCTGTAATACTTGAATACCCTAAATAACTTCACACATGAAGAAAAGCTACTGGGACAGATAACCAAGGGTCCACTGGTGACCTATATAATTCGAACCCACTTTAAATTACCATGTCCAGCAGAGGATGGGAAAGGAGAGAAAATCAGAGAGGAAAAAAATACAGTGTTCCAGCTGGTGAGTAACAACAGCAACAACTAGTATTTATATAGCATATTTAATGTAGTAGGACATCCGAAGGCATTTCACTGGAGTGTTATCAAACAAAATTAGACACCGAGCCACATAAGGAGATGTTAGGGCAGATGAAAAGAGATAGGTTTTAAGGAGCGTCTTAAAGGAGGAAAGAGAGGTAGAAAGGCAGAGAGATTTAGAGATGGAATTCCAGAGCTTCGAGCCTTGGCAGCTGAAGGCATGGCTGCCAATAGTGGAGCGATTAAAATTAGGGATACTCAAGCGACCAAAATGGAGGAGCGCAGATATCTCGTTGGGGGGTTGGGGGGGGGGGGGGTGGCGGGGGGAGTTGTAGGGCTGGAGGAGATTTCAAAGAATGGGAGGCGGTGAAGCCATGGAGGGATTTGAAAACAAGGATGAGAATTTTACACTGTGTTTCAGTGCAGTGAAACTAGAAAAATCACAGCCCGGGTTAGTTCATGAGTTGAGTTCTCTAGCACTATCACAGGTGTTTTATTCGTGTTCTTTACGAGTATTCACAGAAAAGCCTAAAGTATAATATTTTGTTATATATCAGTAGTGAAACCTGGCTGCTTTTTGCATAGTATTCATAAATTGTCAAATATTTTTAATAACAGAACTTGAGGAGTGTATTAAACACAAATAAATTCATATCAGTAATGGAATAATGAAATATTGGGTGTAGGTCAGATTATTTATGGTTCACTGTAAACTGATTTAATTTAAAAGTTATCCACATTGAGGTCCTGAAATGAATCTATGGGATACTGACAAATTAACTGACCATTTATCTCATATTTGTTTGTGGTACCTTGCTGTGCAAATTGTCTACCATTTTTGCAGACACAACAGCAGTGACTACACTTCAAAAATAATTATTAGGCAGTGCAGCACTTTGGGTCATCCTGAGGATGTGAAAGGTGCTACAGAAATACAAATTCTTTCATTTTTTAAAAAATACAAGCCCTGATGCATTGTCAGTAACTCCTCTCTCTGCTATTTTGCCAGAGGAGTTAACCTGTTCAAAATAAATGTCTCCATTAAAACAGCTGAGAGAGAAATCTCAGACAGATGCCTAAGGGTTTGTACACTATCCATTATTATCCCACGGATCATCTTGGGGTCCAAGAGTGAAGAATGGAGATGGGACTAACTTCTGCTATTTTTAATATTAGACTATGGTAGACATTATCCATTATAAAATTAGCTAAACTTTATCAAATAAAGTATTTATCATCGTTTTATTAAAGAACATTTGAAAATCTTCAAAGTGGTTTTCGCAAGGCTTAATACTTTAATGATTTTATGACAAATGTATTTCCCCTTATTTAAATGTTCTTTTTATACTGATTGGAATTGAACCTTTAGCCAAGTAATATAAATTGTTAATCAATCAAAGTTCCAGATGTTCCTTTTAAACAATTTCATACAATCATTATTTTGAGGACATGAATTATATAGTCACAAATGAAATATTCTATTTTATTCTAACTTAATATTCTGACAGTGACAAAAACATTTATTGACCCTGAATACAATCAGGCTAGTCTTGATATTAATTATAGGCATCAGCTATAATTCAACTTGAGGGTTTCAAGTAGCATTTGTGGACTTCATCTGATCAAATAATGAAGATAAATGCCCCACATTCCTCAGAGTACACAATAAATGATAGCATGTTCCAAACATTGTGCATCTTATTTTTAATAATGCAGGGCACAGAGAAAGAGAGATATGCAAATAATTGCCTTGACTTTCCGTGAGTGCACCTCTTCTCAGCCCAGATGGATATGTGTATCTGCTGCATTTGCTACAGGTATGATGCTTGACAATAGCTGTGGAGGAGACCAGTAGTCAGATGTCCCTATCAGTGTTCTGTATGGCAATGAGCTATGTCTGAAGAAAGTAAAGGAGAAAAATAGTAGAATTAACTTTGATAAAATTTTATCCAAGTGTCTGTACTGAGCATGGAATAGTACAAGACTCCATACTCTTGTCGTGAACAACATCCATCTCTGTTACAGGCTTACAATGCTGTCAAGTTCACCAATAGAATATTGTGAGGAAGGAAGCCATGAAGAGATTTAAACATGTGGATAAGAATTTGAAATCTGAGGCACTGGGGGACAGGGAGCCAATGCAGGTCAGCAAGGACAGGAGTGTTGGGTGAGTGGGATGGTGCGGGGGATAGGATACAGGCAACAGAGTTTTGGATGAACTAAAGTTTATGGGAGGTGCATAATGGGAAGCTGCCAGGAGTGCATTGGAATGGTCAAGTCTGGAGATGATGGATGAGAGTTTCAGTAGTAGATGGGCTGAGGCAGGGGTGGATGCAGGCAATGTTAGGGAGGTGGAAGGAAGTGGTCTTTCCGATGAAGTGTATATGGGAGTCAGAAACTTAGCTCGGGGTCGAATAGGACACTGAGATTGCGAGCAGTTTGGTTCAACCTGAGACAATGCCTGGGGAGGGGGATGAAATTGGTGGTGACCATAGAGAGTATGTGGTGGGGGATGAAGACGATGGTTTCAGTCTTTCCAATGTTTAATTGGAGGAAATTGCAACTCATCCAAGACTGGAAATTGGACAGGCAATCTTACAACACAGAGGCAGTGGTGGGTGGGTGCCAGATTTTCCGGTCACATGGGGCAGGTAAGTGCTGACGATGCAACCATAATGGAGTTTGCAAGTGAGGTGCCCTTCCACTGACCCCCCCCAGACTTCAGTGAGGTCAGCACTGGAAATTACCAGTGTATGTGATCCCAGCATAACCGTAGGGTTTGTATCCCGAGGAATTTCAGGACCAATGCATGCAAACATGTGAGAATTTATGAATATTGAGAAGACTGAGTGGGCTGTTCCTCATTGAAATTTACACACAAAAACATTAAACGGTGATAAATAAAAAATGTAACCCCTTTCACAGCACAAACATTCCAGACTCATTTGCAAAAGAAATTGCCAGTCAGCCTCCACCTCGCTAGCTTATCGCCGGTCATACTTCAATGTCACTTGTTCTGCATCACTTGCTATCATTGGCCTGCTGCCACCATGCTCAATCTCTGAGTATCACAGGTGCAACGTCCTGTACTCCGGAATCCAGAACTCTGAAAACCGGAATTGACCAAAAAAACGGACATTTTGCGCATACCTGATGCAATCATCCGGAATTATTGTCCGGAAACTGGTCATTTTTGAGGCAATACCCAAAATCCAGCACGGATTCGGTCGAGGATTCCAGACAAGAAAATCAAGTCTGAAATCTGGAATCCTTGACTGAATCCATGCCGGATTTTGGGTTTTGCCAGATTTCGGACCTCACCACTCAAAACCCGGCACGGATTCAGTCGAAGATTACGGAATTCAGACTATCGATTTTCTTGTCTGAAATTCGGAAAAACCCAGAAGCCAGAACGGACTCAGTCCCGAGGATTCCGGATTTCGGACATTGTACCTGTAACACGGAGAAGCTTTTTAAATCTTCCGGCCCATAGAACTGCTAGATCTCCAATTGATATAAATCCGTAAATCATGGCGTAAGCTGTCACTGTCCCCCAGACCATTGCAGTTTAAAGATGATGAGCAGCAGAAGGTTATATGTACAGCTACATAAAGATGAAAACCCGACAGAGGCTTCCCAGGCCAGGCAGTGGATGGTCCTGGGCTGGATCTGATACACAAGCCACACCTTAGATGTCTGCTGTACTAAATCCTGCTCACCCATCTCCTCTATTTTCTCAGACTTACACTGGTTTCCTGTCCCCAGTGTATTAATTTCAGAATCCTTCTTATTTATAAATGCCTCTATCGCCTCACTCTGCCCTATATCTGCATCCTTCTCCAGCTCTACGTCCCAGCTCACACCCACAGCCCTTCAGCTGCTGTGTATCTCCCCTCCCTCGACTCCACCCTCAGTGACAGATCCACAGAGCTTTACACACCTCCATGCTGGAATCCTCTTCCACAACCACTCTGCTTTACTACATCTCTCTTGCCTTCAAAGCCTCCCCAAGGTTACCTCTTCAACCATGCCTTTAGTCACCTGCCCTAATTCGTTTTCCAACTCAGTGTATGTCCCCCTTCCATACCCACCCCCTCCCCAGGTGAAATGCCTTAGCATATTTGCTACATTAAAATTGCTCTATAACTGCTGTTTTTGTTGCAGGAAAATATAACTACTGTCAATACAAACGCTTTTACCATGTGTTAAATGAGGCTTAAATATTGGGTAAGGAGACTGTTAACCACGATGTCAGTTTAAAATCCTTGCATAAAATCTAGTTACTGCTATGCCAATACAAAATAAATACTACAGTCTCATTCTGGATAACTTATACCAATGATTCTAATAACTTCAAATTCTGGCAGAAGGTGCTTAATATTCAGAGTATACTGTACCAACATTTCTGTTCCTAACAGGGGCCAGACTCAGACACAATAATCCTCCCTGTAATGTTTATGCAAAGGAAAATTGAATAATTTGAGCTCAATGCTATCATATTCATTTCACAATCAAAGCAGATTCCTAAAGAAAAGAATACACTGTAGCACTAAACAGGAGGAAAGAACAAAACTGAAGCTTAGAAAGGAAACATTTTCAGTTTTACAAGTCAATCAACAAAAGCATTCCCAGGGAATGCAAGACTATTTGAAAAGCAATTATTTTCTGGACATTTACTGTAAAGTGCAATTATCATTGTTCACATTCTCTATAATAGCCGTCAAAATGTCGAGATTTATGTATTGTAACAATAGCCCCAGCTGTTCAAATGCACTTGTTTTTCTTTAGCACACAGCTAATTACTGAATGAGGAGTCCTAAAACAATAAATGGGAGCATGGGAATATTAAATCTTTAGTGAAAGGATGGGTTCCTTTCATCAGTACAGAGAAAGAGGATGGAATTAGAAACAATTCTTATCTAGAAGTTGCAACATGGATGATAAAGGTTAACTAGAATGAATGACCTTGACAGGGAATGTACGAGCCATGATTGAGATTTCATTTCAGTTTGAAATTTATATTCTGTTTTCCACGCGGCCCCCGGCCTGCGAGCACCATCGGAGCAGGCTGGGGAGCGGAAGGAGCAGCATGGCGGTGTACCACTCCAGGGAGCAGCACGTGCTGGACCAGGAGAGTACGGCAGTGAAAAAGGATGTCACCAAGGTCCAGGTCGGTGATTGGAGCTTGGGCAGGTACATCAGGAGCGGCGAGATCAGGGCAAAGGAGCGGCGAGAGATTGTAGAGGGATGTGATCGGGGTCCAGGAGAGGCGTGAGTTCGGGGCCCAGAAGAGGCAAGGGCCCAGGGGCAGCACGGGCCAGCTCACACTGCGATATGTGTGCACACTCAGTCTGTGCAGCAGAGCTGGTCTCCAGTCATCTTGGTTAATCCTTGCTACTGGACCAAGACCTAGCTCTGTCAAGCCTGTGTGGTGGCTGGTGTGCAACGGTCACCACATGTTAAAAAAATCCAAGCACTGTCATCTTCCACCCTTCAAAATTTAGTTCGGACCTGGAATTTTAGGTCCATCATTGAAACACCTATGAACTTTTTGACGTGGAAGCAAGTCATCCTTGGTTCGAGGGACTGCCTATGATGATGAACTATTTCTTGCTCTCTCTATATATTATATATTAATATAAAATATGTATTTACCTGTAAATGTGTATTTTTATAGTTGTTTCCTCTATTTTCTCCTGATTAGCCCCCTCTATATTTACATCACAGTTGTTAGGTGGGAGGAAGGATGGTCCCACCCACGGTCATGGTCATTTCTTTTCCATGGTTGACCCTGCAACAGATGCATGATGTAGAATGGGATTCATCCCTAATCAGTTTTCTTTCTCCAAGATAATCTATCCAAAACTGGAAAAGTCAGCATAATGGGAATCCTGTGATTTTGTGTCAGTCAAAATTAGGATTTCACGTTCACCATTATTCTTCCAGCGCCATATTAATTCTATCGGATGCCAAAATTTAACCTCACCAGGTCTGTCAGAACATCTGCTCATTGAACTTTGGGAAGACCTCTGTCCTGATGATTTCTCTCCTGTGGCCCACAAAATTTGTGTTTCTAGGAGGAAAGTGTGCATGGTTACATCGTCAACTGGATGGGATGAGCTTTTTGGACCTCATGGTCTTTCCTTGCACTTCTTTTCATATGTTTGTATCTCTCCACTATATCTTACTCCCAATCCACCTTTCCTGTGGAAATGTGTTTGTGTTCATCTGATTTGTGATGAACGGTGATCTCTTTCACCCTTCGAATTGCTGCCCTGATTGATGTTACAATATTATTTTCGAAAGTTATAGAAGCTATTGTTAACTTTCAAATTATCCATTGCATTGAAAGTTCTACCCTAATCAATGGTTGCCAGTGTAGTTTTTGGCATGGTAAATCTGCTGGTAAACTGGTTGTTTATATTATGCATCTGCAGGTCTTCACCTTTCAATGCTTTGATGAATCATCTGTAATTGTCTTGGACATCCCTCAAATGTTTGACAAGGTCTGGCACTATAGTCTTCTGAACAAGTTAACATTGTATCACCAAAAGCTACATTTATTCAGTCTAATTTCCTCTCAAATCACTTTATCAGTGCTGTAGTTAATGGCTTATCCTCTGATTCTTTTTCCAAGAACTCAAGGGTTCCTAAGAGACATCCTCTCTCCTACTCTGTTCCTTCTTAATATAAATAATCTGCTCCAGTCATCATTCAACTCTGTTTCTGATTATTCCACTTTATATTAATTAATTTCTTCAATATTTGCCACCTCCGCAGCTTTCACAGTGCAATGGCTGAATCGCTACATCTTAATCTCCTCTGTGACCTTCAATGGGGAAATTAACATTTTTTTAAAAAAGATTTCTTAACTTTGATGTGATTACCCTTAGTTCTTCATCTTGGTATCTTCATTGGCTTCAAATTGAACGTCCGCATCTCCTCCATTGTTTTTAAAACCTAATCAATACATTCTGATTTATTTCGGCTTCTCATTTACTCTTTTCAACCTTGATAGTGGCTTGCACAATGAACCTTGGCCTTTCACTTGGCTTTACAATAAAACAAAATATACCTTTAATATAATAATGTAACAATCGCTTCTCATTTTTCTACTTAAGACAGTTCAATACGTGCACA
Source organism: Pristiophorus japonicus (assembly GCF_044704955.1). Taxonomy (NCBI): domain Eukaryota; kingdom Metazoa; phylum Chordata; class Chondrichthyes; family Pristiophoridae; genus Pristiophorus; species Pristiophorus japonicus. The sequence continues at coordinate 180,371,337 of NC_091982.1, read as the reverse complement.
TGTTTCAGTAATGTCTCTATATACAGCAGGTTAAAATCAAAGGAACAGAAACTGACTCAAGTCCTGAAATCAAGTCTGAACTTTGGAATGATTTTGACAGCAATGCTGCTCATTGCTAAATCAGCAGCAGTTGTATAGTGAATCTCTGTGCACCCAAGATTAATTGCCATGAAGTATTTACATAATTACCAATAAAGTACTGCTAAAACCCATCACCATTATGCTCTGTGGCTGATCTATTAGACAGCTGTGAAAATTTTAAATCGCGGAAACAGTTGAAAAGCATCCATCTCAAATACTGCGCTACTTTGAGATTTCAACCCTTCGGGGAATTCCAGTTTCCCTGAGCTGGCTATTTTTCTAAATGTTTCTAGCACACACACTATAAAACTGAAACTAACACCAATATTACATTAATAAAGCTATTTTGATATTTGTAGCTCTATTACCATTATATTAATTGTATACTACTGAAATACTACAGAAATGTACTTTTATTTAAAATCATATTTCACCATCTTATATCTCAACACCTCTCTTTCCCTAATTTTCTCTCCTTTCTCACTTTTCAGTTCTATTTATTTCCTCTGGTTTCTTTTCATCTATAATTTTCTTTTATAAATAAACAATTAAAACAAAATGCTTCTTACCTGTTTTACCTTTGGTTCTCTGGTCACAGAAAAACACTTATTCAGGCAATCAAGGCCTTCAGGTCTGAACACTGATAAATTCATATGACACATATGAACAGGTTAAAATGTTGATGTTATTTTCCATCCTCATTGTACACACAGGAACACCAACACTCCACAGCTTGAATGGTCTTTGGGTGAACATTGTCCATCTTGGTTAAGTTTATTTGAGTCTAAATCATCAAAGTCCATGTCTAAAGCAGCACAGAACCCACTTGTGACTTGTAAGTGTCACTACAGGCGTTGAGAGAGTGAGGACGCAACTGCTATCAGCACAGATGCTATTGGAGCAGAAATGCTGCTGGAAGGAGAATGGAAGAAGTGATGTATGAAATTTGAATTCAATAGAAAGAAAGGACTTGCATCTATATAGCGCCTTTCACAACCTCAGGACATCCCAAAGCACTTTACAGCCAATGAAATACTTTTGAAGTGTAGTCGCTGCTGCAATGTAGGAAATGCAACAGCCAATTTGTATACAGCAAGGTCCCACAAAAGCTTCTTCCTTCTTTGGCGATCCCTTGAATCAAGGATGACCCGCTTCCACCAAAAAGGGATCAGTTCACAGGTGTTTCAATGAAGGGCCTAATATTCTAGGTCCCAAACTGCATATTGAAGGATGGAAGATGCCTGTGCTTGGATTTTTTTAACATGTGGTGGCCGTTGTACACTAGTCACCACACGGGCTTGACAGAGCTAGGTCTTGGTCCAGTGGCAAAGATTAACCAAGATGATTGGAGACCAGCTCTGCTGCACAGATTTAGAGGGCACACATATTGCAGTATGGGCTGGCCTGTGCTGCCCCTGGGCCCTCGCCTCTCCTGGGCCCCGATCACTCTACAATCTCTCGCCGCTCCTTCGCCCTGACCTCGCCGTTCCCGCTGTACTTGCCCACACTCCAATCATGCTACCCACTGATTTTCATCGAAACTGCTTTTTCTTTCTTTTCTCACTCAAGAGATTGAAGAGGGAGAGAGTAGATCTCGCTGTGCTTAGAAAGATGGAATTGTGACGATCCTCCTTTTCCAAGTTCAGCGGCATCTTAGAAATTTAAAATGACCCACAAAAGCAATAAGATAATGGCCAGCTAATCTGTTTTTAGTGATGTTTGTCGAAGGGTAAATATTGTCCAGGACACCGGGGAGTACTCCCTTGCTCTTCTTCTAAATAGTGCCATGGGATGTTTTATGTCTACCTGAGAGGGAAGGCGAGACCTCAGTTTAACGTCACATCCAAAAGATGGCACCTCCAACAGCACAGCACTTCCTCAGTACTGAAATGTCAGCCCAGGTGTTGTGCTCAAGTTTCTGTGATGGGACTTGACCCTACAATCTTCTGATTCTGAGGCGAAATAAGTGAAAATACTCTGAGGAATGGGGAAGGCCGATCTTTGTACCGATTTACAAAAGCATAGAATGAGCTATGCAACTACAAGTAAATCAGGTTGATCAGCCAAGTGTTTCCCTGATGTATTCAATAAAGATTGTGGCCAAGATGGAAGTGATCTTGTGAGAACAAGCAGGGTTCAGAAAGGACCACAGCATGAGTGATCAACTATTCACACTTCCACAACTGAGTGGAAGATACAATAGTACTTCATCAATTTTATTGACTTTAAGCAGTCCTTCGACTCGATTTGGCAAAAGCCTCTGTTTAGAGTAATAAGGGCTGAAACACTCGTCTGCCTTACTAAAAAGTTGTACAGTATTTCCTGAATTACAATACAGGCAGGAAGCAGGTTGACTAGTTTAAAGCAAATGTCAGGGTAAAGGCTGCCTGAGCATTATCACTTTTGTTTTGGTTCATTGCCCAAACAAAATGCCCAAATAACTTTTGCTTTGCAGACACTATAACACTGACTACAGATAATGATGGTGACAATAGCAGTAGGTACTGTAGGTAGAACTTTCCTGCTCTGTATCAATACCATAAACATTGAAATAGTATGGTTGCTAAAGGGAGAAATACCACTAAAATAACTAGATTTCTACTATGGATGGGACCATTACATCGGTTGGTAAACAGGAAACATCAAGTGAGGAATTTCAAAAGTGTCAGATCAATTGAAAAAGCTGGAAATCAAAGATCACCATTTTCAAGATGCCTGTTTGAGGAATACTGAATAAAAACAAACAGCAGCATCAATGAAACCAGGTCAATATGGAAACAATTCTGGTTAACAGAATTGTGAAAAGGCATCTACAGTACCTGGGCTACATATACAATCGCAGTATACACAACGAGTACTCCCATTGGTGTCACCAGAAATTGCAGAATCCAGTACACACGAGCATTTGATTTTATCAGATGGATAACAGATGTTAGACAGCCGAGACTACAGATTGTACAGGGCAGAGATGAGTGGTCTGGGTTATCATGGTGACAGAGTTAAATCAAAACTTGACAACAGGCAATGATGATGACATGTGTTTTACTCCAACTCCATGCACTTGCCTGGGTTAGAAATTGCAGAGCTTGGTATATTGCAGGCAGATGGAGTAAATGTTTAATTGGATGTGATTTTCACATGCTTGTCCAGTTATGCAAAAGGAGATTTGGCACCTTATTGGAGAAGGGGATAATTATAATGACATGCAATGGCAGCTGAATCAAATTTACTGACAGGTAAACAGAATTACTTCATTTGTGCAGATTGCTGGAGAAGACTTACCCTCAGCTGCACCAAGGTCACTCCTTCAGTTCTGCTGTGACTGAGTGCTAAGGTTTTATTGAATCTAAACTGACAGCATGCCACTTTTCACAATATGACTTTGGTGCCAGTATCTTTTACTATACCCCTGCTGTGCACTCTCTTTAACATGCTTCTCTGTTATAATTATCCTCTTCAGCCTTTGCTTTCATCCATCATGTGCAGGTTGGATGCGACCACAAGGTGGTGCTCTAAACAGGTTGGTTTGACTTGTTTCATTGCATCTACAGTATTGCCTTTTATTAAGATTTTTTAAAAATTGTATGCTGGCTTGCCTATTGACACTTGCGTAAAGAGAATATACAGACAATACAGAAGATTAGATCTGATTATAATGAGTCAGACACCATCATTTTGTTTATTGGTATAGTTTTACAGCAAGAAATGAACCTGCGCTTGTGTAGCAAATGTCCTCCGACTATGCCAAAGCATTTGCTGTCCAATACAGTGTAATTGCTTGTCATTGTGAATCAGGTTGGGGGTGGGGGGAAACCAGCATTTGCCCTTCCCATATTTTGGTGCCACTGTTTTCTTAAGGATTGGTGGACCCTCTTCATATATCCCTAGGAGTCGCTGCAAAACATTCATTGACTTATTTTGTTAGGATTTCATTCTAGAGCAGTTCATTTTGAACACTTCAGTAAGGAAACTTGTCATTTTGGAATTAAATGGTATTTCTCACTTCACACCCAAACAGCTGGGCTGCTAGATTTAAAATGAACGCAATAATCGCTGTCCCCATCAATCCCACTGACTTTAACCGAAAAGAAATGTCTGATGTAGTAGAACTATGCCTATGCCTCTGTCTCTGTCTGTCTATTGTGAAATAACACCTCCTTGATCCAATGCAAGTTTAAAAATTAACATACTCCTGTCTGCTTTAGTACCATGAATGAAATCATAGGAATATGGGGCTGGAAATTCCCCAACCTTGAGCTGGGTTTTTCGACAATATTTTGCCGTTTTTGATGGAAAATGGTGTGGCAGGGAATTCCCTGAAGTCTTGTGCTAGCGGTTTTGAAATACCGCTGGGGAGTGGACCGCCGGCGTGCAAGACTGGAAAAAGCCCGATATTTGTTTGCTTGGCGGCTTGGCCCTGGCCGGCAAGACCATCAGCAGGCCAGGGCCATTGGAGGGAGCAGCGTGCGGCGGCATATCACTGCAGAGGGCAGCAGCTACAAAGCCAGATCGCTGATTGCAGTGCGGGCAGGCACAGCAGGAGGGATGAAGGAGCGGCAAGAGTCCATAGAGGGAAGTGACCGGGACCCGGGAGAGGCATGAGTTCGGGGGCCCAGGGGCAGCACGGGCCAGCCCACACTGCGATATGTATACGTGCTCGGTCTGTGCAGCAGAGCTGGTCTCCAGTTAGTCTTGGGTAATCCTTGCCACTGGACCAAGACCTAGCTCTGTCAAGCCCGTGTGGTGGCTGGTGTGCAATGGCCACCACACGTTTTTTTTTAAATCCAAGCACCGGCATCTTTCACCCTACACAATGCAGTTCAGGATCTGGAATATTAGGTCCTTCATTGAAACACCTGTGAACTCATCCTCACTTCGAGGGGCTGCCTATGATGATGATGGCTCAGTCGTCACCCGTAGATAGGACCAAAAAAACCGTTGGGGAAAAACCTGCATTGCAGACCTTGCGGTAGGTATGTAACCCTGTATTTTTTTTTTAAAAGTGAAGTTAAAGTTTTTTCATTCTTTTGCAGCGATTTGCTAGAAAAGGATCTTGTGAATGTTTTTTGTGATTTTTTTTTTTTACTTTGTTTTTTGGATAAACATATTTGGTGTTTTTCCCCCCTCCCTAGGCCAAATTCTCAGCTGTATTGGCCTCGGAGAAAAGTTGCAGAAAATTCATGGTTTGCGCCACGAATCTTCATGCAAAGGTGATTTTTACCACTGGGCGCATTTTTCCCCCCGAATGTTAAGCCTCAAAATCATAGTCATAGCGGTATTTTTGGCGGGAAAAAAATGCTATGATCAAAAACCAAATTTCTCGCCCTTGATGTCTGGAAAAGTGAAGCATGAAAACATGATTTTGGTAGTGGATTATTAATTAGGGAAAAATAGTTATATTCCTTACTTTCATTAAAAAAAAGGAGTTTTACCCTTAAGTTTATAACATTCTAAATTGCCTTTAAAAATGACCGCTAAGCTGAAGAAAAGTGAAGAATAGAGTGCTGTGCATACTTGCATGTTTGATTTAGCTACAGAGGTTGTCAGTCTCTGTAATTGTGGTCAATCTGGTTCTACAAAAAATCAAGGAATGATGTTCTCCTGATGAGACCCATCCTACCTAACTGCATGGTAACATATTTAACATCAACTGGGATCTCTGAGAGTCTCCACTACTGTCCTCTCTGGATTACCTGGTGAGATGAGTCAATTGCACTATTATGAAGGTTATAAGAAGCTACCCATATTATTCTACCCAATACCATTGACACTTAAGAACAGTGATTTATATATTAGTATCAAGAGTCTGAATCATTCCATTAGACTGCAACCTAGTGTAAGAGGAACAGACACAGAATTTGGGTTTTCTTTTGACTAGATGTTCCATACAGATGCCACCAGCATTTGGGCAGGAGGCAAGTCATTCGTAGATTCCAAAAGACCTAGATCTAGCATGGATTCCACCTTTTAAACCATACCTACTGAATGTCAGAATGGGATAGTCACATCCTTGGGGAGAGAAACATTAGTATTCTCTTACAACCTATCTCGACCTAAAGACTAGCACTCAGCTGGGTGAAGGATTGTGTCAGTGAATGGCAAATAAAAAGCAATGCTGTTTGATACCCCCTATGTCAGCTGGCCAATGGGACACCAAATACAGACTAAAATGTTAAATTGGCTAATGATTGTTAAATTGGAGGACATTAGGTTTAAAGTAGGTGAAGAACAGGATGAGGAACAATCAAATGTGAAAATACTCAAACGAAGGAGGGCTAATTTCAGTGAGTTGAAAGGGGATTGGGCCAAGTGGATTGGAATCAAAGATTGCCAGTTAAAATAGTTAATGAGCAATGGGAGGCCTTCAAAGAGGAAATAGTTTGGGTAAAGACTAGATATATTCCCACGAGGCAGAAAGCTAGAGCTCCCTGGCTGGTTATAGAGATTAAAATGAGACAGTCAAAGGAAGCTTATGATAAATGTTAGGCTCATAATGCAGTAGAGAACCAAGCTGTAGAAAGTACAAAGGAGATCTGAAAAAGGAAATAAGAGGGGCAAAGAGAGTGTATGAGAATAGATTTGCGGCGAACATAAAGGAGAACCTAAAAGTCTTTTATAAACCATATAAATAGTGAAATGGCAATCAAAGGAAGGGTGGGGCTGATTAGAGGCCAAAAGGGAAATAATCAAGAAGCAGAGGGCATATCTGAGGTACTAAATGAGTACTTTGCACCTGTCTTCACTAAAGAAGAGGATGCTGCCCATGTCACAGTAAAGGAGGAGGTCATAAAAGAGAAATTGGATAAGATAAAAACAGATAAAGAGGAGGTACTTAAAATGTTAGCAGTGCTCAAGGTAGAAAAGTCACTCGGTCCAAATGGGATGCATCCTAGATTGAGGGAAGTAAGGGTGGGAGCGGTGCCAGAGGACTGGAGGATTGCAAATGCTAAACCCCTGTTCAAAAAAAAAAGGGAGACGGATAAACCTGGCAACTACAGACCAGCCAGCCTAACATCAGTGGTGGGGAAACTTTTAGAGACAATAATGCAAGACAAAATTACTTGGCCCTGAAATCCTGCTCCTCTGCATCCTGCGGGCGCTCGACAGAAAATGGTAAAAAAGATGCGCACCTACCTTTTCTTGCTGCGCCCACCAATGACCCTGGTCCTGAGGCCGCCTCCTCCCTGCACATTGGAGTGTGTGCATATCGGTATGTCCGTATGCTGGAACTGGAGCAGCCAATCCAGATACAGTATTTTCTCATTCATAATAATGGGAACTCCGTAAGTAGGAGTTCTCATTATTATGATTGAGAAACACCCCCCCCCACCACAACACTTTTTTTTTTAATAGAAAAAAGGCATCACATATTTAAGATTAATTTATATTAAAGTTAATAAAAGTCTTAAAATATTTTTCCAATTTAAAAAAAAAAAAAAAAAAATTGTTAATTATGGCTTAAAATAAACTTGCCTTAATGGGCAGAGTTTTTAAACATTAAAATGTTTTTTAAATTTTTTATTTTACTATGTTTTTGTATATTTTAAAACTCTTACGCTGGCAAAAGTAGGCTATGTGCCTGCTTTTACTAGGCACAAGAGTTTTCAGGAAATTTGCTGGACAAGATGTGGGTAAATACCGTAATCTTGCCCATGCGAATGTCCTAGCTATGGGGATATGGAGGATCTGTCAAGCCAGAGCTTGACAGATTGGAAAAGCCGGTTTTCGGCACATGCGCATTGTGTGCCGAAAGCCAGCTTTTGCGATGCCTTCCTGGGTCTACGCACTCCATACAGACCCTGGGCCCTGGAATTTCTGCCCCATTGTCACTTGGAGAAATATGAGGTAATAAATGACAGCCAGTGCAGATTTATTAAAGGCACATTGTCTTTTACTAATTTGGTTGAATTCTTTGCTGAAGTGACAGAAAGAGCTGATGAGAGTAGTGCAGTTGATGTTGTGTATATGGACTTTCAAAAAGCATTTGATAAAGTACCATATAATAGATTTGTTAGAAAAATTGAAGTCCATGGGATTAAAGGGGCAGTGACAGCGTGGATACAAAATTGGCTAAGAGACACAAAACCGAGAATAGCGGTGAACTGTTTTATTTCAGACTGGAGGGAAGTATACAGTGGTGTCCTCCAGGGGTCCTTGTGATATATATTAGTGACCTGGACTTGGTTATACAGGGAATAACTTCAAAGTTTTCAGATGACATAAAGCTCAGAAATATAATAAACAATGAGGAGGATATCAACAGACTCCAAGAGGACACAGGCATATGAAATTTAATGCAAGGAAGTCTGAAGTGATTCATTTTATCGGAAGAATGAGGAGAGGAAACAAAATGGTACAATTTTAAAGAGTGCAGGAACAGAGACACTTTGGGTTGTATGTACACACATCTTTGAAGGCGGCAGGACAAGTTGAGAAGACTGTTTTTTTTTTAAATGGGATCTTTGGCTTTTATAAACATAGGCATAAGAGTACAAAAGCAAGAAAGTTATGTTAACCTTTTGTAAATCAATGGTTAGGCCCCCACTGGAGTATTGTGTGCAATTCTGATCGCCACACTTTAGGAAGGATGTCAAGTCTTTAGTGGAGGTACAGAGGAGATTTACCCGAATGGTACCAGGGATTCAGGACTTCAGTTATGTGGAGAAGCTGGGGTGGTTCTCCTTAGAGTAGAGAAAGTTAAGGGGAGATTTAATAGAGGTGTTCAAAATCATGAAGTGTTTTTTATAGAATAAATAAGGAGAAACTGTTTCCAGTGGCAGACGGGTCCGGAACCAGAGGACACAGATTTAAGGTGATTGGCAAAAGAACCAGAGGCGAGATAATGAGAATTTTTTTTCCCGCAGCGAGTTGTCCTGATCTGGAATGTTCTAATTGAAAGGTGAGGATCTGGTGGAAGCAGATTCAGTAATAACTTTCAAAAGGGAATTGGATAAATACTAGAAAGGTGAAAATTTCCAGGGTGATGAAGAAATGCCAGAGGACTGGGACTAATTGGATAGCTCTTTCAAAGAGCCAGCACAAACCCAATGGGCCAAATGGCCTCCTGTATCATTCTATGATGCTATGACAGGAAACTCCAGAATACAAGGAAATTATGTAGTGATGGATGTGAACTGGAAATAATTAGAAAGCTAGCAGTATGATATCCCCCTATAGGAAATGTACACTGGAGAAATTTGAAAATGTGTTTGCATCGCAGGGAGAATGGCAGTTTCTATTTCCCTTTTTTTTAAATTCCTTTCAGTGAGCTTCGCTGGAAAATGTACATGTAAGATGAAGACAGGCTTGGGCTTATTGTTCAGACAGCCTGCCAACTGCTCACACATGAAGAGTGGGTAACTAGGTGAAGTCATGGTGCCCATAGAACCATACTTGAGTCAGTGGCACCAGGGGAAGAGGGGAGAAAATTGGGGGGGGAAAAAGTGGATTATTACACCCAGAAGCAAATTGTTCAACAATCTTTCTCCGCGATGTCCTGAAAAGGCTGTAGCATTTAGCTGCTTTGTAGCAGTAGTATTGGAATGCTGACATTGAAGGACACGTTGAACCAAATCTAAAAACCATTTGTCTTGTGGCAATTTGAAACACTAATATCCTATCTCATTCAAGTGCTGCAATGTTGCCAAACTATGTCAAAGCAGCAACAACACAGACATCTGGAGGCACTGGAATACTAGAAGGTTTCAATTTGTCAGGGGGTAAAATCTTAGATAGGATTTTTCCAAAGAAATCCTAGAGAAAATATAAAGACCATAGTAATTAATAGCCACAATACAGTGTATTGACACTAGAGGCTGCTGATGGGCTTTTTAAATACAGCAGATTACAACTTGCTAAACCTGATCAGGAATGTTAGCAACTGTAAATCATAAGTCCTCAATCAAAGTATTACTGACCTTTTACTAGGTAGGATACATTGAAATCAGTTCACAATATCTTGCAAGAACTGTGTACTGAAACACTGAACATAAGGGTATATTTTCCATACCTGTGGTTGGTGCCACAGGAGCGAAACTGGCACTGATGAAGTTCAAAATGTGGCTGCGATTATATATAACACAATCTTTCACAGCCTTTTAGACTGACCTGAAGTGACCTTGCCAAAGGGAGCCATTGCTTCATTTAAATAATACATGGAATTTAAATGAAGTGTGATTTCCCATCTGCTGAGGAGGAGAGTGGGCCTATATTCTCTTTATCCATCTGGAGTTGGCCTAAGGGAAGCATAATGGGCACTGGAACTCTGAAAGGATGAGAAGCTTTTCAGCTATCTTTATATTTTCTGGTTTTACTGTGTGTTTTTGTTCATTCTTGGCATTTTTATTCCAAAATGTTTTTGAGAATTTCTTTTTCTCCTAATGGTACGGTATATGTTTGTGTAACCAAAAATAGTTGAATTGTCTGCTAGTTCGCCAGAAAGCCAATTGTAATTGGAACATTTATAAGGATTCAGCAGAAGAGGAAGAGCCATGATTGTATTAAATGGTGGAGCAGGCTCAAGGGGTCAAATGGCCTACTCCTGCTCCTATTTCTTATGTTTTTATGAAAACAATAGGGGACATAGAAACATAGAAAATAGGTGCAGGAGTAGGCCATTCGGCCCTTTGAGCCTGCACCACCATTCAATATGATCATGGCTGTTCATGCAACTTCAGTACCCCATTCCTGCTTTCTCTCCATACCCTTGATCCTTTTAGCCGTAAGGGCCACATCTAACTCCCTTTTGAATATATCCAACTAACTTGCTTCAACAGCTTTCTGTGGTAGCGAATTCCACAGGTTCACAATTCTGAGTGGAAAAAGTTTTTCCTCACCTCGGTCCTAAATGGCTTACCCCTTATTCTCAGACTGTGACCCCTGGTTCTGGACTTCCCCAACATCAGGAACATTCTTCCTGCATCTAACCTGTCCAATCCTGTCAGAATTTTATGTTTCTATGAGATCCCATTTGCTGCCTTCACTGCCTGCTGTACCTGCATGCCAACTTTCAATGACTGATGTACCATGACACCCAGGTCTTGTTGCACCTCCACTTTTCCTAACCTGCCGCCATTCAGATAATCTGCCTTCCTGTTTTTGCCACCAAAGTGAATAACCTCACATTTTATCTACATTATACTGCATCTGCCATGCATTTGTCCACTCACCTAACCTGTCCAAGTTACCCTGCAGCCTCTTAGCATCCTCCTCACAGCTCACACTGCCACCTAGCTTAGTAGCATCTGCAAACTTGGAGAATATTCCTTCAATTCCTTTGTCTAAATCATTAATTGTATATTGTAAATAGCTGGGGTCTCAGCAATTAACCTTGTGGTACCCCACTAGTCACTGCCTGCCATTCTGAAAAGGAACCGTTTATTCCTACTCTTTGCTTCCTGTCTGCCAACCAGTTCTCTATCCACGTCAATACATCACCCCCAATACCATGTGCTTTAATTTTGCACACTAATCTCTTGTGTGGGACCTTGTCAAAAGTCTTTTGAAAGTCCAAATACACCACATCCACTGGTTCTCCCTTGTCCACTCTACTAGTTACATCCTCAAAAAATTCCAGAAGATTTGTCAAGCATGATTTCCCTTTCATAAATCCATGCTGACTTGGACCGAACCTGTCACTGCTTTCCAAATGCGCTGCTATTACAGCTTTAATAATTGATTCCAACATTTTCCTCACTACTGATGTCAGGTTAACTGGTCTATAATTCCCTGTTTTCTCTCTCCCTTCTTTTTTAAAAAGTGGGGTTATATTAGCTACCCTCCAATCCATAGGAACTGATCCAGAGTCTATAGAATGTTGGAAAATGACCACCAATGCATCCATTATTTCTATGGCCACTTCCTTAAGTACTCTGGGATGCAGTCTATCAGGCCCTGGGGATTTATTGGCCTTCAATCCCATCAATTTTCCTGACCCAATTTCCTGACTAATAGGTATTTCCTTCAGTTCCTGCTTCTCGCTAGACCCTCGGTCCCCTAGTATTTCCGGAAGGTTATTTGTGTCTTCCTTAGTGAAGAGAGCACCAAAGTATTTGTTCAATTGGTCTGCCATTTCTTTGGTCCCCATTATACATTCACCTGATTCTGACTGCAAGGGACCTACATTTGTCTTCACTAATCTTTTTCTCTTCACATATTTATAGAAGCTTTTGCAGTCAGTTTTTATGTTCCCTGCAAGCTGCCTCTCGTACTCTATTTTCCCCCTCCTAATTAAACCCTTTATCGTCCTCTGCTGAATTCTACATTTCTCCCAGTCCTCAGGTTTGCTGCTTTTTCAGGCCATTTTATATGCCTCTTCCTTGGATTTAACACTCTCCTTAATTTTCCTTGTTAGCCATGGTTGAGCCACCTTCCCCATTTTTATATTTACGCCTGACAGGGATGTACAATTATTGAAGTTCATCCATGTGATCTTTAAATGTCTGCCATTGCCTATCCAACGTCAACCCTTTTAAGTATCATTCGCCAGTCTATCCTAGCCAATTCATGTCTCATACTATCGACGTTAGCTTTCTTTTAAGTTCAGGACCCTAGTCTCTGAATTAACAGGGTCACTCTCCATCTTGTTGAAGAATTCTACCATATTATGGTCATGCTTCCCCAAGGGGGGCCTCGCACAACAAGATTGCTAATTAATCCTCTCTCATTACACAACACCCAGTCTAGGATGGCCAGCTCTCTAGTTGGTTCATCGACCTATTGGTCTAGAAAACCATCCCTTATACACTCCAGGAAATCCTTCTCTACGGTATTGCTACCAGTTTGGTTAGCCCAATCTATATGTAGATTAAAGTCACCCATGATAACTGCTGTACCCTTATTGCACGCATCCCTAATTTCTTGTTTGATGCCATCCCCAACCTCACTACTACTGTTTGTTGGTCTATACACAACTCCCACTAGCGTTTTCTGCCCTTTGGTGTTCTGCAGCTCTACCCGTACATAGAAACATAGAAAATAGGTGCAGGAGTAGGCCATTTGGCCCTTCGAGCCTGCACCACCATTCGATAAGATCATGGCTGATCATTCCCTCAGTACCCCTTTCCTGCTTTCCTCTCCATACCCCTTGATCCCCTTAGCCATTAGGGCCATATCTAACTCCCTCTTGAATATATCCAATGAACTAGCATCAACAACTCTCCGGCAAGGAATTCCATCGGTTAACAACTGAGTGAAGAAGTTTCTCATCAGTCCTAAATGGCCTACCCCTGGTTTTGGACTTCCCCCAACATCGGGAACAATCTACCCGAATCTAACCTGTCCCGTCCTGTCAGAATCTTGTATGTTTCTATGAGATCCCCTCTCATCCTTCTAAACTCCAGAAGGTTATTTGTGTCTTCCTTTGTGAAGACAGAATCAAAGTATTTGTTCAATTGGTCTGTCATTTCTTTGTTCCCCATTATAAATTCACCTGACTCCAACTGCAAGGGTCCTACGTTTGTCTTCACTAATCTTTTTCTCTTCACATATCTGTAGAAGCTTTTACAGTCAGTTTTTATGTTTCCGGCAAGCATCTTCTCGTACTCTCTTTTTCCCCTCTTAATTAAACCTTTTGTCCTCCTCTGAATTCACAGATTCCACATCATCCAAGCTAATGTCCTTCCTTACTATTGCGTGAATCTCCTCTTTAACCAGCAACACTACCCCACATCCTTTTCCTTTCTGTCTATCCTTCCTGAATATTGAATACCCCTGGATGTTGAGTTCCCAGCCCTGGTCATCCTGGAGCCATGTTTCTGTAATCCCAATTACATCATATCCGTTAACAGCTATCTGCGCAGTTAATTCATCCATCTTATTACGAATGCTCCTCTCATTGAGACACAGATCCTTCAGGATTATTTTTTTGGTACTCTTTGTCCTTTTAGAATTATGTTATATGTGGCACTTTTTGATTTTTGCCTTTGATTTCTCTGCCCCCCACTTTTCCTTATCTCCTTTCTACCTTTTGCTTCTGCCCCCATTTTACTTCCCTCTGTCTCCCTGCCTAGATTCCCATCCCCCTGCCATATTTGTTTACCCCCCCAACACACCCCCTAGGACATTGGTTCCAGTCTTACCCAGGTGTAGACTATCCGGTTTGTACTGGTCCCACCTCCCCCAGAACCGGTTCCAATGTCCCAGGAATTTGAATCCCTCCCTCTTGCACCATTCCTCAAGCCACGTATTCATCTTAACTATCCTGCTATTTCTATTCTGACTAGCATGTGGCACTGGTAGCAATCCTGAGATTGCTACCTTTTTGAGGTCCTACTTTTTTAAATTTAACTCCTGGCTCCCTAAATTAAGCTTGTAGGACCTCATCCTGTTTTTTTTTTACCTACATTGTTGGTACCTATATGCACCACGACAACTGGCTGTTCACCCTCCCACTTCAGAATGCCTTGCAGCCGCACCAAGACATCCTTGACCCTTGCACTAGGGAGGCAACATACCATCCTGTAGTCTCGATTGGGGCCACAGAAACACCTATCTATTCCCCTGACAATTGAATCCTCTCCCACTCTTTTTCCTGTCCTCCTGTCCTGTGCAGCAGAGCCACCCATGGTGCCATGAACTTGGCTGCTGCTGCCTTCCCCTGATGGGCCATCTCCCCCAACATTACCCCAAATGGTATTTCTGTTTGAGGGAGGTGACCACAGGGGACCCCTGCACTACCTTCCTTCCTTCTGCTGCTCTGCCTGATGGTCACCCATTCCCTATCTGCCTTTGTAACCTTTACCTGCGGTGTGACCAACTCACTAAACGTGTTATTCACGACATCCTCAGCATCGCGGATGCTCCAGAGTGAATCCATGCGCAGCTCCAGTGCCGCAATGCGGTCTGTCAGGAGCTGCAGCTGGATACACTTCCTGCACTGGAAGCATCTCTGTTTTCCCACATAGCACAGGTCTGGGCTCTCCTGCCATGACTTAACCCTTAAATTAACTTTAATTTGGCAAAATGCCAAAGGTTTCTTACTGATAAGAAAAAGAAAAAAGAAAAACTACTCACCAATCATTTACCTGCTTGGCTGTGACGTCGTCTTACTACTTTTTACTACTTTGTTTTACCTTCGGCCTCAATCTCTCAGCATGTGTTGTTCCTCCGACTCCCCACGCCCTTTTAGGAGCTCTTACAATATAAGCGTTTACAGGAGCTCAGGGAGAAACAAGGCATCTACATTAAAAGTCCCATGAAAGTTGGCATGTCGAGATTAAATTAATGATGTGGATTGGTTTTGAACCATCACAAATACAATATTTCAAAGTTGAAATAAAGTGACCCAAGACAGAAGGAAGACATGCACAGCAGGTACAAAGTGGGATGGCTGCACCTGGTAATATGCCACCAACTTTATCTGCATGCCCTGACATACCTAACTGTCAATGGCCATGGAGAACTGACAAGAGAAGTCTAGCAGTGTTTGACTTTGCCTAAAGCGAATGCATCACACAGTCTTCGCATACTGGTCTGAAATATGAACAATGGACAATTAATCGTAAACTGTAGCACTGTTGTTTTGGAGTCACATGATCAGATCTGAAAACAGGCACCAGCATCATAAGGGAGTCGGGAAATGGTCCACTTAATCTTTCTATTCTTCCAGCTTTTATATATTACAGTTCATTCTGTATCAATGTAAATATTTTACTTCAGAATGATTGTGAAATCCTTCTAGACACACTAGCTTTTGCTGGAGGCTTTTAAGAAGCAGCTTTAATAATATTTGTTAAAATAAACACTCCCAATGCCAGTCTGGAATAGAATAGATAAAAATTAAACATTTTAGAAAAAACTATTTTCAGCATTGTACTGAGGTCCGTTTGATTTATTGCTGGCAAACTGCGTGCATGGATGTATGCTGATTGAAATAAAAATCTTTTGGAATGTATAAATAAAGCAATAGTTATAGTATAGAAATATGTTAAATGATCATTCATGTTGTGCATCTTTTAAATTAGTCAAACCCTTGGAAACGAACTATAATTGTAATCTAGTTAGCAAAGTAGAATAAAGGACAGTACAGTTAATGGTTTGATTTATGGTATGCAACACAGAAAATGAATGTCAATTCTCCAATACCTCAACCAAGTGGTTGCTCTCCCAGTGTAAGACTTATACTGGGACAGCAACCACTGTATACAGCTATCCCAAAGGAAAAAAGAGAAACTTGCATTATCCTACATCAAAACATTTCTTAAAGGAGCTATCAAACAGAACTGATCATTGTAACACTTGATTAGCAATAAGTGCTTTGAGTGTTCTTACTCCCTAATATATCAGCAAGTTTATTCAGTGAGTAGCTGACCTATGCACAACAGGAAGATTCCAGGTTTGATTCCCAATCTTTGCTGAGTTATCACTTAGCACTTTTGAGCTAGAGGGGGAATATCCCACTGCTGATTACTGTCCAATGAGCGACCCTTGCCAGAACTGCACTTTACTGGAAATCCGATGAAGGCAGGAATGGGCTGAACTGTGGTTCCTCCCCCACCCCACTCTCTACACACTCTGTGGGCAAAAGTCCTGCAACACCCACTGTCAAGTCTTATACTGGGAGAGCAACTACTCGGTTGAGGTACTGGAGAGTAATCAGCACCTGTGGAACTGTGCCCCATCAATGAATCATATCTCCAGAAAATTGCAAGAAAAAAAAGTCGAGATGTTCTAGTTTGCACTTCACTGTCCACTTCATCTGTCACTTGCCTTCACTTCCTCTCCCCACACACAAACCATATATACATATATGCCACCCATTCTTTTCAGCTTCAATCGCTTTTCATTAGAATCCAGCATCCACTTCTCATTATTTCCCCCATATTGACAATCCTCTATGGCAGGTATTTTGCTCATTGTGCCTTCTATAAAGTAAATGTTGTTCGTTGTTTTACAAATATTCCTAAAGGCAACTATGGAGAATTTAGCTTTCTCCCCATTCTTCTTTTGATGCCATTTTCCACTCCTTACTACCACTGCAGAGTGAGAAATGTTATTTGCATAGAAAAGTGACATACTTCCAGTAGGTAAGATGGTAATTTTCTGTAAAAAGAATGCTACTCAGATCTCTTGCCTTTTCACTTTTCTGTTGGCGGAACACTTTGTTGTTGAAGACAATTCAGTGGAGATTAACAAACAATGTTGTTCTGTCTGCAACATGGAAGAACGTTACATCCCCTCCCACCCAACCACCATGCCTTTAAACTTAACACTTTAAAGGTGGACCCATAGTTTACGATAGGAAAAACAAAAATCTGATTCTTTCAGTCATTTCAGAAATTTGTTAGCTTCATGAGCCTAATGTATAATGCAGTGCAACATGCCAAATAATGATCTAATTGTTTGATTTGGGAAATAGGTTTTCTTCCAGTAAATGTTAATTCCTTTAAGTGGCTCTGTCTTTATGGGAAAAAAGTGTTCGGAGCCGTGTTTGTTGTTTAGGGATGCAGAAGAGCCATCATCATCATGGAGTGTACACCTCGTGCAATGATGCATTTCAACACAATTTTATGTCATTAGATCACATGCTTGTAAACATAGAAAAACCTTTGGCAAGAATTTTTTCTTAAAGGTGGAGAGAATTTAAACTCCTCCCTACCTAGTGGAAACCAGGTGGAGGGCGGATAAAATGGAGCAGGCCAATCACCAGCTCCATTCTTACAAAATGCTGCAGTACAGAGGGATCTGGGGGTCCTTGTGCATGAAACACAAAGTTAGCATGCAGGTACAGCAAGTAATTAGGAAGGCAAATGGAATGTTGGCCTTTTTTGCAAGGGGGATAGAATATAAAAGTAGGGAAGTCCTGCTATAACTGTGCAGGGCATTGGTGAGACCACACCTGGAGTACTGCGTACAGTTTTGGTCTCCTTATTTAAGGTTGATTACTGAGATGAAGGGGTTGTTGTATGAAGAAACGTTGGGCCTATATTCATTGGAATTTAGAAGAATGAGAGGTGATCTTATTGAAACGTATAAGATTCTTAGGGGGCTTGACAGGGTAGAGAGGATGTTTCCCCTCATGGGGGAATCTAGAACTAGAAGGCATAGTTTTAGATTCCCCTCATGGGGGAATCTAGAATTAGAGGGCATGGTTTTAGAATAAAGGGGCACCCATTTAAAATGGAGATGAGGAGGAATTTCTTCTGAGGGTCCTGAATCTGTGGAATTCTCCACCCCAAAGAGCTCTGGAGACTGGGTCATTGAATATATTTACGGTGGAGATAGAGTTTTGAACGATAAAGGAGTCAAGGGTTATGGGGAACCTGCAGGGAAGTGGAGTTGAGGCCAAGATCAGATCAGCCATGATCTTATTGAATGGTGGAGCAGGCTCGAGGGGGCAAATGGCCTACTCCTGCTCCTAGTTCTTATTTTCTTTTGCTCCGTGGGATTCCACCCACTTAGAGGCACAACAGACATGATTTTCACCGTGTGACAAATCCAAGAAAAATGTAGGGAGCAGCACCAACTTCTACATAGCCTTCTTTGACCTCACAAAGGCTGGCTCTGTCAACCAAGAAGGATTATGAAGTGTCCTCCTCAAATCCAGCTGTCCTCCAAAAAAAAAAAAAATTGTCACCATCCTCTGCCTGCTTCACGATGACAAGCAAGCCATGAGCCTTACCAACAGATCCAATACAAGTGCAGATTGGGGTCAAGCAAAGCGGTGTCATCACACCAATGCTCTTCTCAATGTTTCTTGCTGCAATGCTTCATCTCACTTTTAACAAGCTCCCCACTGGAGTGGAGCTAATCTACAGGACAAGCGGGAAATTGTTCAACCTCTGTCGCCTCCAGTCGAGTACCAAGGTTGTCTCAACTTCTGTCATTAAATTACAGTATGCAGACAATGCTTGCGTTCACGCACACTTGGAGGCCGAACTACAAACCATCATTGACCCCTTCACTGAAGCGTACGAGTAAGTCTGGGCCTTGCATTAAATATCCATTAGACAAAGGTTCTCTACCAATCTGCCCCCGCCTCACAGTACTGTCCCCCGATTTATGAAGATCCATGACGAGACCTTGGACAGCATGGACCACTTTCCATACCTTGGAAGCCTCCTGTCAGCGAGGGCATACATTAATGATGAAACCCAACACCACCTTCAGTGTGCCACTGCAGCCTTCGGTCACCTGAGGAAAAGAGTGTTTGAAGACCAAGATCTTAAACCCGGCACCAAGCTTATGGTCCACAGAGCAGTCATGATTCTCGCACTTCTTTATGCTTCAGAGACATGGACAACGTACTGTAGGCACCTCAAAGCACTGGAGAAGTATCACCAACGCTGCCTCTGCAAAATTCTGCAAATCCATTCACAGGATAGGCGTACTAACTTCAATGTTCTCTCTCAAGCCAACATCCCCAGCATCAAAGCATTGATCACACTCAATCAGCTCCAATGGGCAGACCATGTAATCCACATGCCTGATAAAAGACTCCCGAAACAGGCACTCTACTCCAAACTCCGTCACGGCAAGCGAGCCCCAGGAGGTCAGAGACAACGCTTCAAGGACACCCTCAAAGCCTCCTTGGAAAAAAATTTAACATCCCTGGCATATGACCGTTCAAAGTGGAGAAGCATTCAGGAAGGTGCCGAACACTTTGAGTCTCCATCGGGAGCACACAGAAGTCAAGTACAAACTGCGAAAGGAGCATACGACAAGCACCCACCCACCTGTCCCTTCAACCACCACCTGCCCCCTGTGACAGAGTCTGTAGATCCCACATTGGACTCATCAGCCACCTCTGAACTCATGTTAGTGTGGAAGCAAGTCATCCTCAACTCCGAGGGACTGTCTAAGAAGATGATGCTCCCTGGGGGTTTCAACACCACTCTTTTGGATGCGGATGAGGCGCCTGCCTAATCCAGGCAAGAACCTCACACGTATGTAAATCGAGGCCCAATTGACATCAATAATCTTTTTAACCGCGGTCTGGGTGCAGTGCCAACCGTGACCACCCCCTCAGTGAAAGCAACTCTGAAGACTGAAGAAGCCACAAAAGGAAAGTCTTGGCTAAGGCGGCCCCATTCCCCTCCCCCACCCGTGAGATCCTGCCAAAACCCCCTCTCCAGCCAGTGCAAATTTAACCAGCAGGCTACCAGCCATCTGCCTCATACTGGTGGTAACTGGTTATTGCTATGATAGTTGTGCGCTGCATTACTGCTGATAGCGATGTTGGGCCTGTAATTGGTTGTTATAATTAATACATCTGTGTGTTAGCCGATTATATGATCACATAATTCTATTAACCATATGATCTTGAGACCATATTATCCAAATAAGAGAAGTAGACCATTTAGGGACATATTTGTGTTACAGATACTGGTCTCAGGCCAGCGCACCACACTGAAAAAGTCTTCCACGTATAATACCTTATCACATCTCTCTCCGACGTTTCAAAGTACCTCATATGCAATGAATTATTTTGATGCACAGTGACTGTTATGTAGACAAATGCAGCAGTCATTGGCTTACAGCAAGATCAAACTGCAATGAGATGATTGACCAGTTCATCTGTTTGGTGGTGTTGGTTGGGGGAGGAATGTTGGCTAGGAAGATTGATTATGTAGACTGATTATCACACATGGACTAACTTTCTCATGCAATTTTTGCAAAGTATTTTCCTCCAGACCAGCATAATGTGATTTATTATCAAGGTTTACTATCTCTTTACTTGAGCATTTTACAGTATATTTTCTGATTACTTTCCAGCCTGAGGAGCCGAAAGCTCAATCAATAACTTTTTGATTTTCATCCAATTTAATCATTTCTGTGACCTGATTTTCACTGTAAAGTCAATGCACACTGTCCTCTATGTGGATTATCATAATTATCCCATGCTAATGGATTGAAGCTGTAATTCTGTTTACAATCTGCTCATTTCCGAATTTAGCAGATGGGACTTCCAATTCAGATCACTTGAGATGAGATCTTTTCTTAAAAAGAAATGTTTTAACAAACCAGGCTGCTCAGGTGGGATGAGATCAAGCATTTCTTCTACTCAAAGAACTTTCCATTTTCAAAATCTTTTGAATTAAATGAGGTGGTGCAAGTGCTACTGGAGTAGTGTAAACCACCAAAGAAGATCATTTGGACGTGTGCCTCTGACTGCAGAGTGCCTTCAAAGGTGATCACATTTTAGCTGTTGTTTAAATCACTCATGCATTTGCTGCCTCCCCATTCTGGATAATGAATTTGTTTTATTCCTGCTCACTGGTATAAAGCAAGACAGCTTTCCCGTAGGAAAATTTGTAAACAGCAGACTTTGAAACAACCACGCAGAACCACTACTATTAATAGTAATCCTCTGCCTGCAAAAATGCAACCAATTCCTTATCCACTCCAGTATCTACCCTCCAATCCCACAGGATTTTGTCTTCTCAATCAGCCTATTGTGCGGCAGCTCGTCAAAATGTTTTTCTAAAAATCCAAATATATTATGTTGACTGAGCTACCGTCATCCGCCAACCCAGTAAATTCCTCAAAAAATTCAAGTTGGTAAGACATGATTTTATTTTCCAGGGACCATGTAACAAGTCTTTAATAATTCCTTCTCAATCCAGGTGATCATACAATGTATCTCTAATGATTCCTTCTAGCAACTTGCATATAACTGAAGTCAAGCTAATGAGCCTCTAATTTCCTGGTTCTACCTTGTTGAATATTTGAATATTTTCACAGTAGCCTCCCTCCAGTCCATGAGGACAATCCATGATTCTTGTAAGTAAAAAGCTCACTGAGCACAGCTTCCACCTATCTGAGCATGCTGTCAGGACTAGCAGCCCTATCTCATTTAAGACCCTTTATTCTTTCCAGGATTACATCTGCATTCACTTTAACATTTGCAAATTTTCTGCCCTGAGGAATCCTTTAATGGGCCTGTGCAGTCTTTTATTGCCATCTGAATACTAACATGGCTGAAAGGGACTTTACCATGGTTATCAGTTATCTACTACCTTCTGTTCTATTTACCTTTTTTGGCCGCTCTGATAGTAGCTTTTGTTGCCTTTAACTGAGCTCGATAACTATCCCTGTTCTCTTGAGTTATTTTCCTTTTGTCTGTACAAGTATTTCTGCTTAGATCTGATTTGTCCTTACACTTTGGCATTGTTCTACATGTGTCCTTCTAATTTCTAAGGGCATATATGGCTTGCTTTTGCACCAGAATGGTTTTAAAAGTATTGCATTTTTCTTCTGTGTTGGTAATGGGTTGCCCAATCCACCTAATTCACATCCTTTGCTAGTTTTGCAAATTTAGCCGCCTTATCTGGAGCTCCCAGTACACTTTTAGCAACTTTAATTTGACTGATCAAATGATATTGTGGTCAGTTTTGCCCAGGTGTTCTCCCACATGGAGGACTGATACTGTATCAGGATCACTAGTAAAAACTAGGCTCCGGGTTTCTTCCCTAACAGGTCGTGTAAGGAAATCATCATTTATAATATCTGCAAATTAGCTACTTCAACACAAACTGGGAATCAAACCTAGAATCTTTTGATCTCCATATCTTAATGTTCTACTGGATGGAGTCTTTAGGCTACCAAAGAAAGTTAGATTTTTCAGTGTTTTATGAAAGTAATAGGGAGCCTTGAAAGTGATAAAGTTCCCAAAAATTGAAAAGAGAAACTCTGAAAAGTATTGAAGTAACAGTCAGAATGCTAATACTTATGCAAATGTTTTCAGAATTTTCCTCTGTCCAGCTGTGACTGATTCTTTCCAGAATCGTAAGTGCCAATGTTTCCCAATGATTGACAGCAGACATCAGAGAGATGCCACATTTCCTTCTGTATTCAATACTTTTCCTTTTCTTTGACTGGGGAGATTATATAGTGTTGATATTCCTCAGCTGTCTGATTTATTTTCTAGTCTCTGTTCAGCATGATGTGCTCCCCCACAGCGTGCTTCTATCTGCTTCATCATAATCACTAACATATTCTTCTATCTAATCAGAAAAGGTTACTGTCTCAATAAAGTATCCAGTGAGCATGGGCCCCAGGGCAGTACTGTCCCTAGTTTGGCATAAATTGGAAAATCTCACCCGGAGCAGACACCGGATGACTACTGTGGGAAATGTAAAACTCCACACTGCTGAGCTGGGCATAGCATGTTTTATTCTGCATTTAACTGTTATACCTAACCGGAGAGTGTTTTATATGGGTACTAGGAGTTAGATTTTTCTCTTTGGAAGGAAGGGAAGAGTCAGGGCCAAGCTGCCCCTATAGCAGAAGAAGCGATGCAGCTTTTAGTAGGTTTCTCTTGAGATTTGGCTGCTCTAAGACAAGGGACACTTCAGCCCCAAGAGGCTCATAGAGAAAGACAGCAGAGAGCTCATATATTTACCAGTTCTTCTGACATTGTTTTGGATCATATTTCTTCTTGACTTCTTTCAAGTGTCTCATTCATTCTTTTCAAAGCTATAATCATATGGAATCATCGAATAGTACAGCACAGAGGGTGGCCATTCGGCCCATCGTGTCTGAACCGGCTCTTTCGAAGAGCAATCTAGCTAGTCCCACACTTGCGCTTTTGCCCATATCGCTGCAATTCTATCCAAGTATTTGTCCAATTCCCTTTTTGAAGGTTACTATTGAATTTATATCCACCACCTGATCAGGCAGTGAATTCCAAATCCTAACCACTCGTTGCGTAAAAATATTTTCCTCATGTCACCTCTGGTTCTTTTGCCCTCTGGTTATCAGCCCTTCAGCCATTGGAAATTCCTACTCCTGCACAAATTGGTGTAAACGCCATATTGTGAGTTGTTTGGATTTTCATAGTTTGCATGAAAGTGAACTTCATGTGAGCTCCTGTCCATGGAACGTGCACAAGTTGAATTGATGTGGCACATTTAAATGTCGTGAGCAGCCATTAAACTGCAGCATTTTCACATGGGATAGCAGGGAAGGTATTTGTCAGCGACAAGAAAATAGAGGCTTCACCCCCATGACTTGATGATGCAGGAAGTGAGGAAAGAGGGTGTTTTCTATGGGACTGAAGGGCACACGCCACTAAAACTAGTCTGGCAGGAGATTGTTGACGGAGTCTGATACGTCCTTACTATACAGTAGAAATGCACACGAGGCCCATGCTTGAGAGGTCAATCTGTGATCTGTCCTTTATTCCATAGCACTCAAGTGATGCAAGTGGGTGGAGCTTCCGCTTTTATATCTGAAGGTCCAAGTTAGGAGTGTCTCCCACAAGTTCACCACCTAGTGCTCATTGTTCTCAGTATACAACTTAGGTCAGATTCTACATGGGTTACAATGCTGGTTGAATACATGACATCACCTCCCCCCCCCCCCCCACACAAAGTCTTATTGGGATCACAAGTTGAGTCTCTCTGGTGGTTTACGCTCTCTTGTAGAGTGCCTGAGTTGGGGCTCTGGTTGTTGGGCGCTGGACTGAGTGTCTGCTGTTTGCCGTGCCTCAGGCCTGTCCGGACTGCCCACAGTGATTGGGCTCTCCTCCCTTTGGTTCCTGTGTTCGGTCACCTGTGGAGGAGTGAACTCTACATCGTGTTCTTCCTCTGCTTCTTCTATGGGGTTGCTGAACCTCCTTTTTGTTTGATTCACATGTTTGCGGCAGATTTGTCCATTGGCAAGTTTAACTACCAGAATCCTATTTCCCTCTTTGGCAAGCACAGTGCCTGCGAGCCATTTGGGCCCTGCAGCGTAGTTGAGGACAAAAACAGGGTCATTTACATCAATACATCGCGTCCTCGCATTCCTGTCATGGTAGTCATATTGTGACTGGCGCCTGCTCTCGACAATTTCTTTCATGGTGGGGTGTATAAGGGATAACCGGGTTTTGAGCGTCCTTTTCATTAGCAGCTCTGCGGGTGGAACCCCTGTGAGCGAGTGTGGTCGGGATCTGTAGGCCAACAGGAGGCGTGATAAGCGGCATTGTAGGGAACCCCCTTGGATTCTGAGCATCCCCTGTTTGAATATCTGCACTGCTCGTTCTGCCTGGCCGTTTGAAGCCGGCTTGAACAGTGCTGTTCTGACATGGTTAATTCCATTGCCTGCCATGAAGTCCTGGAATTCAGTGCTTGTGAAGCACGGGCCATTGTTGCTGACCAAGATGTCCGGTAGACCGTGGGCGGCGAACATTGCCCGTAGACTTTCTACCGTGGCAGAGGATGTGCTTGAATTTAAAATGTCACACACTATCCATTTGGAGTAGGTGTCTACTACAATCAAAAACATTTTTCCCATGAAAGGACCTGCGTAGTCCACATGGATGCGTGACCAAGGCTTGGCGGGCCAGGGGCTAAGGGGGGCTTCCCTGGGTGCATTGCCCAGCTGGGCACACGTGTTGCACCTGCGAACACAAAGTTCCAGATCTGCGTCTATCCCTAGCCACCAAACGTGTGACCTGGCAATTGCCTTCATCGTGACAATGCCCGGGTGCTCCTTGTGGAGTTCTCTGATGAACACGTCTCTGCCCATCTGGGGCATGACTACGCAGTTTCCCCACAGTAGGCAATCGGCCTGAATCGAGAGTTCATCCCTGCGCCTGTGAAATGGTTTAAATTCCTCCGAGCATGCCCTGTACGTGGCTTCCCAGTCCCCATTCAAGACACATTTCTTGACTAAAGACAGTAGCGGGTCTCTCTTTGTCCAGACTTTGATCTGACGGGCTGTCATGGGTGAGCCTTCGCTTCTGAAAGCTTCAACAGCCATGACCATCTCAGCAGCATGCTCGGTTGCGCCCTCGGTGGTGGCTAGTGGGAACCTGCTGAGTGCATCGGCGCAGTTTTCGGTGCCCGGTCTGTGCCGAATAGTGTATTCATAGGCGGCTAACGTGAGTGCCTACCTGTATGCGGGCCGATGCATTTGCATTTATGGCCTTGTTGTCGGACAAAAGGGACGTTAGGGGCTTGTGATCTGTCTCCAGCTCAAATTTCCTGCCAAACAGGTACTAGTGTATTTTCTTTACCGCATATACACATGCGAGCGCCTCCTTTTCTACCATCCTGTAGTCCCTTTCTGCCTGGGACAGACTTCTGGAGGCATAAGCTACCGGCTGTAACTGACCCTTGGCATTGACATGCTGCAACACACACCGACACCATAGGACGACGCATCGCACGTTAACACAAGTTTCTTACATGGATCATATAGCGTTAACAGATTGTTGGAACATAACAAATTGCGTGCTCTATTAAAAGTCCTTTCCTGGCTGTCCCCCCAGACCCATTCGCAATCTTTGCGTAGGAGCACGTGTAGCGGCACTAGCAGCGTGCTCAATTTGGGAAGAAAGTTACCAAAATAGTTCAGGAGCCCCAGGAATGAACGCAGCTCCGTCGTGTTACAGGGTCTGGGTGCTCTCTGGATTGCTTCTGTCTTGGATGCAGTAGGGCTGATCCCGTCTGCTGCTATCCTCATCCCCAGGAATTCTACCTCTGGAGCTAGGAAGAAGCACTTAGCCTTTTTCAGTTGCAGCCCTATCCGGTCCAGTCCTAGTAGCACCTCCAGGTTGTGGAGGTGTTCTTCAGTATCGTTACCCGTGATGCGGATGTCGTCCTGAAAAACCACCGTCCCTAGAATCGACTTGAGGAGGCTTTCCATATTTCGTTGGAAAATCGCAGCGGCCAAGCGAATCCCGAACGGACATCTGTTGTACTCAAACAACCCCTTGTGTGTGGTGATGGTGGTCAGCTTCTTCGACTCACTCACCAGCTCCTGGGTCATGTAAGCTGAGGTCAGGTCCAATTTTGAAAAAAGTTTGCCACCAGATAGCGTCGCAAAGCCGTCCTCCGCTCTCGGTAGCGGGTACTGGTCTTGGAGTGATACTCGATTGATGGTGGCCTTGTAATCGCCACATATCCTGACTGACCCATCTGCCTTGAGCACCGACACAATTGGGCTCGCCCAGTCACTGAATTCAACTGGCGAGATGATGCCTTCCCTCAGCAGGCGGTCCAATTCGCATTCTATCTTTTCCCGCATCACGTACGGCACCACTCTGGCCTTGTGGTGTACTGGCCTGGCATCCGGGTTTATGTGAATCACTACCTTGGTCCCCATGAAAGTGCCAATGCCAGGTTGAAATAATGAGTCAAATTTGTCCAGGATCTGTGAGCATGATGCTCGCTCCACAGAGGAAATTGCATTGACATCGTCCCATTTCCAGTTCATGACAGCAAGCCAACTCCTCCCCAATAGTGCAGGACCATCCCCCAGGACAACCCAGAGTGGCAACCTGTTCTCCGAATCTTTGTGGGTCACAACTACCGTGGCGCTGCCTAGCACCGGAATGATCTGCTTTGTGTATGTCTGTAGCTGTGCGTCAATCGGCGATAATTTTGGCCTCCTGGCCTTGGACGCCCACAACTTTTCGAACTGTTTGATACCCATCAGGGACTGGCTGGCCCCCGTGTCTAGCTCCATTGATACTGGGATGCCATTGAGGAGCACGTTCATCATTATCGGTGGCATCTTGGTGTATGAACTGTATACGTGCTCCACATGAACTCGCTGAACTTCAGCTTCCAGCGATTTCCCCCAGTGTTCATTTCTGCAATTTCTGCAGGTATTTTGCTCATCTCTGCAAACTCTGGCTGAGTGTATGCCTCCACGCCCCCAACATGAGCTGCTGTTTGAAACAAAAGCTCCCTTGCCAGTCAATCATCCCTGACTGCCCCTGTTATCCTTGAGTGTGCCATTAACAGGTGTTGATGGCTCCATTAGTGCCCGCATTGTCCCTTGTAATGGCATGAATCGCCGTTCAGCTTGCCATTGTCTCTGTCAAACTCCCCCTCTGGGTTCGACTACATGTTGGGGCATGCCCGACTGCCCTTGTCTGCCTGGAGAACTGTGTGCTGCTTTAACAATGTTGAATCTCTGTCCCAACCATTCCTTAACACAGTACCTCTCGTCTATTCTGCTCGTGGCCATGCTCACGTGGTTTAATTTCCAGTTTCTCGTCGCCATTGATACGTCCTTACTATACAGTATAAATGCACACTAGGCACATGCTTGAGAGGTGGTCAGTCTGTGATCTGTCCTTTATTCCATAGCACTCAAGTGATGGAAGTGGGTGGAGCTTCTCCTTTTATATCTGAAGGTCCAGGTTAGGAGTGTCTCCTACAAGTTCACCACCTAGTGGTCATTGTTCTCTCAGTGTACAACTTGGGTCCAATTATACATGGGTTACAATGCTGGTTGAATACATGACCGTCAATGCTGTCTGCATTACCCAGGCGACTTGGATCCAAACATGGAAGTAGACGACAAGTTCGAAGAAAGTTGCCAAGTTAAAACTATAGAACAGTACAAAGGGCCAAATGTATGCCCTATTTCTTGGTATGCCAAGTAGCTGGCCCAAGTTTGCATACCACAAACTTGTTTCTTGATAACATGTTACTTACTTTCTGCTGCCTCGTACAAAGCTTTCATACAATCGGAGCCCACTGAATGCTTACCGTCCACGATCTTACTGCAGGATGGTACAAGTTGCAATTTAACTGTAAAGAGGCATGTCCTTCTAGCCGCATAATGCATGTTCATTAATAAACCAGCAGAATGGGTTGCAGATATACTCTGGACCTGATGGCTTGCCTCCTAGGACCTTAAGAGAAGTAAAGGCAGGGTATAGTGGATGCATTAGTTGTAATTTACCAAAATTCCCTGGATTCTGAGGAGGTCCCAGCAGATTGGAAAACTGCAAATGTCCCTATTTTTAAAAAAAGGAGGAAGATAAAAAGCCGGAAACTATAGACCAGTTAGCCTGACATCTGTGGTTGGGAAAATGTTGGAGTCCATTTATTAAAGAAGCAGTAACAGGACATTTGGAAAAGCATAATTTAGTCGGGCAGAGTCAGCTTGGATTTATGAAGGGGAAGTCATGTTTGACACATTTGCTGGAATTCTTTGAGGATATAATGAACAGGGTGGATAAAGGGGAATCAGCGGATGTATTTGGACATCCAGAAGGCATTTGACAAGGTGCCACATAAAAGGTTACTGCACAAGATAAAAGTTCATGGGGTTGGGGGTAATATATTAGCATGGATAGAGGATTGGCTAACTGCCAACCTGAGAATGAACCATTTATCCCGGCTCTCTGTTCTGTTAATCAGTACCTAGTGGGGTGCTGCAGGGATCAGTGCTGGGACCCCAACTATTTACAATCTATATTAACGACTTGGATGAAGGGACCAAGTGTAATGTAGCCACGTTTGCTGTTGATACCAAGATGGGAGGAAAAGCAATATGTGAGGAGGACACAAAAAACCTGCAAAAGGACAGACAGGCTAAGTGAGTGGGCAAAAATTTGGCAGATGGCGTACAATGTTGGAAAGTGAGAGGTCATGCACTTTGGCAGGAAAAACCCATTGCACTGGCTCCACTACTGAGGAATCCTCCAACAGTGACACCCACATGGTCTTTGTGTGAGGGGTGGGAATTGATGAGGGCAACCACGAGCACAGGGATCACACCTGGCACCCACACAACCCTCACCACAACCTCCCACAAGCCACTATTGATCACCTCCCCATGTCATGGCAATAAGGACTTGGGAAGGCTTAGGGAGAGTGTTGTTATGTATGCATGTCAATGATGGCCTATAACACTAGACCTGAATGTACCTTCGCCCTGTATATACCATACCTGTACAACAGAAAGTGCTGCTGCTGGAGACCTAAGGGTCACCTGTACACTGCAGGCAACCCAGCATAAAAGGGAGCTCACCTCTTGGTGTCCTCACTCGAGGAGCTGCAATAAAGGACTATAGTCTGCACAGTTCAAGTGCCATACCCCTGTCTCGTGGAGTCATTAACAGAGTGCTTGCATATACAATAGAAAGATTCAAACACATCTCAGGGTTTCCATAATATTTTATGACATTTTCTGACCATTTTGATGTAATACAGGCTTGTTACACATTTTAACTTATGTGCATTCGTATATTATTATTGTTGCATTTTGTGACTGAATTAAACATAAAATAAAGTCTCAGGGCATGAGGATGCTTTTAATTTAGAGTACTCAACCAGAGATAAGGTTATTGTCCATTAGGAAATCTTTATATTAAAAGTTATTTTGCTTCCCTCATGGAAATCTACCATTTTAGGTCTTTAGATCGACTAAGAAGCCATTCAGTTGACATTCACTACAGGACCTATCAGTGAGTAATGTTATATTGGGGTTTTCTCCGAGCCTTTTTTCTGATGTGACTTGACAACAAGTTCCATAAGCAGATATGGCATTACCTGCAAACTGTGACTGACATTCTTTATTTTGTGCCAAATTGCCACAGCCCACATTTAGCAATTAATGCTTCTTTTTGTTTTATGGTAAATTGTTTGGTGGAGAACATGTAGAATGACCACATCTTAGGTTAACTTGTAAGATAGAAAATATTACAATCCAAACTACACTGAGCAAGTTGGATTTTACAATAAAAATGATTTACAGAAGCACAATTATAGATAAAATAAACAGCACTTGTTTAAGAGAAGTGGCAACAGTCCACAAAGGGTCAATATATATTTTTTGCAAATGCTGCTTTCAGATTCTTGTAATGAAATTGTTTCTATGGATAAATCAGATGAGTATTTTCTTGTTTCTTAGTACAAAGCATGCAGTCTTGAGTTGTGTTGGGATGAGATGTACACCCATGGAGTTGATGCATTTTCACCAGGAATCAAGACAAACAACCAGACCTGAGTCATTTATTTTTTTGGGCTTTCTCTGATAGACTCAAGCAAACAAAATCTGCACACTTTGGTAGGTAATATGACAATGGCTTGAGACCATTATATTTCTCATCCTATGTTCCAGTGTGACTATCTTCACGTATGGCAATGATTGAAATTACATATTAGTCTGACAAATGCTGCAGCCATTAACATTTAATCATTATTCATCAAAACAAACCCATTATTGACTATGAACAACTCTACCTGGTGTTCAGATAGAATATCTGCAGTTCACCATTTTGTTCTTAGTGAAGAAACAGCCTCAATTTGATACCCTAGCTAATAAAACAATACAACACCAAAGACAACAAATATTATTGATGCTATAAGAAGCTCCATTGGGTGCAATAAAGCTCAGCATCACCTTTCCCATTCTTTATCATGATTAGTTCAAAAGCAGCCAGTAAAAATATCCTCAAGGTTCAATAAGTTGCAAAGGGTAACTTATGCAGATAGGGTTAGATGAAATAGGATGGGAGGAGGCTCGTATGGAGCGTAAACACTGGCACAAACCAGTTGGGCTGAATGGCCTGTTTCTGTGCTGTAAATTCCATGTAAAAGCTGTGCCCCAATTAAAATAAAGGCGATGTTATAATTCTCTCCGCATCCATTATTGGTGTTCATGGAAGACTGCAGTTTCTATATGTTATTATCATGCACTGAATGGGAATAATGTGCCTCAAGGTTAACAATATACTCTTGTGCTAATTGACTGAAAGTGTTCAGGAATGCCCACCTGATCTCTTTGCAAGGCAGAACGATAGCAGACTACCAGGTCACTTAATTCAGGCTAAAACTACAAATCATCAGTATTTGCTTGTTTCTTCACATTCGGTGCAATGAATTATTACATTTCATAAATGCTGTCATGAATAATAACTAACAAAAGACACAAATGATGCAAGAAACATTTCCTTTGAACACTTTATTTCATCTTGGATCCAATACAAATTGCAGAAACATGAACAAGTTTCCATAGTTAAGTTATTCTACAGGCTGAGTTTATTGTCTTATTCCTTGTGTAAATGACCACAAAACTAATTTTTAAGCAAATCAATAACTTCTTTCTGACTAACAAAAATGTGCATGATTCCTTTTTTGGAAAACTCAGCACAGAATGGGGATTGAAACGGGAATGTTATGGTCTGTATGGGTTTATTACACACTGCCTTTACCAGCGGAGGTAGTTGGATGGAAACAACACCAATATTTTTCTGAAAGGGAGAACTCTGAATCTTATATCTATATCTATATCTATATCTATATCTATATCTATATCTATATCTATATCTATATCTATATCTATATCTATATCTATATCTATATCTATATCTATATCTATATCTCTATCTTTCAAAAGCAAGTTGTCTTTTCCTGGTTAAAATTGTAACAGGTACCAATTCAGTCACTTGGATAAATGCTTTTCGTTTGACAATCTACAAGCCAATTTTATTAAAAGTAATATTCATTTTGTCAATATTGTGTATATCAAAATGAGGTACAACAGAGCTATGAAAGTGAGTATCTTTTCTCTTTGCATGTGGCGATGATATTAAACAGCTGCATATCAGGCATTGCATGGATTAAATGCAGTTTTATGTTCCTTCTGCATTGGTACAAATATAACCACTGAAGGCAACATCAGAAAGAGTGATCAGTATATGGAGTAGTGCAAGTAGAAATACTGGAATCATTTAAAAAAATTAGATGCTACAATGAGGAAAATGTAGGGTCTATCCAGATGAATGAAGTAAGATGTTTGGTCTTTCTAATCCATATTTAGCTTATCAACATCAGATGACTTGCAAATGGCTCCAGGAAGGTAAAATGTGAAACACCGTAGATAACTGTGAAGACTATACTACAGCTTCTCCCAATATACTATTGTATGGAAGAGAGCCAGAGAGACTAAAGCCAGGACATTTGGAAAAGCAAAATTTGGTCAGGCAGAGTCAGCATGGATTTATGAAGGGCAAGTCAAGTTTGACAAATATGTTGGAATTCTTTGAGGATGTAACGAACAGGGTGGATAAAGGGGAACCAGTGCATGTGGTGTATTTGGACTTCCAAAAGGCGTTTGACAAGGTGCCACATAAAAGGTTACTGCACAAGATAAAAGTTCACAGGGTTGGGGGTAATATATTAGCATGGATAGAGGATTGGCTAACTAACAAAAAACAAAGCGTCGGGATAAATGGTTCATTCTCTGGTTGGCAACCAGTAACTAGTGGGGTGCCTTTACAATCTATATTAACGACTTGGAAGAAGGGTGTAACGTAGCCAAGTTTGCTGACGACACATAGATGCAATGTGTGAGGAGGACACAAAAAATCTGCAAAAGGACGTAGACAGGCTAAGTGAGTGGGCAAGAATTTGGCAGATGGAGTATAACGTTGGAAAGTGTGAGGTCATGCACTTGGCAGAAAAAATCAAAGAGCAAGTTATTATTTAAATGGAGAAAAATTGCAAAGTGCTGCAGTACAGAGGGAGCTGGGGCTCCTGGTGCATGAAACACACAAGATTAGTATGCAGGTTACAGCAAGTGATCAGGAAGGGCAATGGTATCTTGGCCTTTATTGCAAAGGGGATGGAGTGTAAAAGCAAGGAAGTCTTGCTACAGTTCTACAGGGTATTGGTGAGGCCACACCTGGAATACTGTGTACAGTTTTGATTTCCATATTTAAGAGAGAATTTGCTTTGGAGGCAGTTCAGAGAAGGTTCACTTGGTTGATTCTGGAGATGAGGGGTTGATTTATGAGGAAAGGTTGAGTAGGTTGGGCCTCTACTTATTGGAATTCAGAAGAATGAGAGGTGATCTTATCGAAACGTATAAGATTGAGGGGACTTGACAAGGTGGATGCAGAGAGGATGTTTCCAATGATAGGGGGGACTAGAATTAGAGGGCATAATCTTAGAATAAGGGGCCGCCCATTTAAAACTGAGATGAGTAATTTCTTAGGATTGTAAATTTATGGAATTTGCTGCCTCAGAGAGCTGTGGAAGCTGGGTCATTGAATAAATTTAAGACAGAGAGAAACAGTTTCTTAACCGATAAGGGGTTATGGGGAGCGGGCAGGGAAATGGACCCGAGTTCATGATCGGATCAGCCATGATCGTATTAAATGGCGGAGCAGGCTTGAGGGGCCGTATGGCCTACTCCTCCTATTTCTTATGTTGTTAAACCTGCAATCTTTCAAGATTACTTCTCTGCTTGCAGTACAACATGGCATTCAATAAAAGGAAGCATACCCAAACTGCAGGAGGACCTGTGCATTACAAGCACTTGACTCCTTTGAGGAGATCACCCTGGATATAAGAACATAAAGGAAATAGGGGAGGGCAAAGCCAGAGTTCTCTTCCCCTCTCCCCCAACCCCCACCCCACAAACAAGTTCAGGGCTGGTACCATCCTGTTCTCGTTATGTCTTATACTGACACACAGACATGCACTCAACCACAAAAACATCTCGCACAACCCAAGCACTATCAAAGTGACTCTCTTAGCCAACATTATGATATATATTCCTCTTTTGTTATAGGCCTGAAAGAATTACTTGCCACTGCTGCTAGTGGCTTTGAGCAAGCCAACAGCTTCTAGCACACTAGATCACTCCTAACAATGTTCATAAACAACAGCACCGTTACACAACCCAGAGGATTTAGATAGTAAGCTCAAAAGTCATACCAGCCGAGATACACTGCCAAGGTAAAATGGAGCAAGTGGTGGAGAGAGGAGTAGTAGGCACTTGCCACTGAAGGCCAGCCTGTTTCCTCCCTCAGATGTACTGCCTGAAAATCTTGGCCTCATAGATCCTGCCTATAAACAGAGATTGCTGTCTTTTGAAAAATATCTTCTGAGTGTAGGTGACACTGACAAAGCCACATTTCTATATGCGCAGGTATGTACAAGAGGTTGCTTGCACTGCGGTCTATCATATGGTGCGTGGCAAGTCCAGCGGCATCTTCAGCAGAGCCCCCAATGCCACAAGTCCTAAGCACAGTCAGATTATCTCACCTGAATGTTTAAACTGTTGTTATAAAGCCATTGGGCTCCAGTCTCCCCTGAAATGCATCAATGCTATCTGCAGCAACTACACCATGTGATTTGTTCCAAATTCTCACCACTCTGTGTAAAGAAATTCCTCTTAAACTCTTTTTTGAACTGTTAGTGGCTAGCTTGTATTCATGCCTCCTTATTCTGAACTCACCTACAAGTAGAAACAATTTCTTCACATCCACTCTATTGAACCGTTTCATAATTTTGAAGACCTCTATCAGGTCTCCTCTTTATTTCTTTTCCAGAGAAAAGAGCTCCAGTCTGTTCAATCTTTCCTGATAGTTGCATCCTCTCAATTCTGGTAACATTCTTGCAAATCTTTTCTGCACTTTCTCCAATGCTTCAACACACTTTTTGTACTATGGAGACCAGAACTGCACACAGTACTCCAAGTGTGGGCTAACCAAGGTTCAATGTAAATTTCACATTACGTCCTTGCTTTTGTATTCTATTACTCTAGAAATAAACCCCAGTACTTGGTTTGCACTATTAACCTTGTAGAACATAGAATGCTGACTTCACCCTCAGCTGTACAGTGACAGTTTATGTTCATCTATACTAGGCATGAAAACCAATACCAATGGGATCCAAGGTCAACACAAACAACAACCAAATAATAGGCTACCCTGCCACCACCTTTTCTTTAGCTGCAGTCGAGTGAATGTCAGGGTATGGTAGCGTTGTGGTTATGTTACTGGGCTTGTAATCCAGAGGCCTGGACTAATAGTCTGGAGGTGTGAGTTCAAATCTGGGGAATTTCAATTCAGTT
The DNA here is from genome assembly GCF_044704955.1 of Pristiophorus japonicus. Classification (NCBI taxonomy): domain Eukaryota; kingdom Metazoa; phylum Chordata; class Chondrichthyes; family Pristiophoridae; genus Pristiophorus; species Pristiophorus japonicus. The sequence goes on along the minus strand of NC_091982.1, from coordinate 180,335,724 downwards.
AGTTAAATAAATCTGGAATTAAAAAGCTAGTAGCAGTACTGGTGACCATGAAACTACCGGATTGTCTTAAAAACCCAACTGGTTTTTAAGGGAAGGAAATCTGCAGTCCTTACCTGGTCTGGCCTATATGCAAGTCCTGACCCACAACAATGTGGTTGACTCTTAACTGCCCTCTGAAATGTATTAGCAAGCCATTCAGTTGTATCAAAACCTCAATGAAAATGTCACAGTGAGAGTACCTTCACCACATGGACTGCAGCAATTCAAGAAAGCAGCTCACCACCACCACCTCAAGGGTTGGGCATTAAATATCAGTCTTGCCAGCAACTTTTTTTTTTAAATTGCAATGAATGTAAAATTTCCAGAACAAAAGAACAAATACCAATTTCTCAACAACAATGTACATCAATACTAATGCAATTTTATCTCAAAAACTTTAGTGCATTTTAATTTATAAAGGAATTACTAAAGGAATGTAAAATATCTGGCCTTCATCACAAGGAATGCTAAATGTCTGACCTTCATCACAAGTCACCTGACTTGCTATTCACAAGCCCTGAATGTAGTGAGTCTGTCCATTGTTCATTAAATAGTTACTTTGATGAAGGAGGTTAGCTAAAACCTTAAAATCTATATTGTGGAGGAATTGTAATCAACTACTTTACAATAGTTGTGTTAATGCTATGTGGGCTGGAGCAAAGCTTCTATCCCTGATATTGCAGGATCCAGATGAAGGGTTTGCATTTTCAATATCTCTGGAATTTCCCCTCTGTGCTTACTCATATGCAATGGATATTGCGCAATGAATATTCAGCAGGTAAGACACACCTAAATACATCTACTGCTAGAAATTCAATTGCCCCCAAAAATGGGCGCATGGATCATGATGCGGGATCAACCAGTGTCCGTTCAAAGTAATGCAGGCAGCACACCAACTTTGTGCTACCTGCTGATTAACATGACTGTGGCATGCAGCCCATGCTGAACACGCTCAGCAGGAGGCCTAAATTTGTGACACTAGCACCAATTATAACTAGCCTGCACTTCTTGGTCAGCCTGTACCTTTTAAAGGGGAGGTGCATTCTGGCTGCAACAGTTGATTCAACTGGCTAGTCAACAGAGTATGAGCAGGAAGAAGTAGTACTGATGGCACAACGGGAGAGAACATGCTCCAAGGTTCTCGGATACAGCACTGGAGGCCTTGGTGCAGGAAGTGGACAGGAGGAGCGAGTTCTTTTTTCCACAGAGGGCCTGGAGGCCCTTCTGACAAACAAGGCGGAGAGAGCAGATAGCCATCATGGTCAATGCCAACAGTCCAAGGAATTGAACGCAGTGCAGAAAGAAGTTTAATGACCTCATGAGTGGTCAAGGTCAGTGAATTCATCATCTTCAAATGCCATATCTCACCATCTGCACCATTTAGACTCACATTGCTCAATGCACTACACACCCGTCACTCACCTTCCAACAATCTCTATCCAGCACAACACATACCTCACATTCATCGCTTCACTTCATCCTTACAAACTTACCACTGCTGCAAGCCTCACACCAACATCTCACAGCTTGCACACACTGCCAGCTATTCCACCATGACGAGCATCACCCAAACACGTTTTGCTCCACACTCTGACATACTTCCCTTTCTCTTGCAGGACAAGGTGGCTCATGCCAGAGGCAGCAGTAACTAACCGGTGAGGGACAGGCACACCTGCATAACTTTACCCCAATGGAGGAGACAGTGCAAGTCATTCTAGGGAGGGCCATCGCTGAGCCCGTGGCCAGCGACGGGGCTGCAACAATACAAAGTGACCGTATCATCATACATAATCATCCTCCTCACATCCCACTTCCCCCTCATCCCACAATGTCTTCTGATTTACAAGCTGCACATGGTGTAAGCATGCACCGCTTGCTTTCCTGCTCCCCTTACCACAACTCTGCCCTTGTACCATTCTCCTTTCAAGTAACCAAGGACTGTCACCTGGCCAGGCACGAATGGAGGAGCAGGAAATCAAAGAGGAAGAAGATAATGATGCTGAAAACAGAGCATCTTCACTTGATTTCACACTCTCAGCCACCAGCTCAAATACTGACACTACATGTACTTTAGAGGATAGGTTAGAGGTGAGATATGCACGTTGTGAGAAACCGGACACGAGTGGCCTGCAGGCAGGGCAGGGGAAAAGCGTAGCTCGGGTGCCAGCTCCCTGGAGGGCGAGATCATACCCAAGTTCTGCTGCAGAGCACTCTGATGAGGACTTCGATGGGGCAGCCTACAGAAGAAGGCTGATGGGTATGCACAATGAAATGCTTGGTGCATTGGCAGGCTTTCCAAAAAGCCTGAGTGCAATGTCAAAGTGCATGGAGGAGTCTGACACGAACCTTGCACAGGGCTTTGCGCAGAGCCTGGAGACCATGATTTCCAACATGGAGGTAATGGGCAACTCCATTGTGAACCGAACCATTATGCAACCTCTGATGACCAATGTCTCAGCTTCCGTTGCAGCACAAGCAGCAGCTGCCCATCTGCTGCAGTGGAAGCTTCGACTTCTGTCACGCAAGCTCAGACTGCTGCCATTGTGGTTGTTTACCAGGGAATCCCTGGCCCAAGACGATCTTCCTTGCTGCAATGCTCCATCTCGCCCTCTGCAAGCTCCCTGCTGGAGTGAAGCTAAATTACAGGTCAAACAGGAATCTGTTCAACCTCTTCCACCTCCAGGCCAGATCCAAGGTCATCCCATCCTCCGTCATCGAGCTACAGTACGCAGATGACACCTGCATCTGCACACACTCTGAGGCTGAACTCCAAGCCATCGTCGACGCCTTTACCAAGGCGTATGAGAGCATGAGACTTAAACTAAACATCCATAAGACACAGGTCCTCTACCAATATGTCCCCCGGTTATCAAAATCCATATCGAGGCCTTGGACAACATGGACTATTTTCCATACCTCTGGAGCCTACTGTCAACAAGGGCAGACATCAACGACTAGGACCAATACTGCCTTCGGTGTGCCAGTGCAGCCTTTGGTCACCTGAGGAAGAGAGTTTGAAGACCAGGACCTCAAACCCGGCACCAAGCTCATGGTCTACAGAGCAGTGGTGATACCTGCCCTCCTATATGGCTCGGGCACATGGACTATGTACAGCAGGCACCTCAAAACACTGGCGCAGTACCACCAACGTTGCTCCTGCAAATCCACTGGCAGGATAGCTACACCAACATCCGTGTTCTCACCCAGGCCAACATCCCCAGCATCGAAGCATTGACCACGCTCGATCAGCTCTGCTGGATGGGCCACATCATCCGCATGCCTGACACAAGTCTCCCAAAACAAATGCTCTACTCGGAGCTCCGATACAGCAAGCGAGTCCCAGGTGGGCAGAGGAAACTCTTCAAGGACACCCTCAAAGCCTCTGGAAAAAATGTGACAACCCCACCGACACCTGGCCCAAGACCGCCCAAAGTGGAGTAAGAGCATCCGGGAAGATGCTGAACACTTCGAGTCTCTTCACCGAGAGCAAGCTGAAGTCAAGCGTCGACAGTGGAATGAGTGCACGGCAACCCAGGCACCCCACTCACCCGTTCCTTCAACCACTGTCTGCCCCACCTGCGACAGAGACTGTAGGTCCCGCATTGGACTCTTCAGTTACCTAAGAACTCATTTTTAGTGTGGAGGCAAGTCATCCTCGACTCAGAGGGACTGCCTATGATATTTACTGGTGTGGAAAGAAGCTTGCAGGGTGTCATAACAGTCCAGCAATCTGCCTTCCAACACAATACTATGATTAAGGCGCTGCCCCGGGGAGTGGCAGTGGCTCTGTGGAGCACTGCTGTCCTCTATCAGGATGACCTCATTCATCATCCCACCACTGCCACTCCGACAGTGCCTTGCAGTTGCCTGTCAGCCAGCTAACCCAGACTGCTGCTGCCCATGCTGGCATGGTGCAGTCTAAAGCCAGACCTTCTAGGACCAGGGCTGCTTGAAGTCATCCTGTAAGGCTATCTGCAGTCTCCCCCACTGAAAGTCAGCAGCCATGGTGCAGCACTTCATGGTAGCACTTCGTAGGAGCACTAGGATAGGCAAAGGCTCACTGTAGACCGGTATTAAGGGAATGCACAATGATGATTAGTTGACTTTGTTATGTAATATTGGATGGATTGATGTACAAGGTTGGTTTGGAGTGTTTCTTTTTTGGTGGCTAAGAGGATGCTGGGATGGTAAGGTGTCTGACTTGTACCATGGCAATTTGGAACTGTGTTCAATGGAACTGTAATCAAATGAGAAGATCACTGACAGTCTGAGCAGAGATGGGATGTGCTGGTTGTCTGTTCCCTCCTCCCTTTCCCTCTTTTCCCCCTCCCTCCCCCTCATGCTGCAGGCCAAGGGGGATGACAACTAGAGCATCCATGACTGGGAGCAAGTGGTCTGACCAGAACCCTTGAAGTGAGAACTAAGGTCTTCTCCACTTGCAGCACAACTTGTCACTTCACCAATGTTTTAAAAAAAAACCCTGGAAAGCATCAAACACTTCTACAAACTTACACAGAGCTGCATTTTTAGCCATTAGTTATTGTGCACTCAGCCACTAAGAACTTTTTTTTGTCTGGCTCGGGTTCCCCCAGATAATAGTGGCAGCCAGTACCGCATCACCAATCAATAACTAATGATTAAGCTGACTTGTAATGTCCTTACTCAATGGCACAAAACCCACACGAGGCACATTCTATGGATAAGGTCACTTTTTATGACCTGAACCTTTATTCACAGGACCAAGAAGTGATGACCCTGCGTGGGACCTCCTTTTTATATACCTGGATGACCAGGTAAGGAGTGTCTCTCACAAGTTCATCCCCTGTGGTCAAGGTCTACATTGCTTAAGTATATACAGTATTGCAGTGGTGTTACATACATGACATGACTTGTATCACAAAGTAAAATTGATCAATGGTACAAAGGTGCCAGCATAATTTAAATTGTGCGAGCAAATACATGAACACTCGAGGTATGGAAAGAGAAAATGAGCTTCACTTTATTGTACATGTTGAAATATGGTGGCTTATCATATAAAGATTCCTTACAGTACGTTATTTGAGAGTCCAATACCTCCCTTACTCTTATTTGTTTTTAAATAGTGAAGGAAGGACTGGGTGCACAATTCGGATCCGTAGCACCTGTTTTTTAAATGCAACGAGTGCCTTTAGAGGTCCAAAATATTGCCGCTGGCTTTCTAGCATGCTTCCCAATTCACCAAGCATTTAATTGTACGTACCCATCAGCCGCCTTCTCTAGGCTGCCCCATTGAAGTCCTCATCTGTGTCCTCTGCAACAGAACTCGTGTATGACCTCGCCCTCTGGTGAGCTGGCACCTGCGCGGCACTTTCCCCTGCCCTAGCTGCAGGCCACTCGTGTCCGGTGACTCACCATGTGCAGATCCTGCCTCTATACTATCCTCTAAATTACCGGCAGTGTCTGTATCTGAGCTGGTGGCTTTGTGTGAAATTGAGTGACTTCATCAGTGTCTTGTTGCTCTTCTACCACTGCCTGATGAGATTGCAGGTCTAGGATATCTGAAAGGAGAAAGGCACAAGGGTAAGGTCGTGGTGAGCTGTGGGGAGGGGGGTGCGATGGGGAAAGCAAAAGGTGAATGCTTACACGATCTGGACCATCAGTGAGTGAGTGGTAAATCTATGGAACAGGCTACCCAGGAAGATGATGGAGGCAGAAAGTGTTGTTTCATTCAAATTGAATGGATTTATTTCAGAAAACAATATTTTGGGATAACTGGTGGTAGTATATAAATAATTTGAGACATGATGTATGAAATTTTTTTTTTTTTTTTTGGAAATTCGTAGCCAATCGTTCCAATTCTTTGTCAAATCACAAACGCCAGAGGTCACCTTGGGCCCATTCAAGGATCACTGCGCCAATGCTCTTAGCCAAAAGGCCTAGAGCCACTGCACCGTTCCTGGAAGTACTGCAATACCAGGTTCGTGCCATGGAGGTGGATGGGTCAGGTCCCCCACACACCTCCGTGGAGGTGGATGGGTCAAGCCACCCCACCCACCTCCATAACATACTTGATTGGAACAGGTGACTTTGCAGGTTTTCCATCTTGCTACATACTTCGTCACTACATAAGAACACAGACAATGTGCCAGTGATGGTGTTTGAAATTGAGTCCAGTGTCAGGGGTGCCAATTAAATGGGCTGCTCTGTCCTGGAGCATGTCCAGCTTGTGGATTGTTGCCCTGGTTCGTACTGCTAATTTGAGGCTTGCAGATGGTGGATAGGATTTGGTGTCAGGATGAGCCATTTATTTCAGAGCACCCAGACTCTGCCCAACTCTAGTAGGCAAGGTATTGTTATAGCTCATCCAGTTAAGCTTCTGGTTAATAGGAACTTCAAGGATGTTGATAGTGGGGGGACTTGAAAATGGTGATACTGTCATTGTAATCCATGTATAAACTGACCTAAATTGTACACCGTGAGAACACTGACCACTAGGTGGTGAACTTGTGGGAGACGCTCCTAACCTGGACTTTCAGGTATAAAAGGGGAAGCTCCACCCATCTTCTCCACTTCAGTGCTGGCTAATAAAGGTTATTGGTCAGAGTGACCTTCTCTCTAGTATGGGCCTCGTATGCATTTGTACTGTATAGTAAGGACATATTGGTGACGAGAAACTGGGATTTAAACCACGCGAGCATGGCCACTAGCAGCACAGACGAGAGGTACTGTGTTGGTGATTGGGACGATTTTATTGAGAGATGACAGCAAAGTTTCATCACTAAGGAATGGCTGGCACAGGATTCGGCCGACAAACGCAGGGCTCATCTTCTGATTGTTTGTGGATCCAGGACGTACTCCCTGATGAAGGATCTTCTAGCGCCAGAGAAGCCGACGGATAAGACTTTTGAAGAGCTCAGTAAGTTGATCAGGGAACACTTTAAACCAGTGAGCAGCATGCACATGGCGAGACACCGGTTTTACACGCACCGGCGACAAGAAGGGCAAAGCGTTCCAGACTTCGTGGCAGATCTCCGGTGACTGGTGAGCCTATGTTAGTTCCCAGATGCATGCAGAGCGGAGATGCTGCGAGACTTTTTTATTGAGGGCATCGGGCACGCTGGGGTTTTCAGGAAACTGAGACCAAAGACTTGACCCTGGAAACGGCGGCTTTGATGGCCCAGACATTTATCTCCGGGGAGGAAGAGACCAGAATGATGTTTGACAAAAATCTTGGTTTAAATGCAACAAATGGACAGGGAATCAACATTGTTAACGTGGCACACAGTTCTCCAGGCAGACCAGGGCAATCAGACATGCCCCAGCATGTAGTCGAACCCAAAGGGGGAATTCAACAGAGACAATGGCTAGCTGAACGGCGATTCACGCCATCGCAATGGACAATGGGGCCATCAACACCTATCAATGGTGTGTTTAAGGACTGTTACAGAGACGGTCAGAGATGATCGACCGGTAATGGACCTTTTGTTTCCAACAACGGCTCATGTTGGAGGTGTGGAGGCAAACACACAGCCAGAGCTTGCAGATATCGGCAATATACCTGCAGAAATTGCAACGTCAGCGGTCACTTGGTGCGTATGTGCAGGAAGCCTGCAGCCAGGTTGACGTACGAAGAGGACGGGCCCGATGTAAGCCCTACGAGGCTAAATGGACACTGGGGGAAATCACTGGAAGCAGAAATTCAGCGAGTTCATGTGGAGCACATATACAGTTCATATACCAGGATGCCACCGATAATAATGAAAGTGCTCCTCAATGGCATCCCAGTATCAATAGAGCTAGACACGGGGGCCAGCCAGTCCCTGATGAGTATCACAGTTTGAAAGGTTGTGGGTGTCCAAGGCCAGGAGGCCAAAATTATTGATGCACAGCTATGGACATATACAAAGGAGATCATTCTGGTGCTAGGCAGCGCCACGGTAGTCGTGACCCACAAAGATTCGGAGAACAGGTTGCCACTCTGGATTGTCCCGGGGGACGGTCCCGCACTGCTGGCGAGGATTTGGCTTGCTGTCATGAACTGGAAATGGGGCGATGTCCATGCAATTTCTTCTGTGGAGCAAATATCATGCTCACAGGTCCTGGACAAATTTGACTCACTATTTCAACCCAACATTGACACTTTCATGGGGACCAAGGTAGTGATTCACATAAACCCGGACGCTAGGCCAGTACACCACAAGGCCAGAGCGGTGCCATACGTGATGCGGGAAAAGATGGAAGGTGAATTGGACCGCCTGCTGTCGAATTCCGCCCACCACCAGTCGAATTCAGTGATTGGGCGAGCCCGATCGTGCCAGTGCTCAAGGCGGATGGGTCAGTCAGGATATGTGGTGATTACAAGGCCACCATCAATCGGGTGTCACTCCAAGGCCAATACCCGCTACCGAGAGCAGAGGACCTCTTTGCGACGCTATCCGGTGGCAAACTTTTTTCAAAATTGGACCTGACCTCAGCTTACATGACCCAGGAGCTGGCGAGTGAGTCGAAGAAGCTGACCACCATCACGACACACAAGGGGTTGTTTGAGTACAACAGATGTCCGTTCGGGATTCGCTCGGCCGCCGCGATCTTTCAACGAAACATGGAAAGTCTCCAAGCCGATTCCAAGGACGGTGGTTTTTCAAGACGACATCCTCGTCACTGGTTGTGATACTGAAGAACAATTCCACAACCTGGAGGAGATGCTATGCAGACTGGACAGGGTAGGTCTGCGACTGAAAAAGGCGAAGTGCGTCTTCCTAGCTCCAGAGGTAGAATTCCTGGGGATGAGGGTAGCAGCAGACGGGATCAGACCTACTGCATCCAAAACGGGAGCAATCCAGAGAGCACCCAGATCCCGTAACTCGACGGAGATGCGTTCGTTCCTGGGGCTCCTGAACTATTTTGGTAACTTTTTTTTCCCAAATTGAGCATGCGGTTAGAGCCGCTACATGTTGGAGCTGGAGCTGAAGGTGGATTCACTCTGGAGCATCCACGATGCTGAGAATGACGTGAGTATCACGTGTAGCGAGTTGGTCTTACTGCAGGAGAAGGGTCCACAGCCAGCGAGGGAATGGAAGACCAGCAGGAAGAGTAGTGCAAGGAAGGTAGTGCAGGGGTCCCCTGTGGTCATCCCCCTGCAAAACAGATACACCGCTTTGAGTACTGTTGAGGGGGATGACTCATCAGGGGAGGGCAGCAGCAGCCAAGTTCATGGCACTGTGGCTGGCTCTGTTGCACAGGAGGGCAGGAAAAAGAGTGGAAGAGCGATAGTGATAGGGGATTCAATTGTAAGGGGAATAGATAGGCGTTTCTGCGGCCGCAACCGAGACTCCAGGATGGTATGTTGCCTCCCTGGTGCAAGGGTCAAGGATGTCTCGGAGCGGGTGGAGGACATTCTAAAAAGGGAGGCAGAACAGCCAGTTGTCATGGTGCACGTTGGTACCAATGACATAGGTAAAAAAAGGGATGAGTTCCTACGAAATGAATTTAAGGAGCTAGGAGCTAAATTAAAAAGTAGGACCTCAAAAGTAGTAATCTCGGGATTGCTACCAGTGCCACGTGCTAGTCAGAGTAGGAATCGCAGGATAGCTCAGATGAATACGTGGCTTGAGCAATGGTGCAGCAGGGAGGGATTCAAATTCCTGGGGCATTGGAACCGGTTCTGGGGGAGGTGGGACCAGTACAATCCGGACGGTCTGCACCTGGGCAGAATCGGAACCAATGTCCTCGGGGGAGTGTTTGCTAGTGCTGTTGGGGAGGAGTTAAACTAATATGGCAGGGGGATGGGAACCAATGCAGGGAGATAGAGGGAAACAAAAAGGAGGCAAAAACAAAAGACAGAAAGGAGATGAGGAAAAGTGGAGGGCAGAGAAACCCAAGGCAAAGAACAAAAAGGGCCATTGTACAGCAAAATTCTAAAAGGACAGAGGGTGTTAAAAAAACAAGCCTAAAGGCTTTGTGTCTTAATGCAAGGAGTATCCGCAATAAGGTGGATGAATTAACTGTGCAAATAGATGTTAACAAATATGATGTGATTGGGATTACGGAGACGTGGCTCCAGGATGAGCAGGGCTGGGAACTCAACATCCAGGGGTATTCAACATTCAGGAAGGATAGAATAAAAGGAAAAGGAGGTGGGGTAGCATTGCTGGTTAAGGAGGAGATTAAGGCAATAGTTAGGAAGGACATTAGCTTGGATGATGTGGAATCTATATGGGTAGAGCTGCAGAACACCAAAGGGCAAAAAACGTTAGTGGGAGTTGTGTACAGACCTCCAAACAGTAGTAGTGATGTTGGGGAGGGCATCAAACAGGAAATTAGGGGTGCGTGCAATAAAGGTGCAGCAGTTATAATGGGTGACTTTAATATGCACATAGATTGGGCTAACCAAACTGGAAGCAATACGGTGGAGGAGGATTTTCTGGAGTGCATAAGGGATGGTTTTTTAGACCAATGTGTCGAGGAACCAACTAGGGGGGAGGCCATCTTAGACTGGGTGTTATGTAATGAGAAAGGATTAATTAGCAATCTCGTTGTGCGAGGCCCCTTGGGGAAGAGTGACCATAATATGGTGGAATTCTGCATTAGGATGGAGAATGAAACAGTTAATTCAGAGACCATGGTCCAGAACTTAAAGAAGGCTAACTTTGAAGGTATGAGGCGTGAATTGGCTGAGATGGATTGGCGAATGATACTTAAGGGGTTGACTGTGGATGGGCAATGGCAGACATTTAGAGACCGCATGGATGAACTACAACAATTGTACATTCCTGTCTGGCATAGAAATAAAAAAGGGAAGGTGGCTCAACCGTGGCTATCAAGGGAAATCAGGGATAGTATTAAAGCCAAGGAAGTGGCATACAAATTGGCCAGAAATAGCAGCGAACCTGGAGACTGGGAGAAATTTAGAACTCAGCAGAGGAGGACAAAGGGTTTGATTAGGGCAGGGAAAATGGAGTATGAGAAGAAGCTTGCAGGGAACATTAAGACGGATTGCAAAAGTTTCGATAGATATGTAAAGAGAAAAAGGTTAGTAAAGACAAATGTAGGTCCCCTGCAGTCAGAATCAGGGGAAGTCATAACGGGGAACAAAGAAATGGCGGACCAATTGAACAAGTACTTTGGTTCGGTATTCACGAAGGAGGACACGAACAACCTTCCGGTTATAAAAGGGGTCGGGGGGTCTAGTAAGGAGGAGGAACTGAGGGAAATCCTTATTAGCCGGGAAATTGTGTTGGGGAAATTGATGGGATTGAAGGCCGATAAATCCCCAGGGCCTGATGGACTGCATCCCAGAGTACTTAAGGAGGTGGCCTTGGAAATAGTGGATGCGTTGACAGTCATTTTCCAACATTCCATTGACTCTGGATCAGTTCCTATGGAGTGGAGGGTAGCCAATGTAACCCCACTTTTTAAAAAAGGAGGGAGAGAGAAAACAGGGAATTATAGACCGGTCAGCCTGACATCGGTAGTGGGTAAAATGATGGAATCAATTATTAAGGATGTCATAGCAGTGCATTTGGAAAGAGGTGACATGATAGGTCCAAGTCAGCATGGATTTGTGAAAGGGAAATCATGCTTGACAAATCTTCTGGAATTTTTTGAGGATGTTTCCAGTAGAGTGGATAAGGGAGAACCAGTTGATGTGGTATATTTGGACTTTCAGAAGGCGTTCGACAAGGTCCCACACAAGCGATTGATGTGCAAAGTTAGAGCACATGGGATTGGGGGTAGTGTACTGACATGGATTGAGAACTGGTTGTCAGACAGGAAGCAAAGAGTAGGAGTAAATGGGTACTTTTCAGAATGGCAGGCAGTGACTAGTGGGGTACCGCAAGGTTCTGTGCTGGGGCCCCAGCTGTTTACACTGTACATTAATGATTTAGATGAGGGGATTAAATGTAGTATCTCCAAATTTGCGGATGACACGAAGTTGGGTGGCAGTGTGAGCTGCGAGGAGGATGCTGTGAGGCTGCAGAGCGACTTGGATAGGTTAGGTGAGTGGGCAAATGCATGGCAGATGAAGTATAATGTGGATAAATGTGAGGTTATCCACTTTGGTGGTAAAAACAGAGAGACAGACTATTATCTGAATGGTGACAGATTAGGAAAAGGGGAGGTGCAAAGAGACCTGGGTGTCATGGTACATCAGTCATTGAAGGTTGGCATGCAGGTGCAGCAGGCGGTTAAGAAAGCAAATGGCATGTTGGCCTTCATAGCAAGGGGATTTGAGTACAGGGGCAGGGAGGTGTTGCTACAGTTGTACAGGGCATTGGTGAGGCCACACCTGGAGTATTGTGTACAGTTTTGGTCTCCTAACCTGAGGAAGGACATTCTTGTTATTGAGGGAGTGCAGCGAAGGTTCACCAGACTGATTCCCGGGATGGCGGGACTGACCTATCAAGAAAGACTAGATCAACTGGGCTTGTATTCACTGGAGTTCAGAAGAATGAGAGGGGACCTCATAGAAACATATAAAATTCTGACGGGGTTAGACAGGTTAGATGCAGGAAGAATGTTCCCAATGTTGGGGAAGTCCAGAACCAGGGGTCACAGTCTAAGGATAAGGGGTAAGCCATTTAGGACCGAGATGCGGAGGAACTTCTTCACCCAGAGAGTGGTGAACCTGTGGAATTCTCTACCACAGAAAGTTGTTGAGGCCAATTCACTAAATATATTCAAAAAGGAGTTAGATGAGGTCCTTACTGCTAGGGGGATCAAGGGGTATGGCGAGAAAGCAGGAATGGGGTACTGAAGTTGAATGTTCAGCCATGAACTCATTGAATGGCGGTGCAGGCTCGAAGGGCCGAATGGCCTACTCCTGCACCTATTTTCTATGTTTCTATGTTTCTATGTGCTCCTATGCAAAGGTCGCGAATGGGTCTAGGGAGACTGCCAGGAAGGGCTTTTGATAGAGCACGCAATTTGTTATGCTCCAACAATCTGTTAACGCTATATGACCCATGTAAGAAACTTTTTTTAACATGCGATGCATTGTCCTAAGGAGTCGGGTGTGTGTTACAGCATGTTAATGCCAAGGGTCAGTTACAGCCGTTAGCTTATGCCTCCAGAAGTCTGTCCCTGGTAGAAAAGGAAGTGCTTGCATGTGTATATACAGTTTGTCAGGAAATTTGAGCTGGAGACCGATCACAAACCCCTAACGTCCCTTCTGGCCGACAACAAGGCCATAAATGCAAATGCATCGGCCTGAATACAGAGGTGGGCACTCGCGTTAGCCGCCTATGACTATACAATTCGGCACAGACCGGGCACTGAAAACTGCGCCGATGCACTCAGCAGGCTCCCACTAGCCACCACTGAGGGCGCAACCGAGCATGCTGCTGAGATGATCATGGCTGTTGAAGCTTTCGAAAGCGAAGGCTCACTCGTGACAGCCCGTCAGATTAAAGTCTGGACAAATAGAGACCCGCTACTGTCTTTAGTCAAGAAATGTGTCCTGAATGGGGACTGGGCAGCCACGTATGGGGTATGCCCTGAGGAGTTTAAACCATTTCACAGGCGCAAGGATGAACTCTCTATTCAGGCCGATTACCTACTATGGGGAAACAAAGTAGTCATGCCCCAGATGTGCAGAGAGGCGTTCATCTGAGAACTCCACAATGAGCACCCGGGCAGTGTCATGATGAAGGCAATTGCCAGGTCACACGTTTAGTGGCCAGGGATAGATGCAGACCTGGAACTTTGTGTTCGCAGGTGCAACACTTGTGCCCAGCTGGGCAATGCGCCCAGGGAAGCCCCCTTTATCCACCCGGTCCTGGCCCGCAAAGCCATGGTCACGCATCCATGTGGACTACGCAGGTCCTTTCATGGGAAAAATATTTTGGTTGTAGTAGACGCCTACTCCAAATGGATCGAGTGTGACATTCTCAAATCAAGCACATCCTCTGCCACGGTAGAAAGTCTACGGGCAATGTTCGCTGCCCATGGTCTACCGGACGTCTTGGTCAGCGACAATGGCCCGTGCTTTACAAGCATTGAATTCCAGGACTTCATGTCAGGCAATGGAATCAACCATATCGGAACGGCATCGTTCAAGCCGGCCTCAAACGGCCAGGTGGAACGAGCAGTGCAGATAATCGAACAGGGGGTGCTCAGAATCCAAGGGGGTTCCCTACAAACCCGCTTATCACGCCTCCTGTTGGCCTATAGATCCCGACCACACTCGCTCACGGGTTCCACCTGCAGAGCTGCTAATAAAAAGGACGCTCAAAGCCAGATTATACCTTATACACCCCACCATGAAAGAAATTGTTGAGAGCAGGCACCAGTCACAATGTGACTACCATGATGGGAATGCGAGGGTGCGATGTACTGATGTCAATGACCCTGTCTTTGTCCTCAACTACGCTGCAGGGCCCAAATGGATCGCAGGCACTGTGATTGCCAAAGAGGGGAATTGGATTCTGGAAGTTAACTTACCAATGGACAAATCTGCCGCAAACATGTGAATCAAACAAAAAGGAGGTTCAGCAACCCCATAGAAGAAGCAGATGAAGAACATGATGTAGAGTTCACTCCACCACAGGTGACCGAACACTGGAACCAAGTGGAGGAGAGCCCAGTCACTATGGGCAGTCCGGATAGGCCTGAGGCACCGCAAACAGCAGACACTCAGGCCAGCGCCCAACAATCGGAGCCCCAACTCAGGCGCTCTACAAGGGAGCGTAAACCACCAGAGACACTTAACCTGTGATCCCAATAAGACTTTGGGGGGGGGAGGTGATGTCATGTATTCAACTGTCATTGTAATCCATGTATAAACTGACCTAAGTTGTACACCGTGAGAACACTGACCACTAGGTGGTGAACTTGTGGGAGACACTCCTAACCTGGACTTTTTCAGGTATTAAAGGGGAAGCTCCACCCATCTTCTCCACTTCAGTGCTGGCTAATAAAGGTTACTGGTCACAGAGTGACCTTCTCTCGAGTATGGGCCTCGTGTGCATTTGTACTGTATGGTAAGGACATATTAGATACCATCTGAAAGTAAGGGGGAGATGGTTGTGCTTTCGCTTGTTGAAGGTGGTTTGGACACTGTTACTTTACAGCTTTAAAAAATGATGGAGCTGTGCCACACAGGAATGTGTCTTGTATTAGTGCCTAGTATACCAGTCTTTCAGGCTGTGGTCTTTCGGCAGCTACTTCCTGGTGTTCTGGCATGGCTTATTGCTCCATAGTGAGGTCTCTACAGAACAAAGTCGTTCAACATGCAGTAGATGATGATTCTGGTGACAGTGGGAGAATTGTACTGGATTGTAACCCCTGATCTGTTGAGACATCGGAAGTGCTGCTTCAAGATGGCAATTGTATGTTCTGTATTAATCCCGGTGGTAGCAGGTTGTTTGCATTCTGTTGTGTCTCTAGTTGCCGCAACAGTATCATTAGGCACAGCTGCTTGGGTAGCTTTAAACTCCCTGGAGCCGTGCTTCCACTCTTAGTTCTATTTCAAATAAGACTGTCATAGATAATTGGTGTAAAATGAAAGCATTGTGGGAATTCATAGAAAAGCTGGCATTTGGCATGCATGATCTTGTACTGGTGGAAACCCAGCAACCTTGATAGAAATAGGCAGCCCTTTTCTGTTGCATGACACATGTGATGAATAATGCATTTGTCAGCTCTTGATACATCCGTGGGCAGTAAACTAGGGAATGCTGCAAGTATCCCGAGTGCTTATGGAAGGACTTGAATACGCAAAAAATGAAGGGCATGGTGACCTTGACATGGTGTCTGGTAGTGCAGACCAGATTGCAGATATTGAGGGTAATTCTTCGATTGGATTATCCTAGTGAAAACTGGTGCTTGTAGGAAGTACATTTTGGGAAATCACTGATGCACAGTCTGTAATTTCCTATCGATTTTTTTTTTCAACCTCTAAAATTAATAATTTGTACCTGGAATTTTCTGAAATCCTCTCCCTGTGCACGCCACTCCTCTCTGGGAGCACCAACTCTTGGAATCACCCCTCTTGTCTGGAGGTCTTCCTGCAGGAGGAGACAGATCTCAAGCCTCCTAAGCCACTATTCGTCAGCGAATCGCTGGTAATCGTGCTTGGGATAGCTGGTATCGCAGAGAGTCCGGACTGTGTATTTTTGTGGTCACACTCAGCCTGTCCTGCTTTCTTGCTGGTCTTCCTTGGCCAAGTAAAATGCAGGTGGAACACTGAATAGCAAGTCCATTGTAGTGAACATTTGTGTTCTGAAATTTCAAAGTGCATCAGTTTCTTCATCAATTCTTAATGATATTCTGGCTCAGATATAACACCTGATCAACATGTGCAATAGGAACTTAACACAGGTGTGTTGCAAGAGCATTGCAACTTGGTGTGCTTTCTCCAATAATGACCAATTATGCTGGCAACAATTGGATGGCAGGGCTGACCTATGACGAGAGACTGGATCGACTGGGCCTGCATTCACTGGAGTTTAGAAGAATGAGAAGGGATCTCATAGAAACATATAAAGTTCTGATGGGACTGGACAGGTTAGATGCAGGAAGAATGGAGTCCAAAACCAGGGGTCACAGTCTAAGGGTAAGACATTGGAACCGGTACTGGGGGAGGTGGGACCAGTACAAACCGGACGGTCTGCAGGACTGGAACCTGGGCAGGACTGGAACCAATGTCCTAGGGGGAGTGTTTGATAGTGCTGTTTGGGAGGAGTTAAACTAATATGGAGTATTCGGAATAAGGTGGACGAATTAACTGCACAGATAGCAGTTAACGGGTATGATGTGATTGGCATCACGGAGACATGGCTCCAGGGTGACCAAGGCTGGGAACTCAACATCCAAGGGTATTCAGCATTTAGGAAGGATAGACAGAAAGGAAAAGGAGGTGGGGTGGTGGTGTTGGTTAAAGAGGAAATCAATGCAATTGTAAGGAAAGACATTAGCTTGGATGATGTGGAATCGGTATGGGTGGAGCTACGGAATACCCAAGAGCAGAAAACACTGGTGGGAGTTGTGTACAGGCCACCAAATAGTAGTGAGGTTGGGGACAGCAGCAAGCAAGAAATAAGGAATGTGTGCAATAAAGGTACAGCAGTAATCATGGGTGACTTTAATCTACATATTGATTGGGCTAACCTAACTGGTAGCAATGCGGTGGAGGAGGATTTCCTGGAATGTATTGGGGATATGTCAAGAAACCAACCAGAGAGCTGGCTATCCTAGACTGGGTGATGTGAAATGAGAGAGGACTAATTAGCAATCTTGTTGTGCGAGGTCCCTTGGGGAAGAGTGACCATAATATGGTAGAATTCTTTATTAAGATGGAGAGTGACAAAGTTAGTTCAGAAACTAGGGTCCTGAACTTCAGGAAAGGTAACTTTGATGGTATGAGGTGTGAATTGGCTAGATTAGACTGGCAAATGATACTTAAAGGGTTGACGGTGGATAGGCAATGGCAAACCTTTAAAGATCATATGGACGAACTTCAACAATTGTACATCCTTGTCCGGAGTAAAAATAAAACGGAGAAGGTGGCTCAACTGTGGCTAACAAGGGAAATTAAGGATAGTTTTAAATCCAAGAAAGAGGCATACAAATTAGCCAGAAAAAGTAGCAAGCCGGAGGACTGGGAGAAATTTAGAATACAGCAGAGGAGGACAAAGGGTTTAATTAAGAGGGGGAGAATAGAGTACGAGAGGAAGCTTGCCAGAAACATAAAAAAATGACTGCAAAAGCTTCTATAGATATGTAAAGAGAAAAAGATTAGTGAAGACAAACGTTGTTCCCTTGCAGTTGGATTCGGGTGAATTTATAATGGGGGAACAAAGAAATGGCAGACCAATTGAACAAGTACTTTGGTTCTGTCTTCACAAAGGAAGACACCAATAACCTTCCTGATGTACTAGGGGTCCAAAGGTCTAGTGAGAAGGAGGAACTGAAGGATATCCTTATCAGGTGGGAAATTGTGCTAGGAATATTGACGGAATTGAAGGCCGATAAATCCCCAGGGCCTGATAGTCTACATCCCAGAGTACTTAAGGAAGTGGCCCTCGAAATAGTGGATGCAATTTTCCAACAGTCTATCGACTCCGGATCAGTTCCTATGGACTGGAGGGTTGCTAATGTAACACCACTTTTTAAAAAAGGAGGGAGAGAGAACTGGTAATTATAGACCAGTTAGCCTGACATCAGCAGTGAGGAAAATGTTGGAATCAATCATTTAAGGATGAAATAGCAGCACATTTGGAAAGCAGTGATAGGATTGGTCCAAGTCAGCATGGATTTATGAAGGGGAAATCATGCTTGATAAATCTTCTGGAATTTTTTGAGGATGTAACAAGTAGAGTCGACAGGGGAGAATCAGTGGATGGTGGTGTATTTGGACTTTCAAAAGGCTTTTGACAAGGTCCTCCACAAGAGATTGGTGTGCAAAATCAAAGCACATGGTATTGGGGGTAATGTACTGACATGGATAGAGAACTGGTTGGCAGACAGGAAGCAGAGAGTCGGGATTAACGGGTCCTTTTCAGAATGGCAGGCAGTGACTAGTGGAGTGCCGCAGGGCTCAGTGCTGGGACCCCAGCTCTTTACAATATATATTAATGATTTGGATGATGGAATTGAGTGTAATATCTCCAAGTTTGTAGATGACACTAAACTGGGTGGTGGTGTGAGCTGTGAGAAGGACGCTAAGAGGCTGCAGGGTGATTTGGACAGGTTAGGCAAGTGGACAAATACATGGCAGATGCAGTATAATGTGGATAAATGTGTGGTTATCCACTTTGGGGGCAAAAACACGAAGGCAGAATATTATCTGAATGGCGGCAGATTAGGAAAAGGGGAGGTGCAGCGAGACCTGGATGTCAGAATTCATCAGTCATTGAAGGTTGGCATGCAAGTACAGCAGGCGGTGAAAAAGGCAAATGTTATGTTGGCCTTCATAGCAAGGGGATTTGAGTATAGGAGCAGGGATGTCTTACTGCAGTTGTACAGGGCCTTGGTGAGGCCCCACCTGGAATCTTGTGTTCAGTTTTGGTCTCCTAATCTGAGGAAGGGCGTTCTTGCTATTGAGGGAGTGCAGCAGAGGTTCACCAGACTGATTCCTGGGATGGCAAGACTAACATATGAGGAGAGACTGGATCGACTGGGCCTGTATTCACTGGAGTTTAGAAGGATGAGAGGGGTCTCATAGAAACATATAAAATTCTGACAGGACTGGACCGGTTAGATGCAGGAAGAATGTTCCCGATGTTGGGGAAGTCTAGAACCAGGGGCCATAGTCTAAGGATAAGGGGTAAGCCATTTAGGATTGAGATGAGGAGGAACTTCTTCACTGAGTTGTTAACCTATAGAATTCCCTACCGCAGAGAGTTGTTGATGCCAGTTCATTGGATATATTCAAGAGGGAGTTAGATATGGCCCTTGCGGCTAAAGGGATCAAGGGGTATGGAGAGAAAGCAGTAAAAGGGTACTGAGGTGAATGATCAGCCATGATATTGAATGGTGGCGCAGGCTCGAAATGTCAAATGGCCTACTCCTGCGCCTATTTTCTATGTTTCTGTTACACTAATGGACCAGGAGTGTGCATTTCTGCACTAAAGCCTCTTCCCCTTTAAAACCATTTGGGAAGATTCCCAATTTTACTGCACCATCATTACCCCTAATGACAGCAGTAATTTTACAGCTACTGCTCCTTAATGGAATGGATGCTAATGCTAGGGTGAATTCTGTGCACAATATATTTTTTTAAAAGCTGAATTAAACAGGAGCAGATAATCGACAAGATATTACTTTAATGTCCAGAAATGAATGTGATTACTTGAAACAACTTGAGCAGTTTAATAAGTGAACTATTTGGTGAATAGAATAACTAATACTTTGTTACCTAAGATCTAACAGAAATGATCTCTGATATGCAGCTCTTCCAGACTGGAGCAATTTGATGGCCCTACACATTGGATTGAAAGAGTGGAATCAATTAGGAATGTTCTTTCCCTATCCCACTCTTGCTGGATTTCAGAGTTGTTTCCGGTCTTTTATTGACATTCAAAAATGTACATCCGTTTACATTGAACAGTCTCCAAGGCATAAAATAAAATGGCATTGTTTTCATAGTTTATGACTTGCAATTCAAAACATTTACTGGACATCTAACCATGGTAAGTTTTGTTTTTGACTTGGTAAAAGTTATCCCTCAATTATTTGGATATAAATATGACTGCCAGATTTTGAGCTGCGTGTTGCTATGCACTAAAGCATGCTTTGAGTATCTTGAATAATTTGGAAAACTTTCTCAAATAAGTAACTACAATTATTAAACCATTTATATCATCATCGTTATCAGAAAATAACTACCATCTTTTAATTTTAGGTAAGAAAGGTCCAGGAAAGAGGAGGGGGCTGCAATTCTGGGTCTTAGAAAGACCCATTGCTGTCTGTTTGCGGCGGCCATGCATCGGAATCCTGTGGCCGCCGCTTTGTGGTCAACTGGCCGACCCGACCCAAATTCAGGTTGGGGATTTTTCAGCCTGGACCCCGATTCCACCCGATGCTGATGACCCCTGCAAGCGCCTCATCAGAATGTGCACCGTCGCTTTCTCTTACCTTAAAAATCCACCGACTGAAATTTAGGTCGCAAAATCGATCCCCCGCCACGTGGTGACCCCGACAGATTTCTATGCACCTTATCTGGAGTAAGTGCGGGCCAGCAGTGAGGCAGCCATTCAAGGAGAGGGCCCACTGCCGCGGCCGCCATGTAATAATTTTAGCCGGCCGACTTCCCGATCGGCCAGCAAGACAGTACCCACGGATTCGGCTGAGCTGCCAATGGGCAGCCTGGCACCCACTCTTGGGTGCCAGGCCGCTGACCCAGCTGAAAACCTCCCTGGTGGCCCAGTGGCCGAAGATGAAAATTGACAGATTCTCTCCCCGTTAACGGAGGGGAGAGCGCGTGGTGATGCGCACACACTGTGATGTCATCACTATTCCATCGCTGATTGACAGCAGCGGAGTCCTGGTCCCGCCCTAAATTAAACCCCTCAGCCTGACTTCCTGTTTATGTCCTGCCTCCACTATGACAGATTTCCTTTGAAACTTTTTCAAAGTCCTGAAAATGGATCATCCAAACCCCGTGCGGGAACATAAAAATAAAATCCTCGGTGCTCCAGCTTTCCTGCGCTATTAAATTTCGGCCCCAGGATGTCATGTAGAGTTCAGGTTTGTACAGCTGATATTAGCAATATAATCTTCCATAATTACCCAGCCAATAACTGTAAAACCAAAGTATGATTACACAAGCAAATTCTTGCAAGGAAATTCAAACCAATAAAACAGATAATGCGATTAAATAATACTAGACTTTGTTAAAGTAAAGCAGGTAATCAAAAAAAGCAGGTGAGGGGCAAAGGGTATTTTTATTTTATTCATCGCCACCAAATCTTTGAGTGCTAACTATAAAAAAAAAAAAAATGCTTTCTCTCAGTTTTTGCAGATTTATTCCTGGAATCAAGGTTTGGCCAGTTCCACGTTTTACATCAGGATGAATGAAACACAATTTGTCAAAAATCCTTGAGAATATTCCCAGCAGGTAAATTATTGCAACAAAAATGAAACATTTTCTCTGTGCTTGTTTATCCAATGACCTCTTCATTGTGGCCTACAGTAGGCACAGCACTAATTTTAGTTTCTGTTAGCTGTTTTTGAAAGGTACAGGAATACATTTCAGTCAGACAGGCCACAGCTAATTAATATGGATCTGAATTTTGACCCAATGGATAATACAGGTTAATATCTTAACTGAACATGTTTTTCAAGTTGAAGCTTCTGTACCACAAGGGGAGCCAGGCATGTCTGCAAGTATTGTCTATTTTAAAACTGCAAAATGACAGCCAACCTATCTAATTGAAGAAGTTAGTTTGCTGCTGTATTTTTTCCATTGCCTGAAAAGCCTCCATTGAAGCAAAGCACTCCTTTAACTGAAATAAAATTTAAATTTACAAATGCAGGAAATATGAAATTAAAAAATAAAATGTTGGAAATACACAGTCTGTCAGTTATGATTTGTGATGAGGAATGACAGGTTATGATGTTTAGAGTGTGAACACTTTAACCGAACAGTTCTGATGAATACACATCTCGATGAGGGCTTCGGCAGCGGATGAGCTGAGGCAGGGGCAGAGACAGGCAATGTTACGGAGGTGGAAATAGGTGGTCATCTGCTGCTGAAGCCCTCATCCATGCCTTTGTTGCCTCTCTTGGTCGACAGCAGGGAGATTCCTCCTGTAGTTAACGCAGTCGGACTTGTCACCTTTCTTGAAGATGGCCATGATTGCAGCACCTGAGATCTCCTGGCATGATCGCCTCCTTCCATATAAGAGAGATGAGGTCATGGATCTCTGCCATGTTTTAGTGCTTCGGTGGGGACTCCATCTGCTCCTGATGACTACTTGTTCTTCAGTTGTCGGATGGCCTTTTCAACCTCGTGCCAGGCTGGAATTGTGCGGAGATGGTGGCGGGTGGCATGCTGTGGGGTGAAGTCGAGGACACTCACCATCGAAGACAGAGCCTCGAAGTGCTCCTTCCAGCGGGCACTAACTGCCCCTCTGTCCTTGATGAGTACCTCTCTGTTCTTGGCCAGTAGTGGGGTAGGGCCTTGGGTGTTTTGGCCGTAGGCCGTCTTGACTGCGCTGAAGAATCCTCGCACATCGTGGTTGTCGGCTAGCTACTGGATTTCTTGAGCTTTCTCCACCCACCATCTGTTCTTTAGGTCGCGGGATTTATGTTGGACCTCGGCCTTCAGACGTTGGCTTTCTTGCCCTAGAGTTGTGTTGCTTCCAGTCCAAGAATGCCTTGCGTTTGCGGCATATTAGCTCCTGGATCTCCTAGTCGTTCTCGTTGAACCAGTCTTGGTGTTTCCTGGTCGAGTGACTGAGTCTCTGCAAGTACTGATTATGGAAGCCTTGAGGGTTCACCAGGCACTCTGGACACTCTGCATCTGGGTCACTGGGAGTCGTCAGGTTAGTAGTGAGGTGCTGGCTGAATAGGGCTTTCTTAGCAGGATCTTTGAGTGCACCGGCATTGATTTTCTTGCGGCATTGTTTCTGTTGTCGTCGCTGTTTTGGGGCAATGTTGATGGTGACAACAGAGCGAATTAGGTGGTGGTCCATCCAACAGTTGTCAGCTCCTGTCGTGGCGTGGGTGATGTGCATGTCTTTGCGGTCCCTCGCTTGGACGATGACTTAGTCTAGTAAATGCCAGTGCTTGGAGCGAGGGTGTTGCCATGAAGCTTTATATTTGTCCTTCTGATGGAACAGGGTATTAGTTATGATGAGGCCATGTTCTGAGCATTTCATCAGTGAAAGTCATCAAGAATCCTCCTGAATCACTTTCTTCCTGTGGCTGAAGAACTCCTCGCAGAGTCGCAATGCAGATTCTGTCCACTAAGGGGCACAATGGACATGATCTTCACCGTTCGGCAGATACAAGAGAAATGCAGGGAACAGCACCATCCCCTGTATATGGCCTTCTCCGACCTCGCATAAGCCTTCGACACTGTCAACTGTGAGGGATTATGGAGCGTCCTCAGATTCGGCTGCCCTCAAAAGTTTGTCACCATTCTCCGTCTGCTCCACGATGACATGCAAGCCGTGATCCTGATCAACAGATCCACCACAGACCTATTCCACGTTCGGACCGGGGTCAAGCAAGGCTGTGTCATTGCACTAATGCTCTTCTCGATCTTCCTTGCTGCAATACTTCATCTCACCCTCGGCAAACTTCCCAGTGGAGTGGAGCTAAATTCTCGGACAAACTGGAATCTATTCAACCTCCGCCGCCTCCAGGCCAGATCCAAGGTTGTCCCATCCTTCGTCGTCGAAATACAGTACGCAGACGACGCCAGCGTCGGCGCACACCTGAGGCCGAACCCCATCCATCGTCAACAGCTTCACCGAGGCATACAAGAACATGGGCCTTACAGTTAAACATCCGTAAGACAAAGGCCCCCACCACACAGCACTAGCCCCCGGTTATCAAAATCCACGACGAGGCCTTGGACAACACGGACCATTTTCCACTGTCAATAAGGGCAGACATTGACTAAGAGGTCCAACACCGCCTTCAGTGTGCCAGTGCAGCCTTTGGTTGCCTGAGCAAGAGAGTGTTTGAAGACCAGGACCTTAAACCCGGCACCAAGCTCATGGTCTACAGAACAGTGGTGATACCCGCCCTCCTATATGGTGCAGAGACATGGACTATGTACAGCAGGCACCTGAAAACACTGAAGTACCACCAACGCTGCCTCCACAAGATCCTGCAAATCCATTGGCAGGATAAGCGCACCAATCTCCATTTCCTCACTCCAGCCAATATCCCCAGCATCTAAGCACTGACCATGCTCGATCAGCTCTGTCGGACAGGCCACATCGTCCGTATGCCTGACATGAGACTCCCAAAAGAAGCGCTCTACTGAGCTCCAACACGGCAAGCGAGCCCCAGGTGGGCAGAGAAAATGCTTTAAGGACATCCTCAAAGCCTCCTTGAAAAAACATAACATCCCCGCCAACATGGGAATCCCTGGCCCAAGACCACCCAAAGTGGAGAAAAAGCATCCGGGAAGGCATTGAACACCTTCAACGAGAGCAAGCTGACGTCAAGCGTCGACAGCGGAAGGAGTACGTGGCACCCCACCCACCTGTACCTTCAACCAACCTGTGACCGAGCCTGTAGGTCCTGCATTGGACTCTTCAGTCACCTGAGAACACCTTTCTAGTGTGGAAGCAAGTCATCCTCGACTCCGAGGGACTGCCTATGATAATGTTACCTCTAGACTTGACTATTCCAACGCAGTCCTGGCTGGCCTCCCACATTCCACCCTACATAAAGTGGAGGTGATCCAAAACTTGGCTGCCCATGTCCTGACTCTCTCTAAGTCCTGCTCACCCATCACCATGTGCCCGCTGGCCTACATTGGCTCCAGGTTAAGCAACACCTCGATTTCAAAATTCTCATCCTTGTTTTCAAATCCCTCCATGGCCTCACTGCTCCCTATTTCTCATCTCCTCCAGCCCGAGAACTCCCCGAGATATCTGCGCTCCTCTAATTCTGCACTTTTGAGCATCTCTAATTATCGCTCAACCATTGGTAGTTGTATCTTCTGTTGCCTAGGCCCCAAGCTCTGGAACTCCCTGCCTAAACCACTCTGCCTCTCTACCTTTCTTTCATTCTTTCATTCTTTCTTTCTTTCTTTTCTTTCTTTCTTTCTTTCTTTCTTTCTTTCTTTCTTTCTTTCTTTTTCTTTTTCTTTTTTTCTTTTTCTTTTTCTTTTTCTTTTTCTTTTTCTTTTTCTTTTTCTTTTTCTTTTTTTCTTTTTCTTTTTCTTTTTCTTCTTTTTCTTTTTCTTTTTCTCTTTTTCTTTTTCTTTTTCTTTTTCTTTTTCTTTTTCTTTTTCTCTTTTTCTTTTTCTTTTTCTTTTTCTTTTTCTTTTTCTTTTTCTTTTTCTTTTTTTCTTTTTCTTTTTCTTTTTCTTTTTCTTTTTCTTTTTCTTTTTCTCTTTTTCTTTTTTCTTTTTCTTTTTCTTTTTCTTTTTCTTTTTCTTTTTCTCTTTTTCTTTTTCTTTTTCTCTTTTTCTTTTTCTTTTTCTTTTTCTTTTTCTTTTTCTTTTTCTTTTTTTCTTTTTTTCTTTTTCTTTTTCTTTTTCTTTTTCTTTTTCTTTTTGCTTTTGATCGCCTGTGTTAATTTCTACTTTTGCGGTTCGGTGTCAAATTTTTATCTCGTAATATTCCTGTGAATCACCCTGGGATGTTTTTCTACGTTAAAGGCGCTATATAAGTAGAAATTGTTGTTGTTTTAGTTTTGCTGCAGATATGTGGTCGAAAGCTTATTTCGGGGTCAAATATTACACTAAGGTTACGAACAGTCTGGTTCAGCCTCAGACAGAAATTGGGGAGAAGGATGGAGTCAGTGGCTAGGGAACAGAGTTTGTGGTGGGGGCTGAAAACAATGGCTTCGGTCTTTCCAATATTCAATTGGAGAAAATTTCTACTCATCCATGGATATTGGACAAACAGTTTGACAATTTAAAGACTGTGGAGGAGTCAAGCGAAGTGGTAGTGAGGTAGAGCTGTCATCAGAATACATGTGGAAACTGACTGTTTTCGGATGATGTTGCCAAGGGGAAACATGTTGGAGAAATAGGATGGGGCCAAGGATAGATCCTTGGGGGACACCAGAGGTAATGATGCGGGAGTGGGAAGAGAAGCCATTGCAGGTGATTCTCTGGCTACGATTGAAAGTAGGTACCAGCTAACAAATTGGCTCCAAGGTGACACCCCCGACAATGGAAGATTGCATAGAAACATAGAAAATAAGTGCAGGAGTAGGCCATTCGGCCTTTGGAGTCTGCACCGCCATTCAATAAGATCATGGCTGATCATTCCTTCAATACCCCTTTCCTGCTTTCTCTCCATACCCCTTGATCCCCTTAGCCATAAGGGCCATATCTAACTCCCTCTTGAATATATCCAATGAACTGGCATCAACACCTCTCTGCGGCAGGGAATTCCACAGGTTAACAACTTTGAGTGAAGAAGTTTCTCCTCATCTCAGTCCTAAATGGCCTACCCCTTATCCTAAGACTATGTCCCCTGGTTCTGGACTTCCCCCAATTTCAGGAACATTTTTCTCGCATCTAATCTGTCCCGTCCCATCAGAATCTTATACGTTTCTATCAGATCCCCTCTCATCCTTCTAAACTCCAGTGAATAAAGGCCCAGTTGATCCAGTCTCTCCTCATATGACAGCGCAGCCATCCCTGGAATCAGTCTGGTGAATCTTCGCTGCACTCCCTCAATAGCAAGAACGTCCTTCCTCAGATTAGGAGAACAAAACTGAACACAAGATTCCAGGTGAAGCCTCACTAAGGCCCTGTACAACTGCAGTAAGACCTCCCTGCTCCTATACTCAAATCCCCTAGCTATGAAGGCCAACATATACCTTTTGCTGCCTTCACCGCCTGCTGTACCTGCATGCCCACTTTCAGTGACTGATGAACCATGACACCCAGGTCTCATTGCACCTCCCCTTTTCCTAATCTGCCATTCAGATTATCTGCTTTCGTGTTTTTGCCCCCAAAATGTATAACCTCACATTTATCCACATTATACTGCATCTGCCATGCATTTGCCCACTCACCTAACCTGTCCAAGTCACCCTGCAGCCTCTTAGCGTCGTCCTCACAGCTCACACCACCACCCAGTTCAGTGTCATCCGCAAACTTGGAGATATTACACTCCATTCCTTCATATAAATCGTTAATGTATATTGTAAAGAGCTGGGGTCCCAGCACTGAGCCCTACGGCACTCCACTAGTCACTGCCTGCCATTCTGAAAAGGACCAGTTTATCCCGACACTCTGCTTCCTGTCTGCCAACCAGTTCTCTATCCATGTCAGTACATTACCCCCAATACCATGCACTTCGATTTTGCACACCAATCTCTTGTGTGGGACCTTGTCAAAAGCCTTTTGAAAGTCCAAATGCACCACATCCACTGGTTCTCCCTTGTCCACTCTGCTAGTTACATCCTCAAAAAATTCCAGAAGATTCGTCAAGCATGATTTCCCTTTCATAAATCCATGCTGACTTGGTCCGATCCTGTCACTGCTTTCCAAATGCGCTGCTATTTCATCCTTAATGATTGATTCCAAAATTTTCCCCACTACTGATGTCAGGCTAACCGGTCTATAATTACCCATTTTCTCTCTCCCTCCTTTTTTAAAGTGGTGTTACATTAGCTACCCTTCAGTCCATAGGAACTGATCCAGAGTCGATAGACTGTTGGAAAATGATCACCAATGCATCCACTATTTCTATGGCCACTTCCTTAAGTACTCTGGGATGCAGACTATCTTTGGGCCATTGTGTATATGCCAACTAACGCCAAGATCACCTCTCCAACAGAAACTTGTTAATAACAGCAGATTTCAACTATTGACTTAAAGAAAATGTCAATTTTCTGTGATAAAATACAATAAAATTGCATGTTTATTGCTCTTGCATCAATAATAATTAAACATGATATACAATAATAGTTCCAGCACAGAGATCATTACAAAACAACAGTGCACAAACATTCGGTTGTGATAAATGGATGCCTGAATTCTTGCAGTACTTAATGGGGCCCTCAGACAAATGTGCTTTGTCACCCTCTGTTTAGTTGATGGGACTCTCCTAAAGGAACTGTCTCTTCCTGAGGAACACTTCAGTGGACACCAGCATTCCTCCAAGTGTCCATTCTTCATCTGTGAGCCTAGACATTGAGTGCCAGCTAACTATTCAACACTGTATCTGATTGCTGATTGTCAAGTGTTAACCCTGATGCAAAATATCAGTCCCATCAGCAGTGAAATTATCAGCCATGCTGAATAGAATATTAAAAGCAGGTCAAAGACATGCATACATAACTCCAATAGATTTTGTCTAATTTCCCCTTTTGCATACCTACGAAAGCAAATGATTGACCAAAAAAAATGCAACAAACTAGAGGAAGACATTAAACACTGTATTCAAGTGATCTCCCCAGTGAAAAGAATTTCCTGGGTAAGCAGTGTTTTAGTGGAAAATTTAATAGCATACAGAATTATTACATTGTCATGCTTGGCTTAGTAGTAGCATTCCCACCCCTGGGTCTAAAGTATGTTAGCTCAATCTCACCTCTGCAGAGGCTTGAGCACAAAATCTAGGCTTACACTTCAGTGAATTACCAAGGGAGCATGACCATGATCTATCTGGGTGTTGCCTTTTGGATGAAATGTTAAAACAAGGCCTTGTTTCCCCCTCAGGTGGACATAAAACATCCCATTGCACTATTCGAAGAAGAGCAAGGGAATTTTTTTGAAGTCCTCGCCAACATTTCTCCCTCAACCAATACTACTAAAACAATATCTAGTCGTTTACCTCATTGCTATGTGTGGGACCTTGTTACATTCACATTGGCTGCCATATTTCCCTACAATACAAGTGGCTACAATTCAAAAGTACATAATTGGCTGTGAAGTGCATTGTAACATATTGAGGTTGCAAAATGCATTACATTGATGCACATTCTTTTCTTTCTAAATTAATCTACATGGTGATGGTTGTCATGACCACAATTAAGAATTTGTCAATTAATAATGGAATAGAAATTCCATTATTAACAAGCAATCTCATATTTCATGTTCAGATACAGTTTCCCAGTCTGTACTGCCTACCTTTCTTGGAACAGCTGTTAGTTGGGATGTGTCCTAATTTGTTATATTTAAAACTAGGATTCCATTTCTGCGATCTGCTCGGTTGCACCAGCACATGCTCACACGTTAGTCTTATTAACTACCTAAGGATGCTTGGTGCGAAGTATTTGTCTTTCCACCTGCTTATTGATATCCCTGCACTTGAGGCCACAAAATGATCTGTGTTCCAACCAATTGATTTTGCATTTTATATTTACTGTCCAGTAACTGAAATCATAGATCTTTTGGAACAATCGTTTGAAACTGGTTCCTTAGCGCAAGATTACATTTCTTCTCTCTACACTGTGTTCTCTTTGGACCATAGCTTTCATACCTGCATCTCCAGTGTTAATTTCTGTGTGAATGATTAGACACTTTACACAAAATCTTCAATTCATTCCTATGAGCCCCATGTATGCTGCTTCTGTGCTTAAAACTAGTAAGGATCATACTTTTCACAATGTTGGTCAGTGTTGTGTATCTGTAAAGCATGCACTCCCATGTTCCGCCAACAGGGAGTGCATCTACTGAAGTCCCAAACGATCCCAGCATCCCTTGAGAGCACTGTATATAAGCTGGCCCCTAAGGCCTGTTCCTCACTCTGGAGTGTCTTAATAAAGACTGAGGTCACTGTTACTTTAACCTCCCTGTGTGCAGTCTCATCTGTGTTAGGAACACAATAACTGGCGATGAGTATACGAATCCAACGCAAAGATGCAGCAAACTGTGGGCATCCTGGAGACGTTCTCGGAGGGTGAGGACTGGGAAGCCCATGGCGAACGGCTAGACCAGTACTTTGTAGCCAACGAGCTGGAGGGAGAAGGAAGCGCTGCAAAAAGGAGAGCGGTCCTCCTCCCTGTCGGCGGGGCACTGACCTACAGCCTCATGAAGAATCTTCTGGCTCCGGTGAAACCCACAGATAAGTCGGATGAGGAGCTGTGTACACTGGTTCGGGAGCATCTTAACCCGCGGGAGAGCGTGCGGATGGCGAGATATCGGTTACATAGAAACATAGAAAATAGGTGCAGGAGCAGGCCATTCGGCCCTTGGAGCCTGCACCGCCATTCAATAAGATCATGGCAGATCATTCCCTTAGTACCTCTTTCCTGCTTTCTCTCCATACCCCTTGATCCCCTTAGCCGTAAGGGCCATATCTAACTCCCTCTTAAATATATCCAATGAATTGGCATCAACAACTCTCTGCAGCAGGGAATTCCACAGGTTAACAACTTTAAGTGAAGAAGTTTCTCCTCATCTCAGTCCTAAATGGCCTACCCCTTATCCTAAGACTATGTCCCCTGATTCTGGACTTCCCCAACATCGGGAACATTCTTCCCGCATCTAACCTGTCCAGTCCCGTCAGAATCTTTTACGTTTGAGATCCCCTCTCATCCTTCTAAACTCCAGTGAATAAAGACCCAGTTGATCCAGTCTCTCCTCATATGACAGCCCAGCCATCCGTGGAATTAATCTGGTGAACCTTCACTGCACTTCCTCAATAGCAAGAACGTCCTTCCTCAGATGAGGAGACCAAAACTGAACACCATATTCCAGGTGAGGCCTCACTAAGGCCCTGTACAACTGCAGTAAGACCTCCCTGCTCAAATCCCCTAGCTATGAAGGCCAACATATAATTTTCCGCCTTCACCGCCTGCTGTACCTGCATGCCCACTTTCAATGACTGATGAACCATGATACCCAGGTCTCGTTGCACCTCCCCTTTTCCTAATCTGCCGCCATTCAGATAATATTCTGCCTTTGTGTTTTTGCCCCCAACATGTATAACCTCACATTTATCCACATCATACTGCATCTGCCATGCATTTGCCCACTCACCTAACCTGTCCAAGTCACCCTGCAGCCTCTTGGCGTCCTCCTCACAGCTCACACTGCCACCCAGTTTAGTGTCATCTGCAAACTTGGGGATATTACACTCAATTCCTTCATCTAAATCATTAATGTATATTGTAAAGAGCTGGGGTCCCAGCACTGAGCCCTGCAGCACTCCACTAGACACTGCCTGCCATTCTGAAAAGGACTCGTTTATCCCGACTCTCTGCTTTCTGTCTGCCAACCAGTTCTCTCTCCACGTCAGTACATTATCCCCAATACCATGCGTTTTGATTTTACACACCAATCTCTTGTGCGGGACCTTGTCAAAAGCCTTTTGAAAGTCCAAATACACCACATCCACTGGTTCTCCCTTGTCCACTCTACTAGTTACATCCTCAAAAAATTCCAGAAGATTCGTCAAGCATGATTTCCCTTTCATAAATCAGTGCTGACTTGGACCGATCCTGTCACTGCTTTCCAAATGCGCTGCTATTTCATCCTTAATGATTGATTCCAATATTTTCCCCACTACTGATGTCAGGCTAACCAGTCTATAATTCCCCGTTTTCTCTCTTCCCTCCCTTTTTTTAAAAAGTGGTGTTACATTAGCTACTGTGGAAATGTATTTTTATCTAAGCTGATACCATACGGTATTTGTGTGCCTTTTGATCAAAATGGAGTCCTGGCCCTTCCAGAACTTTCTGCATTTTAGCAGTCAGCTTGCATAAACAGCTAAACCTGGTTTGAGATGGCTGATGGCCATCAGACAGCTAGGAGACAAGTCATGCTGAGACAAGTACCCCCCCATGGTGCTTTCCTATTGTCTACACTACAGGAGTTCCATGTCACCCCACCCTTATCTTCTAGCCATTATCTCTTTCCGAGACCTCATCCATTTGATGCAAACAGATAAACTGACCAGGAAATTGGAACAATCCTGACACAATACAGGACAGGTGATAGCCCATTACCTATGACTCATGGAGTAATGGCCGGCTGGCCAACTGATTGCCCCACAATATGCAATCTGCTTGAATAGACAGTTTGTCCTTGCGACGAATGTACGGTTTGGTCTCCTCCTCCTATGGCAACCAATCCCCTTTGAGAATGCAACCTTTTACCATCGATGATATCGGGTCCTGGCTGATCCAGGTCTTAACTTGTTGAGCCGTGACAGGGGTGCCTTCACTATCAAAAGCATCCATGATTAACATTAAATCTGCTGATTGTGGGCAACCGGCTCAAAGCATCGGCACAATTCTCTGTACCAGGTCTGTGACGAATGACAATCATAGGCAGATAATGTCAGCGTCCACCTTTTGGATGCGGGATGAAGCATTGCTCTCGGAAAACAACGAAACGAGCGGCTTGTGACCGGTATCTAATTTGAACTTCAGACCGAATAGGTATTGATGCATCTTTTTAACACCGTACACACATGCTAAAGCTTCTTTTTCGACCATACCGTAGGCTCTTTCTGCTTTAGACAAATCTTTGGATGCATACGTGACAGGTTGAAGTTTCCCCGACTCATTAGCTTGTTGGAGCACGCAACCAATTCCATATGACAAAGCATCACTGGCCAATACTAAACATTTACATGGGTCATAATGTACCAGCAGCTTGTTTGAGCAAAACAGATTGGTGGCTTTCTCAAAAGCTCTGTCTTGCAATGCGCCCCATACCCAGTTGTTGCTTTTTCTCAATAGCATACGTAGTAAAGTGCTCAATTACCAAGGTAGTTGAGTAGACCTAGGAATGAATGCAGCTCCATCACTTCCTGCAGTTTGGGTGCATTCTTGATGGCTGTGGTTTTCACGACAGTGGGTCTGATGCCATCAGCGCTGATTTTCCTCCCTTGGAATTCGATCTCCGGTGCCATGAAGTCGCACTTTGAGCGTTTCAGTCTGAGTCCCACTCTGCCCAAATGCAGTAGAACCTCTTCCAGGTTGTTCAGATGTTCCTTGGAGTCACAACCGGTGATCAGGATGTCACCTTAGAACACGAAGGTTCTGGGAACGGACTTCAGTAGACTTTCCATACTCCTCTGGAATATTGCAGTAGCCTAGTGAATTCCAAACAGGCACCTGTGGTAAATAAACAGTCCTTTTGTGCGTGTTAATGCACGTAAGTTTCTTCGACGTCTCAACCAACTCCTGCGTCATATAGGCCGACGTCGAGTCCAGTTTTGTGAACGACTTCCCTCCGGCTAGCGTCGCAAACAAGTCATCAGTCTTCAGTAATGGGTACTGATCTTGTTTTGAAACCCTGTTGATTTGTAGCCTTGTAGTCTCCACAGATTCTGACTGTGCCATCACTTTTCAGCACAGGAACAATGGGGCTGGCTCATTCATTAAATTCGACCGGTGCTATGACCCCTTCACGCTGGAGTCTGTCCAGTTCAATTTCAACCTTCTCCCTCATCATATACAGCACTACCCGAGCTTTATGATGGAGGGGTCTTGCATCTGAATCTAGGTGGATCTGCACCTTGGCTCCCGTGAAGTTGCTGATACCCGATTCGAACAGCGAGGGGAACTTGCACAATACTTGGGCACATGTATCTTTCTCCGATGACAATGCCTTTGTCGCTCCAGTCGCATCTGATTTTCTCCAACCAGCTCCTGCCGAGCAGCATGGGCCATTGCCTGGAGCAATTCACAGCGGTAACTCGTGAACCGCACCATTATACGACACGTTAATTTGTGCACTGCCAATCACCTTTATCAGTTCTTTGGGGTACGTGCGCAGCTTGGCGTTAATAGGGCTCAGCCTGGGCCTCGCAGTCTTAGTATCCCACAGCTTATTAAATGCCCTCTCGTTCATGATCGATTGACTCGCCCCTTTTTCTAGTTCCATCGATACCAGTATCCTGTCAAACTTCACTTTAATCAAAATTGGTTTACTCTTGGTTATGAAAGAGTACTTCCTCCTCTCTCATCTCGGATTGCGTATCCGGATCCGCGCTAGTCTGACTCTCATTTTCCACGTGGTGATTCGTAGCTCGTTTGCTCATCTGCGGACACTTGCACTGGAGGTGCCCCACTCTCAGACAGCCTTTGCAACTATATTGCTTAAATCGGCACTGCTGGCGCCGATGATTTCCCCCACAACGCCAACATGGAGAAGTCGGATACATTCCCGCTGGCAGACTTTGGGCAGCCACAGGTTTCCCAAATGCAGCCGGATAGGCCCTGCCATGTGCCGCTCTGACGAACGTCGAATCAATTGCATTTACAGTACTTGCTGAGGTTCGGTTCTTCTCCGATATTTGCTTTAAACTGCTGTCTGTCATACATGATTGAGTGATCTGGGTGGCCCTTTTTAAATCCAACCCCTCCACCGCCAGACGTTTGCGCAGGATCACCTCATGGTTGATACCGATAACAAAGAAGTCCCGCAGCATGTCTGCCAACACCGTCCCAAACTTGCACGGTCCCGCTAGACGTCTCAGGTCAGCAACGAATTCCGCTGCGCTCTGGCCCTCCGTTCGAACGTCTGTATAAAACCTGTATCTCGAGATGCTACCATCATCTGGCTTGAGGTGCTCCCGTACCAATGTACACAACTCCTCGTACATTTTCTCTGTTGGATCACTAGGTATGAGTAGATTTTTTTGTCAGACAGTAGATCTTTGAACCACACACAGTGAGGAACACGGCCCGGCGCCGGTCTGCATCGTCGGCCCCCTTCATTTTGTTGCCCACCAAGTACTCGTTCAAATGGCTCACAAAATCTGCCCAATCTTCTCCCTCCACGAATCGCTCTAAAAATCCAATCGTGCTCATTTAGCAAACAAAAATTCTTGTATTCTCGTCGACAAATATTATGTATGCAATAAAGATTCAAACTGAATACTGTTTTTAACTGAGCAAGGTACAACCTTGCCTCTGCTTTATTTAGTCCCAAAGTGACTCACTCACAAAATGGCTGGCCTTTTCTACAAGAGCGGTGCCATGTGTGTGCTGCACAGTGGCCTCCAACAATGATGCTATCTGGTGGCTACAAACAGCATGTACATACATGACAAGGTCTGTAGCCCTGTAGGTCATGGTTCTTTAAATGCACATCCAAGTACTTTTTAAATGTGTTGAGGGTTTCTGCCTCTACTACCCTTTCAGGCAGTGAGTTCCAGCCTCCCACCAACCCCTGGGTGAAGACATATTTCCTCATCTCCCCTCTAATCCTTCTACCACCTATTTTAAATCTATGCCCCTTGATTATTGACCCCTCTGCTAAGGAAAACCGGTCATAAGAACATAATAGGAACAGGAGTAGGCCATACGGCCCCTCGAGCCTGCTCCGCCATTCAATAAGATCATGGCTGATCTGATCATGGACAGTTCCACTTCCCTGCCTGCTCCCTATAATCTTTTATCCCCTTATCGTTTAAAAAACTGAATAAATTTAAGACAAATGGACAATGTCCCAGCTTCCACAGCTCTCTGAGGCAGCAAATTTCACAGATTTACAACCCTCAGAAGAAATTTCTCCTCATCTCAGTTTTAAATGGGCGACCCCTTATTCTAAGATCATGCCCTCTCGCTCTAGCCTCTCCCATTCACTCTATCTAGTCCTTCTTATTCACTCTATCTGGGGGTCTCATAATTTTACACACCTCAATTAAATCTCCCCTCAGCCTCCTTTGTTCCAAGGAAAACAACCCCAGCCTATCCAATCTTTCCTTACAGCTAAAATTTTCTAGTCCTGGCAACAAAGTCACTGTCAATGTTCCATGGTCCTATTTTTCTGGTCTGCCAGCAATTCAAATGTACACAAAAAAAATTGTCATCCAGATCATTATTTGATTAGATTTACTATGTTTATCATGTACCTGATTACGACCTCAATTGATTGGATCCTACTCACTTGATATCAATTTGTTTCAATTTGACAGAATAAACTCATAGTGGCTGATCATGGGTTCAGTGGCTGTCACTACTTCTCCTTTCTTTCTGTGTTATATTTGTGGAGAGCCTTTGTGCTCTCACTGTTCCCCTTTTCCTTCTGCTCCTCAAATTTGTACTGCTCCTTTGTGACCAGAGTTTAAGCACTTCTAATTGCTACACCTATTCTTTGTCCTTCACCACTACTTAGTTGGGCAAGTTCTAGCTCACAAACTGGGCTCTTTGTAATAATTTTAAGGTGCTGCTATTTACTACATTTAAAATGAAAATGTGAACTGTAAGTGATATTCTTACCCCACTTTGGTGCCACCACTGTTATGATCGTTGGCCTCTTGCCATATATTTGCCTAACACCAAGGAACACTGCTCCTTGTGAACTGAAGAATGTCCTTATACACACATTGTGTGCCCTTATACACACATGATATAGCATCGCGTATGATCAAAAGGAACTTCTTTGTTATTGTACAATGAAACTGGGAATGACACAAATCATCATCTGTTCTGGGTTCTTTGACTGACAAAAGCAATTCACTCGTTGTCTACAATTTACAAATCAGGTTTATTCAAAGTAAGAGTGAAGCTGTAACACATTATCAAAAAACAAATTTCACTAGGTTATAACTTCTTATTTTACAAAATAATGAAAGACATGGCTCATCATTAACTCTTCTATTTATCCTGAACCTGAACAGTAATAGACCAGTGTCTTAAGACAAAACTTAGTCGTGAGTAAGGTTTTCTCTCACAGAGCCTTTATGTGTTCATTTCAACATCAATAGAACAAGAACTGATGAGCTGGGGGAAACAACATAGCTTCTCTTCTTGGGCATGGAGCTGACAATCAGTCCCTTCCTGCCCATAGAAACCCTGTGGAATATTACCTGACGTGAGAACCAAGTTACTGGAGTTCATGTTTTGCAGGTACTTGAGATTACAACTCATCAAATTAAAAAATACAATGGCACTGGGCTGGCTTTTTTGTAGAAATATATCCCAGTTATTAGGAATTATGGTATGTGCCAGTAGCATCCAACCTAAAACATACTATTAAAAGCTTGAAGAGATTTGCATAAACAATCAAAACAGTTGAAGTAAGCTTCCAGGCTCCTGCCTGAACAAAAGGTAAACTGACACAGTGTGGTATTCCCCATCACACATGGTAATGTGGATTCTCTTCCAACACACTGATTGTAACACAACAGCAAAATACTGCGGATGCTCGAATCTGGAATAAAAACAGAAAATGTTGGAAATCTCAGCGGGTCAGGCAGCATCTGTGGAGGGAAAGTTAATGTTTCAGGTCGATGACCCTTCGTCAGAACTGGAGAGTGTTCGGAAAGAACAGATTCTTAACAAGCACTGAAAGGGGGGGGGGGGGGGGGAAAGAAAGAACAAAAAGGAAGATCTGTGATAGGTTGGAAAACAGGAGAGATTAGAAAGACAAAAGGGATGATGGCCCAAATTCAAATGCTAATGCCAGGAGTTAGAAAAACATTAATCGAGATAAGGTGTGAATGGTGGGATTATGACCAACTGTCATTAGAGACAAGGAGAAAAAAAGAAACAGGCTCTGAGGAGGGGGGAGGCGGGGAGGGTTACATTCTGAAATTTTTGAACTCTGTGTTGAGTCCAGAAGGCAGTAATGTGCCTAAACGAAAGATGAGGTGCTGTTCTTGAGCTTGTGTTGAGCTTCATTGGAACAGTGTAGGGAACATAAGAACATAAGAATTAGGAACAGGAGTAGGCCATCCAGCCCCTCGAGCCTGCTCCACCATTCAACAAGATCATGGCTGATCTGGCCGTGGACTCAGCTCCACTTACCCACCCGCCCGCTCCCCATAACCCTTAATTCCCTTATTGGTTAAAAATCTATCTATCTGTGATTTGAATACATTCAATGAGCTAGCCTCAGCTGCTTCCTTGGGCAGAGAATTCCACAGATTCACAACCCTCTGGGAGAAGAAATTCCTTCTCAACTCGGTTTTAAATTGGCTCCCCCGTATTTTGAGGCTGTGCCCCCTAGTTCTAGTCTCCCCGACCAGTGGAAACAACCTCTCTGCCTCTATCTTGTCTATCCCTTTCATTATTTTAAATGTTCCTATAAGATCACCCCTCATCCTTCTGAACTCCAACGAGTAAAGACCCAGTCTACTCAATCTATCATCATAAGGTAACCCCCTCATCTCCGGAATCAGCCGAGTGAATCGTCTCTGTACCCCCTCCAAAGCTAGTATATCCTTCCTTAAGTAAGGTGACCAAAACTGCATGCAGTACTCCAGGTGCGGCCTGACCAATACCCTGTACACTTGCAGCAGGACCTCCCTGCTTTTGTACTCCATCCCTCTCGCAATGAAGGCTGACATTCCATTCGCCTTCCTGATTACCTGCTGCACCTGCAAACTAACTTTTTGGGATTCATGCACAAGGACCCCCAGGTCCCTCTGCACCGCAGAATGTTGTAATTCCTCCCCATTCAAATAATATTCCCTTTTACTGTTTTTTTTTTCCAAGGTGGATGACCTCACATTTTCCGACATTGTATTCCATCTGCCAAGCCTTAGCCCATTCGCTTAACCTATCTAAATCTCTTTGCAGCCTCTCTGTGTCCTCTACAAAACCTGCTTTCCCACTAATCTTTGTGTCATCTGCAAATGAGGGCAGAGAAGTCAGAGTGGGAATGCAGTGGCGAATTAAAGTGACAGGTGACTGGAAGCTCAGGATCACACTTGCGGACTGAATGGAGGTGCTCCGCAAAGTGGTCACCCAATCTACGCTTGGTCTCCCCAATGTAGAGGAGACCACAGCGTGAGCAGTGAATACAGTATACTAAATTGAAAGAAGTACAAGTAAATCGCTGTTTCACCTGGAAGGAATATTTGGGGCCCTGGATAATGGGAAGGTCCTGGGCAGTGATTTTAACCTACCCTGCGCAGTGGGAAACTGACTGGATTGGTTCGGCTGCCCATCTTACACTCTGCCTGATTTTAGTTTCCATTGACTGCAGGTGGCTGATCTGATTCAGTCAGTTTCCCACTGGACAGGTTTGGTTCAACTTACCCCAGAGAAACCTAAACCCCAATTTTAACCAGGAATAGGAATTGGGGTGAAGGAAGTGGGGGCGGCTGTTGGTGGGTGAATGCCAAACCGTCCAGATGATTTTAACTCCCGGGCCTGATCTGCATACCCCCGTCTGCTGCTCACCCTAAAGGGCAGGAAATGGCAGCTGGCCAGCGAGCAGGAGTGGCATTTTCGGTGTCAGGAGGTTGCCAGCCAGCACCAAAGATAGTCACTGGTAACAAGGCACATCACGGGGCGGAGGTTTCAGGAAGGTTTTGTGGAAATGTATTTTTATCTAAGCTGTACCACACGGTATTTTTGCGCCCTTTTTAATATAAAACAAAATGGAGTCCTGGTCCTTCCAGAAATTTCTGCAACAAGCAGTCGGCTGGCATAAATAGCTAAACCTGGCTTGAAATGGCTGATAGCCACCAGACAGCTAGGAGGCAAGTCCTGCTGAGACAAGTACCCCCCCCCGCCATGGTGCTCGCCTATTGTCTATACGGCACCAGTTCCACTCCACCTCACCCTTTTCGAAGTACTCAAACCACCAGCCATTATCTCTTGTAGAGACCTCATCCATTTGATGCAAAAAGATAACTGACTAGGAAACTGGACAATCCTGACACAATGCAATGCAGGTAATAGCTCATTACCACACTCTCATCGAGTGATGGCCGGCTGGCCAACTAATAACCCTGACAAAAGGAAATATCTGGAAACCATGTCAGGACAAGGATGTAGTAATTAACTCTTTATCTGTATTCACTGACTGCGAGACAGAGCCAATACACAGGGAGAGGCCATAACTTGGGTTTTACTGTATAAATATCTCGGGAAATTGTACCATTTCGAAGGTGTTCACTTAGCCATTGACTGAGTTGACCTTTCCCTTGTTAGCAAGTAAATTAAAGAAACTTCTGCCGGAGCTGAAGGTGTCTGAGTCATTCATCGGAGGTCGAGATTTCGACAGTTACTTCTTGGAGGTTCCACCGAAATGCATACACTCTGCCCTGTGAGTAAAATGGATACAGGCATAGTGCCTCTCCAGTGAAAGGCTTCAGTGGCCAAAACAAGGTGAGCCTTTTGCTCACAAGAGGTTTCTTCACTGTTGAATCGCATATGTAATCTGTTGTCCACAGGGGAGGTACTGAATCTACGAGACTCGACATTTAAAAGCTAAAGTTATTTTTTATGATCATTTCTTTCTCAGCTCGCAGGCAGAAGAGATCTGGTTCTGGAAATATCTTGAAACAGCCCGGGGAAGGTTTCAGTAGGAAAAGGTAAAAACAGCGCTAGTCGATCGAAGGTTCTTATGTGATAAGAGTTAAGGTAATGGGACCATCATTTTTATAAGTTTTATTAAGATAAGTTAAGGACTCGGTCTGTAGTGGCGTACAACGCAGATTGAGAATTGATTATTTGTTTAGACAGAGTTTAAGGTTATGATTTGTATACTCGTGTGACTGTTGTTTGTCCTAGTTGTCCTTGTTATACTGTTGTTCAATACCTGTGAGCGACATTGCAATTAGAGAAACGGGAAGAGTCACTAGGGAAAATTGTGATTTGGAAAAACAAGGATTGATTGAGAAAAGAAACAGTAACTGATTGATCAGCTAAGGTTGGTTCGTGCCAACATATCTCACACACCCAGACTGAGCCCAAATTAAGAGCCTTTTCAGGCCACGTAACGGCCAGGCGAAGTGGGCGTAGAGAATTCGGTTGACCGAAAGGGTTGTGAGATCAGAAACTGTGGAAAATCTTAATCATCCAGAATGGGTGCCGGAGCAAGTTAAAACACCACAAAAGGGCATACCAGCCTATTTTATGCTGCAGAATTGTGGTCAGTCTTCAATTGACCACAAAAAAAAATGGGTAAAGTGGACTAAGGGTGAAAACAGGCCATTTCCACCCGATGGTTCATTTAATTTAGAGAGAACAACATGTCTAGAGGAGTGTCTTATAAACAGAGATCCAGGTAGAAGAGGTAAAGTAAAAAAAAGGAAAGTAATAGAAAAGGCCTGAGTTCCGATTCTCCAAGCCCATGTAAAATTAACAGAGGAAGTAAATCAATATGTAAAAAAAAAGAGAACCTGATAGTGACTTATGGATTCAATAAAAAATAAAGCTGGCCAACAAAAAAAGCTTTATTGAATGAAGAGAGACTTTTGTGAATGTCTGTCTTTGAATGAGAGTGCTTCTGTGTTTTTTTCCTCATGTGTCTGGAAGCCTGTTTGGAAAGGTGGTGCAACTACCTGTTTGTTTTAGCTCCACCCACTTTTTCAAACAGAGTGAAGTTTTTTTTAACCCTTCGTAGTGTTGTCCTGTATGTGGGAAGTTTAAGACATTTTAAGTTAGAAACGCAGGTCTGAATTTATTCGGATGAGAAGTTACGGAGCTAGGAAATGCACAAAGGATAGGTTTATTGAGACATGGTCCCAGTGGTTTTAAAAAAAAAGAGAATTTATTTGACACGTTCACTTACTTGTCGAAAGAAGACAGGCAATCATTGATTATATTGGTATGAAAGACATAAATTTAGTCTAGGAGTAAGATAAAGAACAGGGAAGGGAAGTTGTAATGCCTTTTTTTTTAAAAGCCTTTGTGGGTCTCTCAAGGCTGCAGGCTGGGGGAGTACGCTCCCATTGTCCTTGGTGTAAAATCTTGACGCGAAAGCTTCTAGCTCAGTAAGAGGATTTGTTTTTTAGATAAAGAGTGGCAGTACAATATTTGAATTGGGATTTTGAGATATTTCAGGTGATCTCCTTGATCAACATTTTGGGTGTATTGGAAAAATCTTGGGTTTGGAAGCCTTTTAATAAAATTATAAAACAAATACTTTATATTCTGTGATCTGTGAATCACTATCAGCATAAATGAGAAGTCCGTGTAACACACCGATTCTTCCGGTTCAGAAGCCCAATAGTGACAAATGGAGGTTTGTCCAAGACCTACGAGCTGTGAATGAATCTACTATATATTCTCAATGCTTAAAGAAGGATTTGGAATTAATTATCCCGGAATGCTTTCCAGAGTCTTAAGCAGTCCCTCACTTCAGCACCAGCCTTGGGATTACCAGATTACACTAAGACATTCAACTTATTTGTTCATCACAAGTCGGGTTTTGCATAATCTGTTTTGACTCAGTTACATGGGGACAGGCAGCGACTGATAGCGTATTTCAGTGCCCAACTAGACCCAGTGGCACGCGGACTACCAGGATGTCTTCCTTCGTTGGCAGCAGCTTATTATGCTATACAACAGGCTCAGACAATAACTCTAAATCATCAGACCATTCTATACATCCCACACTCTGTCGAGATTTTACTTACTAAATGTGCCACCCAACACCTAACTTCTGCAAGAACCACTAAGTATGAAGTCGAACTGTTATCAAATCCGAACCTTATCATCAAAAGATGTACTATCTTAAATCCAGCCACTCTACTCCCCATGGAAGAAGACGGCGAACCCCATTCATGTGAAATGGTAACCGAAATTAGTGACTAAACCATGTATCAATTTAACAGATGTACCAATGTGTAACCCTGATCGAGTGTACTATGTTGACGGATCAGCCTTACGAAATGATAGGGGCCAACCTAGAGCGGCTTATGCAATTGTAACCCAGTTTAATGCTGTTGAAACAGCCTCTCTTCCAGACTCCTTTTCAGCCCAACAAGCTGAATTGTTTGCGTTAACTCGAGCCTGTATTCTGGCTGAAGGACAAACAGTTAATATCTACACTGACTCCAGGTATGCTTTTGGGGTATCACATGACTATGGACAAATTTGGAACATTTGTGGGTACCTGACTTCTTCAGGAACCACTATCAAAAATGCAGAACAAGTGGAAAATCTCCTGCGAGCCATTCAATGCCCCTTGAAACTTGCCATTATCAAATGCCAAGCACATACAGGCCAGTTGAATGAGGTGGCACTTGGGAACGCCAGAGCTGATAATGCAGCTAAGTCAGCAGCTCTGTCAAAAGGGGGGATGCAGGTGTCATTGTTCCCACTAAGGAAAAATAATTGCTCAGATCCGCCACCCACTATTAATGATGTGCTGACTTTTCAGACACAGGACAGTATGGAGATGGTGGTGACCTGGACGAAGGATCAATGTTATAAAAATCCAGAAGGAATATGGGTTCACCACGACGGCCGCGTGGTGGTGCCCAGATCCTTACTTCCATGGATTGCCCGATGTGTTCATACATTCACACATGCAGGCAAAGGGGGATGGCAGATTATATTTTGGCAACTTGGTATGCACCAGGTATTTCGGCAATTGCAAAACAAATCTGTGAAAAATGTGTTACCTGTCAGACAATGAATCCGGGTAAGACGGAAAAGGTAGAATCTGCCTCCCACCCAAATCCAGTGGGGCCTTTTGTACATTTACAAATGGATTTTATTGAATTACCTATGTGTGTGGGATTCAAGTATGTATTAGTTATTGTAGATGTGTTCTCTAGATGGATTGAAGCCTTTCCATGTAAAAAGGCCGATGCCACTACTGTTGCTAAATGTTTGTTAAAAGAAATCGTATTGCGCTTCGGAATCCCTGCTAAGCTTTCTAGTGATAAGAGAAATGTGTAAAGCTTTTCAGATTAATCAACGTTTTCATTGCAGTTATCATCCAAAATCAGCTGGACTTGTTGAAAGATATAATGGAACGCTTAAAAAATAAGCTGGCAAAATTATGCAATTACACTGGACTGAAATGGACAGAACTGCTGCCCTTAGCTTTGATGGTAATGCGATCTGCAACCAACAGAACAACAGGCCTGTCACCGCATGAGATAGTTAATGGGACATCCCCATTTTACAGCACCATTTACTGCAAAACAAATGGACATCCACAAAATGGAGGAAAATATGTTGAATTATTGTATTTCCAAATGTATTTTCATTCACAGGTAAAGGAAGCTCAAGTCAAGCCAGCGGAAGGGAAGTGTCATAACCTGGAGCCCGGGGAATTCGTTTACATCAAAATCTTTAAAAGAAAAAGCAGTCTACAGCCAAGATTCGAAGGACCATACCAGGTCTTGCTGGCGACTAATACTGCAATCAAGGTAAAGGAAAGACCAACATCGATCCATGCGTCCCATTGCAAAAGGGCACCCGACCAGGAGGAAGGGAAGAAGAAGGAACCAGAGGAACAGAAAAAGGAAGACTGAATAAGGAACTGTATGGACTATGGGGACTGATGGTGCTGGGCTTGACAGGGT
This sequence comes from Pristiophorus japonicus, assembly GCF_044704955.1. Taxonomy (NCBI): domain Eukaryota; kingdom Metazoa; phylum Chordata; class Chondrichthyes; family Pristiophoridae; genus Pristiophorus; species Pristiophorus japonicus. Next base: position 180,291,433 of record NC_091982.1, on the reverse strand, counting down.
TTTATTTTGCATTATTGATTATACCAGGGGTACAGACACGCCACCGAAGGAAACTGCAAGTAAACGTATTTATGGCACTGAGTCATAAGTATGCTCAAGAAAGAAACTTGTCGAGTTGTTGGATATGTTCCCATGTACCTGCCCACTCCGAAGGGCATATTCCCCTGAGATCTATCCCCTTTAACAAATCAGAAATGGTAGAATGGTTGGTAGTGCAAAATAGGACAAACCTAACCAAGGTGTCAGAAACGAAGGAGCAAACAGAATGGAGGTCAGCAGGGTATAAACTTACAGCCTTCCAGGGATGGTACCAGCCCAATCATAATAATAACCGTCAGCCTCCCTTCTTAAGCATTACTCCCAGAATAGGAAATCCTGAAGGTATAATATGCCGAGTGAGTAATGAGACTAAAGGACCAGAAATGGGACGTAGCAAGTGTTCCCAAATGACTAAATGGCAAGTCACAACTAATCCCACTGCTGGGAGAAAGATAGCAACCGTTGGCTGGACAATAGTCCATAACAAAGCCCCAGGTGAAGGGTGGGAAGGTGAGACCACTCGAGTATGGATAGCGCGAAAGAACCAGGAGCTGACGTCCTATAATTGCACCTACTTTATTTGTGGCCATAAAGCCTACCCATGGTTACCAGCCAACTGGACAGGGTCCTGTTACTTAGGATATGTGGTACCCTTTATCAGATCAATAAAGACTCTAGGGGATGCCTATGGAAGTCATAGATTTAAACGGGATTTGACATGGCTAAATGGAATATTCAAGGTAATGGTGCCACCCTATGGAATAGCATCAACCGAATGGCAGTTACGGGAACTGGCTAACTTAGTCGAATCAGTAGCCAACGCAACTTCCCAAGCCTTTGAAGGTGTGAATGATGAAATGGTAGCTATTCGAACAGTGGCTCTCCAAAATCGTATGGCCTTAGATTATCTCCTAGCCAAGGAAGGAGGGACATGCGCATTAATAGGTGGAGAATGCTGTACGTATATCCCGGATAAATCAGAAGAAATCGGCAGTCTAGCTGAATACATTAGGAAAAAAGTAATAGAGTATAAACACACAGTTGGCCAGGACTGTATCACCTTGTGGGGTTGGGCATCGGGATGGTTGGGATCCCTAGGGAGATCTGTGGTACAGGGTTTGATCATATTCCTGCTGATAGTCTTCGCCCTATATCTATTACTTGTCTTGCTTAAGTGTTGCTGTGCCAGGGTGGGAAAAACCATGTTACCTACCGAGAGCACGGCTAGAATTATGGTAGCAACAACTGCTGAAGGCTCTTGTGTGGAAATGGAAATAGAGAGACTGTACAAGATCAGAATGGATTAAGTTGTCCTTGTGAAGGACAAAATAGGGGAATGTGGAAATGTATTTTTATCTAAGCTGTACCACACGGTATTTTTGTGCCCTTTTTAATGTAAAACAAAATGGAGTCCTGGTCCTTCCAGGAATTTCTGCAACAAGCAGTCGGCTGGCATAAACAGCTAAACCTGGCTTGAAATGGTTGATAGCCACCAGACAGCTAGGAGGCATGTCCTGCTGAGACAAGTACCTCCCCATGGTGCTCTCCTATTGTCTATACAACACCAATTCCACTCCACCCCACCCTTTTCGAAGTACTCAAACCACCAGCCATTATCTCTTGTAGAGACCTCATCCATTTAATGCAAAAAGATAACTGACTAGGAAACTGGACAATCCTGACACAATGCAATGCAGGTAATAGCTCATTACCACACTCTCATCGAGTAATGGCCGGCTGGCCAACTAATAAATCTGACAAAAGGAAATATCTGGAAACCATGTCAGGACAAGGATGTAGTAATTAACTCTTTATCTATATTCACTGACTGTGAGACAGAGCCAATACACAGGGAGAGGCCATAACTTGGGTTTTACTGTATAAATATCTCGTGAAATTGTACCATTTCGAAGGTGTTCACTTAGCCATTGACTGAGTGTGACCTTTCCCTTGTTAGCAAGTAAATTAAAGAAACTTCTGCCGGAGCTGAAGGTGTCTGGAGTCATTTATCGGAGGTCGAGATTTTGACAGTCTTGTGGCCTAAACTTTCCTGGTGGGGCCAGAGTAGCACTCCTTCTCTTCCTGGCTTCACAAAGAAAGTAAAGAATGTGCTTATTTGTGTCTCTTCTGGCCCCAAATTCTCTTCCTGCGGTCCACCTTCTGGGAAAGCCACAATGGCTTCCAGTCTCAGACCACAGTTTCAGTCACTGCCGGCTTCAGGCAGGTGTCCTTGTCGCCTGTTTAGATGAGCAGGTTCAAATGGAAGCCAGCCAGATCAGTGTGTGGTGTCAATGGGCATGTCACCTGGCCCAGTCTAACTCCCCACCTGTATTAGGGTTAAAATTGGTCCTCACGGCAGGAAAATCGAGGGCGGAAACCCGCTTCTGTCCGGGGCTCCTGCCGACCTTTTCCTAACGTTACAGTGGCCAATCGGGAGAACATCTGAGGAAATTCCTGCGTAAATCTGCAGCAACCAAAGTAAAGGGGCTACCAAGATCCCACATTGAAAAATGTAGTTTTCTACGATTTGAAATATGACAGGCCTTCCCTCCCCCACAGTAGCTCTTGAGGGATTTTTGTCTATTTTAAAATTAGCCCCTTTACATTGACCTTATTGCCCACCTTAAATCAATTTTTTTTTAGCACAGGAGAGGGAAGGTTATTCAGTTTGTGGCCACTGCTGTACTTGGCTTGATGCACAGAACAGAGAAAAACAAACTGCACCTTTACCTGCCTTGTGAAAGTACGTGGGAAAAGTTGCAAGGTGCAGAAAGAATGTGGTCAGAATGTGAGAGCACCGACACGAACCACATGAGGAATTGACCTAATTCGCCATCGACTCTCCTGTATGAAGCACAATGACATAAAAAGCAGTACGATGAAACTGCAGAGAAATGTAAAAACATAGGAATTGCTAGACGAATAAAAGACCAGGGTCCATGTAGAGGTCGCCTTCCCGGTAGTCGCATGACACAACAACAATATGATAAAACGCCAGGAGTTTTAATGTTGCATACATTGGTATCATTGCAATGTGATTACAAGCACATTTGCACAATATTGCCTGTGGCACGGTTTGGTGACTAAGTGCTTCTATTCAGGGGGGAAAAAAAGATCTCGGCGCGTCCCTCCTGCGGCGATGGCAATAAATATCCGGAACTCTGCTCCCTTACAAAGCGGTGTTGTGCATTGTTAGCCAGCGAAGGATGTGGGTGAGGAAGAGTGATTTCGAATCGCTCACAATCACAAACTAACTCGCGCCAGCAGCTGCCTGCGACCGCCGGCTGTGCAAGCAGCTCGCCACTGGTCAGCACAGGGTGTCCCCCGGCCCGCAGCACCGGCGGGGCCGTGTGTGGGTGCGGCTGACAGGCAGCGATCCCCCCCTCTCGCTGCGGCAAGTGGTGCGCTCCACGGCTCAAATTGCCAGCGTGCGGGCTGCGCCGGCAGATGCAGACATGGCTGGAGTGGAAGCAACCCGGGGGGCGCTCCAGTACGAGCAAACTTTGGTAAGAACTTTTTTTTTAAAAAAGTTGTTAGTATACATGCAGTGAAGCGTTTCAGTAGCACGCCCCGGGCCACTCGAGCCAGCTCAGCGTTTCCCCGTCGCTTTAGGTTGACTTCGGTTTACACGTCCAGCTGTTCAAACCCACTCGCTGGTGAGAGTTTCGCTGCAGTCATTTAGCGCTCAGTGTTCACCGTCCCGATGGGACATTATCAGTGAACTAAGTGGTGTTTTGTCAGATGTAAACACCGCTCCTAATGTGCTGAGAACGCGTGCACTTTCTCCAATACAATCCGGCCTTGATAAGAGTTAACATGTAGCGAGCGCACAGAAGTCATCATAGGCAGCCCATCGGAGTCGAGGCTGACTTAAGCACAGAAATACAGATATTTTGTGTTGTCCTGTTCTGTAATAATTTCTTGGTAGCGAAGTGTAGGCGAATAATCGCGCCATTCACAACAAGTTGTCCAACGCAGTTTTTCATTCATAGCAACATTTATTTTGAGAACAAAAATACACAATTGACTCTCCCAAACAGCTCGCTCGCTCTCTCTCTCTCTCTCTCTCTCTCTGAATTGTTAAATGTTTGCCTCAAAGGCCTCACCCATGCCAGCAACTGCTGGTGTCACAAAGCTGAATCGATGGGACCTCTTCTGAGCAATTCATTTGATTACACAACCCTAGACCTGTGCTGGGGTTGGAACTATCCCCAGTACTTTCAATTTATTAGCACTGCACCCATTGTCTTTTTAACCAAAGCAAGTTTCAAATGTTGACGGGCATTGTGATTTGGTGAAATAAGACATTATTTTAAAGGGACTGGGCAGATTAGTAAAGTGCCCATGCCCCTAAATTATGGACTGAGGAGCACCCAGAATGTACAAAGCTCGCAATGCCCATGGGAGAGTGTTTTTCAAGAAGACAGCTTTGGAGTGTCCCAGAAACTGGATTCTTCAACTGAAACCTCCTCAACTATAATGACAGGAGAATTTTAGTTTGTTGCATTTGTTCTTTGGATGCAACACAGTGACATACATTACATTCACAGTATACATTGTGCATGGTGGAATTTAATATTGAGGAAGAGTTGCGGGTGCACATGGGGATCAAATCCTGATCGTGACAATGGGTCGAGTGCATGCTGCTGTCTCCATCATCATCAGCAGTACCTCGGAATCGAGGAAGACTTGTTTCCACTCCCAAAGTAAGTTCTCTGGTGGCTGAACAGTCCAATACGAGAGCCACAGATTCTGTCACAGGTGGCACAGATATTCGTCGAGCGAAGGGGTTGGTGGGGCTGGTTTGCCGCGCGCTCCTTCCGCTGTCTGCGCCTGACCTCTTCACGCTCTTTGCATAGAGACTCGAAGAATTCAATGCCCTCCCGGATGCACTTTCTCCACCTCTGGCGGTCTTCGGTCAGGGTCTCCCAGGGGTCAGTGGCGATGTCGCACTTTACCAGGGAGGCTTTGAGGATGTCTTTGTAACGCTTCCACTGCCCACCTTTTGGCTCGTTTACGATGAAGGAGCTCCGCATAAAGCATTTGCTTAGGGAGTCTCATATCTGGCATGCGAACTATGTGGCCTGCCCAGCGAAGCTGATCGAGTGTGGTCAGTGCTTCAATACTGGGGATGTTGGCCTAGATGAGGACACTGATGTTGGTGCGCCTGTCCTCCCAGGGGATTTGCAGGATCTTGCGGAGACATCGTTGGTGATATATCTCCAGCTATGCTCATCACTGTTTTGCTGGTGCCAATGGGTCTTTGATAAATTATCTAATTTTGGATTGAATGGCAAGAACTGGCACTGGGCTAGGACTAGGGACCACATTGTCAAGGTTTCAGTTCTTAACAAATAGTTTTGTTTAAATTCCTAACACTTACAATAATTATAACGTGTACATTTGACTTTCTTTGCTTTCATTTGTGGTTCTCCTGTGAACTGGGTCTCATTCAGTGATGCCACTCATTAATGCCTGGCCACAGTTTACTATTGCTTTAATTTCATAGAAACATAGAAAATAGGTGCAGGAGTAGGCCATTCGGCCCTTCTAGCCTGCACCGCCATTCAATGAGTTCATGGCTGAACATGCAACTTCAGTACCCCATTCCTGCTTTCTCACCATACCCCTTGATCCCCCTAGTAGTAAGGACTTCATCTAACTCCTTTTTGAATATATTTAGTGAATTGGCCTCAACAACTTTCTGTGGTAGAGAATTCCACAGGTTCACCACTCTCTGGGTGAAGAAATTCCTCCTTATCTCGGTCCTAAATGGCTTACCCCTTATCCTTAGACTGTGTCCCCTGGTTCTGGACTTCCCCAACATTGGGAACATTCTTCCTGCATCTAACCTGTCTAACCCCGTCAGAATTTTAAACGTTTCTATGAGATCCCCTCTCATTCTTCTGAACTCCAGTGAATACAAGCCCAGTTGATCCAGTCTTTCTTGATAGGTCAGTCCCGCCATCCCGGGAATCAGTCTGGTGAACCTTCGCTGCACTCCCTCAATAGCAAGAATGTCCTTCCTCAGGTTAGGAGACCAAAACTGTACACAATACTCCAGGTGTGGCCTCACCAAGGCCCTGTACAACTGTAGCAACACCTCCCTGCCCCTGTACTCAAATCCCCTCGCTATGAAGGCCAACATGCCATTTGCTTTCTTAACCGGCTGCTGTACCTGCATGCCAACCTTCAATGACTGATGTACCATGACACCCAGGTCTCTTTGCATCTGCCCTTTTCCTAATCTGTCACCATTCAGATAATAGTCTGTCTCTCTGTTTTTACCACCAAAGTGGATAACCTCACATTTATCCACATTATACTTCATCTGCCATGCATTTGCCCACTCACCTAACCTATCCAAGTCGCTCTGCAGCCTCATAGCATCCTCCTCGCAGCTCACACTGCCACCCAACTTAGTGTCATCTGCAAATTTGGAGATACTACATTTAATCCCCTCGTCTAAATCATTAATGTACAGTGTAAACAGTTGGGGCCCCAGCGCAGAACCTTGCGGTACCCCACTAGTCACTGCCTGCCATTCTGAAAAGTCCCCATTTACTCCTACTCTTTGCTTCCTGTCTGACAACCAGTTCTCAATCCATGTCAGCACACTACCCCCAATCCCATGGGCTTTAACTTTGTACATTAATCTCTTGTGTGGGACCTTGTCGAAAGCCTTCTGAAAGTCCAAATATACCACATCAACTGGTTCTCCCTTGTCCACTCCACTGGAAACATCCTCAAAAAATTCCAGAAGCTTTGTCAAGCATGATTTCCCTTTCACAAATCGATGCTGACTTGGACCTATCATATCACCTCTTTCCAAATGCACTGCTATGACATCCTTAATAATTGATTCCATCATTTTACCCACTACCGATGTCAGACTGACCGGTCTATAATTCCCTGTTATATCTCTCCCTCCTTTTTTTAAAAAGTGGGGTTACATTGGCTACCCTCCACTCCATAGGAACTGATCCCGAGTCAATGGAATGTTGGAAAATGACTGTCAATGCATCCACTATTTCCAAGGCCACCTCCTTAAGTACTCTGGGATGCAGTCCATCAGGCCCTGGGGATTTATCGGCCTTCAATCCCATCAATTTCCCCAACACAATTTCCCGACTAATAAGGATTTCCCTCAGTTCGTCCTCCTTACTTGACCCGACCCCTTTTATATCCGGAAGGTTGTTTGTGTCCTCCTTAGTGAATACCGAACCAAAGTACTTGTTCAATTGGTCCGCTATTTCTTTGTTCTTTGTTCCCCGTTATGACTTCCCCTGATTCTGACCGCAGGGGACCTACGTTTGTCTTTACTTTTCATTTATTTCCTGTGTAGTAAGGATTTTTCCTGTACCTATAGTGCTGCCTTTTTACCCATTTTATGGCCACTCACTACAGAAAGGTCACTTAGTTTTTTTTTTTCCCTCTTTGCAACTCAAAATAATAATGCAAAATGCAGCAGAATTGCCGACAACCCCAATTCTTCCCTCGCCTGATCGCCACACGTGGGCACGTTCCAGCAGGGCTCACCTTTTAGCAGCAGGGACCCCCATGAGTGTTTTGTCACTTTTACAGGCAACTGTAGCAATGCACTGCTATTCCAGCTGAGATCAGCTAACTAGGCACAATTGGAGGATGGAACTGTGATGTTCTTTGCCTATAATGGTGCATTACCATACTACACAGTGCATTTATCCATTTAACCATAGATTTTCTTTCGAGTTCATTTTAAACAAATACAGGGCCCTAGTTTCAGGTTGCCAGATGTGAGATGCCTACTTTCCGATAATGTCTTAGTTCACCAAATCACAATGTCTGTCAACACTTGAAACTGTTGCTTCTCATAAATGTTTCAGTTGAACAATCCTGTTTCTGGGACACTCTAAAGCTTTTTTCTTGGGGAAACACTCCTGGGCATTGCGAGCTCTCTACATTCTGGGTGCTCCTTAGTCTACGATTTGGGGATGTGGGCACTTCATTAATCTGTCCAGTCCCTTTCAAATAATGTCTTATTTCACTAAATCACAATGCCCGTCAACATTTGAAACTGTTGCTTCTTGTAAAACGACGCTGGGTGCAAAGCTAATAAATTGAAAGTACTGGGGCTAGTTCCAACCCCAGCACAGGTCTGGGGTTGTGTAATCAAATGAATAGCTCCGAAGAGGTCCCATCAATTCAGCCTAGAGATACCAGCGGTTGTTGGCATTGGGTGAGGTCTTTGAGGCAAACATTTTAACAATTCTGAACGAGAGAGAGAGCGAGCTGTTTGGGAGAATTTCAATTATGTATTTTTGATCTCGCAATAATTGTGCTTATGAATAAAAAAAAGCGTTTCACAATAAATTTGCCGACAGTGAATGTTTTCTCTCTTTGCTTCTCGCTGTTTCTCTTCGCACTTCTTCTCCCCTTGTCCCCGTCCTTCTCTCTTTTTAAGGTTGTTGGTAATGACAGCAAGTGAAAACTAGTGACTGTAAATGCAGATGTAAAACTTGACAGAGAAAACTCAGAAATGACAATGAAGGGCAGCGCCAGAGCGGGGTGGGTGGGAGGGGCACGCCAGAGCGGGGAGGCAGTGCCAGAGCAGGGGGGTGGGGGGAACAGCGTCAGAACAGGGGGGCTGGTGGGGTGCAGCCCCCGAGCAGGGGGATTGGGGGGGGGGACAGCGTCAGAACAGAGGGGCTGGTGGGATGCAGCCCCCGAGCAGGGGGGTTGGGGGGGTGGGGGGAGGGACAGAGCCAGAGCGGGGTGGGTGGCAATGCCAGATTGGGTGGGGTGGGGGCAGTGCCAGAGCAGGGGATAGCATTGGGTCATTAGAGCTTCAATATGCTGTGCCATGGAGACGAGGATCAAAGAAGGAGGCCATTTGGCATGTTGAGCCCGTACTGGCTTTCTGCAAGAGCACTTTGCCAATCGTACTGCCCCGCCCTTTCCCTGTAGCTCTGCAAATTGTTTTTCATCAGTTACTTATCCAATTCCCTTTTGAAAGCCACGATTGAATCTGGCTCCACCACCCTTTTCAGGCAGTGCATTCTAGATCATAACCATTCTCTGCATAAAACAGGTTTTCTTTATGTCTCCTTTGGCTCTTCTGCCAATCACCTTAAATCTGTGTCCTCTGGCTCTTGACCCCTCTGTCAATGGGAACAGTTTCTCTTTACTCTGTTTAGACCCCTCATGATTTTGAACACCTCCATTAAATCTCCTCTCAACCTTCTTTGCTCCAAGGAGAACAACCCCATCTTCTCCAGTCTATCCACGTAACTGAAGTCCAGCATCCCTGGTACCATTCTTGTAAATCTTCTTTGCTCCCTCTCTAAGGCGGTGCACAGAATTGGACACACTAATCAAGTTGAGGCGGAACCACTGTCTCATCATAACGTCCTTGCTTTTGTACTCTACGCCTCTATTTATGAAGCCCAGTATGCCTCTACCTATGAAGCTCAGGATCCCGTATGCTTTTTTAACTGCTTTTTCAACCTGCCCTGCTAACTTCAGTGATTCGTGGATATATATCCCCAGGTCTTTTGGTTCCTGTGCCCCCTTTAGAGTTGTGTCCTTTAGTTTATACTGCCTCTCCTTGTTCTTCTGACCAAAATGTATTGCATCGCACTTTTCCGCGTTAAATTTCATCTGCCACGTATCCGCCAGTCTATGTCCTCTTGAAGTCTCTCACTATCCTCCTCACTGTTCACTATATTCCAAGTTTTGTGTCATCTGCAAATTTTTAAATTGTGCCCTGTACGTCCAAGTCATTAATATATATCAAGAAAAGCAATGGTCTTCGTACCGACCCCTGGAGAACTCCACTGTATATCTTCCTCCAGTATGAAAAACACCGTTCACCACTATTTTCTGTTTCCTGTCACTTAGCCAATTTCGTATCCATGCCTCCACTGTTCCTTTTATCCCATGAGCTTCAACTTTGCTGACAAGCCTATTATGTGGCACTTTATTACACGTCTTTTGGAAGTCCATGTACACCACATCAACTGCATTGCCCTCATCAACCCTCTCTGTTATCTCATCAAAAAACTCAATCGTTAATTAAATATGATTTGCCTTAATTAATCCGTACTGGCTTTCCTTAATTAATCCACACTTGTCCAAGTGACAATTTTGTCCTTGATTATCGTTTCTAACAGCTTCCCCACTACCGATGTTAACCTGACTGGTCTGTAATTGCTGGGTTTATCCTTACACTCTTGTTCAAAAAAAGGGTGCAACATTTGTCATTCTCCAGTCCTCTGGCACCACTCCGGTATCTAATGAGGATATGAAGATTATAGCCAGCACCTCTGCAATTTGCACCCTTGCCTCCCTCAGCATCCTAGGATGCATCCCGTCCAGTCCTAGTGACTTATTTACTTTTGAGTACAGCCAGCCTTTCTAGTACCTCTTTTATCAATTTTCATCCCGTCCAGTATTTCAACTATCTTCTCTTTAACTATGACTTTGGCAGCAGCTTCTTCTTTGGTAAAGACAGATACAAAGTACTAATTTAGTACATCGGCCATGCCCGCGACCTCCATTTTGGTCCCTAATTGGCCCCATCCCTCCTCTTGCTGCCCATTTACTATTTATATGCCTTTAGAAGACTTTGGCAGCCAACATAAAAATAAATCCAATCTATTTCATGCTCTCTCTTTGCCTCTCTTATTTCCTGTTTCACTTCTGCTTTGATCTTTCTATATTCAGTCTGGTTCTCACTTGTATTCTCAACCTGACATTTGTCGTACGCTCCCTTTTTTTGCTTCATTTTACTCTATCTCTTTTATCATCCAGGGAGCTCTGGCTTTGGTTGCCCTACCTTTTCACCCTTGTACCTCGGCTGCATTTGAACCATCTCCTCTTTAAAGGCAGTCCATTGTTCGAATTACAGTTTTGCCTGCCAGTCTTTGATTCCAATTTACACAGGCCTGATCCGTTCTCAACCCACTGAAATTGGCTCTCCTCCAATTAATTATTTTTACTCTAGATTGCTTGCTGTCCTTTTCCATAGCTCATCTAAACCTTATGATATTATGATCACTGTTCCCTAAATGCTCCCCTACTGACACTTGCTCCACTTGATCCACCACATTCCCCAGAACCAGATCCAGCAATGCCTCCTTCCTCATTGGGCTGGAAACATACGATCAAGAAAAGTACTCCTGAACACATTTCAAAAATTCTTTCCCCTCTCTGCCCTTTACACTATCCCCAGTCTATTTTAGGATAATTGAAGTCCCTCATGATCACTAATCTATTGTTTTTTGCACCTCTCTGTAAATTCACTGAAAATTTGCTACTCTATATCCCTCCCACTTGTTGGTGGCCTATAGAATACACCTAGTAGTGTAATGGTACCTCTATTGTTAACTCAAACCAAATCGATTCTGTTCTTGACCCCTCCAGGATATTTCTCTCCAGCACTGTAATATTCTCCTTAATTAATACTGCCACTGCACCTCCTTCCCTTCCTTCCCTTCCTTCCCTATCTTTCTTGAACACCTTGTATCCAGGAATATTTAGTACCCAATCCTGCCCTTTTTTGAGCAGGGTCTCTGTTAATGTCACAATATCATTTCCCCATGTGGCTGTTTGTACCTGCAGCTCACCAAACATATTTATCATGCTTTGTGTTTACACACCTGCACTGTAAACCTATCTTCGATCTTGTATTCTCTCTTAGTCTGACCCCACATAATACCGTACTATTTCTTACTCATGCTATATGTCTCTCCCAATGCTTTGTGCACCTAGTTGCTCCTTTTCTAATGCTACGTCCTGGTGCCCATCCCCCTGCCAAATTCGTTTTTAAACCTCCCCCCCGCCCCCCCCAATGAGGATATTGGTCTCAGCTCTATTGAGGTGCAACTCGTCTGGCCTGTACAGGTCCTACCTCCCTCAGAACTTGTCACAATGTCTCCAGTAATCTAAAGCCCTGCATTCTGCACCATCTCTCCAGCCATGCATTCATCTGCTCTATCCTTCTATTTCCATACTCACTAGCTCATAGCACTGGGAGTAATCTGGAAATTACTAGCTTTTTTGAGGTCCTGCTTTTTAATCTCTTTCTTAGCTCCTTAAAATCTGCCTGCCAGACCTTGCACCTGCTCGGTGACATCTTTGACCCTAGCACCAGTGAGGCAACATACCATCCTGAAATCACCTCTACGGCCGCAGAAACGTCTGTCTGATCCCCTAACTATTGAAACTCCTATCGTTATTGCTTTCCTGAACTTCCTCCCTTCCTGTCCGTCCCCCTCCCCCCTCTGTATAGCTGAGCGGACTTGGCTCTGGTTGTACTCCCCAGAGGAAACAATCGCCCTCGCCCCTGAATACTGGTTAGAGAGCGAGATGCACTCGGGACTCCTGCATGACCTGCCTGGTCCTCCTTGTATGTCTGGCGGTCTCACATTCCCTCTCTGAAACGTGCTATCCACATAGCGCTCAGCTTCACGGATGCACCACAGTGATGCCATCTGCTGTTCAAATTTTGAAACCTGGGGCTTGAGCTCCTCCAGCTGATGACACTTCCGATATACTGGAAGCGTCCTGGAGCTGCCACATGGCACACGATGCTCATTCCAAGGATTGAGGTGCCCTGCCATGCCGCTATGTACTTAACTTAACAAAAATAAACTCAAGACTTGAGGGAAAAAAAATCTCCAGCTACTCTCATTCCCTTGTGCTGACATCACTTCCCTCGCTCCCTCTGGGCTCTCAGACTTACCTTTACCTCCAGTTGCTCCTCTCACACTCTTTTCTCCCTCTGCTCCAAATGTTGTACACCATATCCAAGTTTGCAGATCACACTAAGATAGGAGGCACAATAAGTAGTGCAGATGGGACCAGGAAGTTGCCCAAAGAGAGTACTGTAGATGGGGTCTGACCAAGGCTCAACTGAAGCACATCTTCTCTCCCCCCCCCCCCCCCCCCCCCCCTGTTATACTGCAGATGGGACCAGGATGTTGCAAAGGGACAATGACAGATTAAGTGAGTGGGTAAAACTATGGCAAATGCAGTTGAATGGGGGAAAGTGTGAAACCATCCACTTTGGCCCCAAGAAAGATAAATCGGAGTATTTTCTAAATGGTGAGACACTAGCAGACAGGTACAAAAAGAAATCCAGGCTAATGGAGTATTGGCCTTTATCTTAATGGGGCTGGAATATAACGGGGGTGGGTGGGGGGTGCAGCACAGATTCACCAGAATTGTACTGGGGCTTAGAGGGTTAAATTTGAGTGTAGAGCTGGAGGAGTGATCTGATTGAAGTGTTCAAAATGTTGAAAGGATTTGATAGCTGGTTAATGTTATTCCTATATTTAAAAAGGGAGATAGAACAAGTCTTGGGAATTATTGACCAGTTAGCTTCATGTAAGTGGTAGGAAAGATAATGGAATCTTTTCTCAAAGATGCAATAGAAAAACATCTAGAAACCAAAAATATAATAAAGACCAGTCACCACGGATTTCAAAAGGGAACTTGCTTGACTCGTATTGAAGAAATAACAAAGAGTAGATAAGGTTAATGTAATTGATTTTCATTTTCAAAAGGCCTTCGATAAGGTACCCCATAGTTGACTCGTAACCAAGGTCAGAGCATGTGGAGTCGGGACAGATAGAATGGGTAGCAAGCAGGCTCAAAAACAGAGTAGGGGTTAAGGGTAGATATGCAGACTGGCAAAAGGTGGGAAGTGGCGTTCCAGAGATAGGTGCTGGGACCACTGTTATTCATAATTTACATTTAATGATTTGAACTCTAATCAGAAGTACAATTAAAAAAAATTTGTGGATGACACCAAATTGGGAAGTTTAGTTAAAACAAAGGAAGAACATGACAAAATATTGACAATATTAATAAGCTTGCAGACTGGATGTGTAATTGGCAAATTAATTTCAATATAGATAAGTTTGAGGTGGTGCATTTTGGTTGGAAGAATAAAGAGGCCTTATTCTGATTGGATAATAGTCTAAATGGGATAGAGGAACAGAGGGATCTGGGGCTCCAGATACACATTGTGAAATGTAGAGACACCGGCTTATAAAGCCATTTGGGGGTTGGAGGGGGGAGGGGGAGCAAACCAAGCACTGGCGTTCATTTTCTAGAGGATGGAACTGAAAAGCAGAGAAGTTATGTTAAACTTGTATCGTACCTTTGGTTAGACCACACTTGGAGTACTGTACACAGTTCTGGTCTCCATTTTTTATAAAAAGGATATAGCGGCATTGTGGAAGGTGCAGAAAATGATTCACCAGAACTAAGGGGACATATTTATCAGGAAAGGCTGAACAGGCTGGTGCTCTTTTCCCTAGAAACAAGACGACCGAGGGGTGAACTGATAGAGATCTTTAAAATAATGAAAGGGTTTGATAGAATAGACATAAAGAAAATGATTCTTCTTGTGCGAGAGTCCCAAACTAGAGGTCATAAATATAAGGTAGTCGCTAATAAATCCAATAGGGAATTCAAGAGAAATCTCTTTACGCAAAGAGTGGTAAGAATATGAAACACGCTACCACAATGAGTAGTTGAGGTAATTAGCATAGATGTATTTAAGGCGAAGTTAGATTAACACACTTGAAGGAGAAAGGAATAGAAGGATATGTTGATGAAGTAGGGTGGGAGAAGGCTCATGTGAAGCATAGACCAGTTGGGCCGAATGGCCTGTTCTGTGCTATACACTTGATGTCAGATACATAGAAACTGGAAGCAATCAAGAACAAGGGAATGTAATCTTAACATTAAAACTAGGCCATTCAGGAGCAAAATCAGGAAGATCTGTTCCACACACATGGTAGTAGAAATTTGGAACTCTCACCCCCAAAAGGCTGTGGATCCTGAGACACTTGGAGCTTTCAAGACACTGATACCCTTGCATAACAAAAATATGTATCATGGGATATGGAGCAAAGGTGGGTAAAGGGAGTTGAGGTGCAGATCAGCCATGATCAAATTGAATGTCGGAGCAGGCTCGAAGGCTTAATCCTGTTCCCAGTGTTCCAATAACGTGTGCTTGGAGTTCAGAAAATAAATTGTTGAAGTTTACTACTTATGTTTTATGATCTCTGAACATCTCTAATATGTTCAAGTTATAACACATACTCAGTCATCTTATTATTCATCAAATAGCCACCTACTGCAGATTCAGTTTAAAATTCTTCATTTTTATCTATATTTGCTTATTTTCATCATATCATTTTGGGACTTGCATGTAGTTCAGATTATTGCATCAATTATCCAGTTGCAAATGAATTTAGCCAGGTGATGTCATAATCCATAGACCCCATTTGAGTCCTTCATTCTTTCTGGCACCATACCTTCCTGGCTCTCACTAATAAATCCTTGGCTGATGTCTCAGCCTTTCACAGTCCAATAACATGGTAACAAGTTTGAAAGCTGCATTTGGAGTATTCGGACAACAATTGTAATCGACTTCTGATGGTTCAACATGATCTGATTTACACCCATTTACTTGGTTGTGTTGGAGCCTACCTGTTACAATTTGAGCTTTCTCCCAGAAATGTTTTAAGCTCCTGCTTACAGAACATAGGTATTTTCTATAAGCAGAGCTGCATCTTCTATGATCTGAAGTATTGTGTTCCTAACACAGATGAGGCTGCACACAGGGAGATTAAAGTAACAGTGACCTCAGTCTTTAATAAGTTACTCCAGAGTGAGGAACAGGCCTTAGGGGCCGGCTTATATACACTGCTCCCAAGGGATGCTGGGAACCCTTGGGACTTCAGGGGATGAGCTCCCTGGTGGCAGAACATGGAAGTACATGCTTTACAGATACACGACATCCCCCCCCCGCAAAGTCAAAGTGAAAACTATTTACAAGATGAGGCGGTTGGGAGCCTTTCTTTCCCTGCTGGACCGTCTCGGTAGAAATGTCTGTTCTGGTGTGTTGGCTGTGCCCTTGCTGGGCTGGCGTGTTGTTGGCCCTGCAGGGCTGCTGGGTGAGCCTGGCCTTGCTGGGCTGTTGGGTGTGATGGGTTCGATTTCCTGGTCCGGGGTGGTGTCGTTGATTCTTTGGGTGTGTGTTTTGGGCTCAAAAGGGGGTGTCTGCTGTGGGTTGTTCAGGGCAGTCTGTGAACCGCAGCCTCATTTGGTCCAGGTGCTTT
Source organism: Pristiophorus japonicus (assembly GCF_044704955.1). Lineage (NCBI taxonomy): Eukaryota > Metazoa > Chordata > Chondrichthyes > Pristiophoridae > Pristiophorus > Pristiophorus japonicus. The sequence continues at coordinate 180,275,276 of NC_091982.1, read as the reverse complement.
CTGCAAATTTGTCCATTGTCTAGTTTGACTACAAACGCCCTACTCCCTTCTTTAGCTATCACCGTGCCCGCGATCTACTTGGAACCATGTCCATAGTTTAGCACATACACTGGGTCATTCAGATCAATTTCCCGTGACAGTGGCGCGACCATCGTTTACATTTTGTTGCTGCCGCCTGCTCTCTACATGATCATGCAGGTTGGCGTGAACCAGCGAGAGTCTGGTTTTAAGTGTCCTTTTCAAGAGTAGCTCAGCCGGGGGCACCCCTGTGAGCGAGTGGGGTCTCATGCGGTAGCTGAGTAGTACTCTGGACAGGCGGGTTTGGATTGAGCCTTCTGTGACTCGTTTGAGGCTCTCTTTGATTGTTTGTACTGCCCGCTCTGCCTGCCCATTGGAGGCTGGTTTAAACGGGGCCGAGGTGACCTGTTTGATCCCATTGCGGGTCATGAATTCTTTAAATTCGGCACTGGTGGAACATGGCCCGTTGTCACTGACCAGAATGTGGGTGGCAAACATAACCCTCAGGCTTTCAATGGTGGCGGTGGCAGTGCTTCCCGACATTATTTCACATTCAATCCATTTTGAAAAAGCCATCCACCACCACCAGGAACATTTTACCGAGAAACAGGCCTGCATAGTCGACATGGATCCTTGAACATGGTCTGGAGGGCCAGGACCACAAACTTAATGGTGCCTCTCTGGGCGCGTTGCTCAACTGAGCACACACGCTGCATTGCCGTACACAGGACTCTAAGTCAGAGTTGATACCAGGCCACCATACATGGGATCTGGCTATCGCTTTCATCATTACTATACCCGGGTGTGTGCTGTGGGGATCCGAGATGAACGTCTCCCTGCCCTTTTTGGGTAGCTCTACGCGGTTACCCCACAACAGGCAGTCTGCCTGAATGGACAGCTCGTCCTTTTGCCGCTGGAACGGCTTGATTAGCTCTTGCATTTCAACGGGGATGCTGGCCTAGCTATCATGCAGTACACAGTTTTTTGCTAGGGACAGCAGAGGATCTTGGCTAATCTGGCGGGCCGTGACAGGTGATTTATCATTTTCAAACGCTTCCATGACCATCAACAAGTTTGCGGGCTGCGCCATTTCCACCCCCGTGGTGGGCAATGGGAGCATCTGCACAGTTCTCGGTGCCTGGCCTATGGCGGATGGTATAGTTATATGCTGACAGCGCGAGCGCCCACCTTTTGTATGCGGGCTGAAGCATTAGTATTTATCCCCTTGTTTTCAGCGAATAGGGATATGAGGGGCTTGTGATCGGTTTCCAGCTCAAACTTTGAGGCCAAACAGGTACTGATGCATTTTCTTTACCCCGAACACACACGCTAATGCCTCTTTCTCAATCATGCTGTAGGCCCTCTCGGCCTTGGACAAGCTCCTGGAGGCATAGGCGACAGGTTGCAACTTCCCCGCAATGTTAGCTTGTTGTAATACACACCCAACTCCGTACGATGACGCATCACATGCTAGCACAAGTTTTTTACACGGGTTATACAATACAAGCAGCTTGTTGGAGCGTAAAATGTTTCTGGCTTTCTCAAAAGCAATTAGTTGTTTTTTTTCCCCATACCCAGTTCTCGCCTTTACGCAATAACACATGTAGGGGCTCTAAAAGGGTGCTTAACCCTGGTAGGAAGTTACTAAAATAGTTGAGGAGTCCCAGGAACGACCGCAGCTCCATGACGTTCTGTGGCCTGGGCGTGTTCCTGATAGCCTCTGTCTTGGCGTCTGAGGGCCGAATGCCATCCGCCGCGCTCTTTCTCCCCAAAAACTCCACTTCTGTTGCCATGAAGACGCATTTCAACCTCTTCAACCGCAGCCCTACATGATCCAATCGCTGGTGGACCTCCTCCAGGTTTTGTAGGTGCTCGACAATGTCCCGACCCTTGACCAATATGTCGTCGTGAAAAACCACCGTGCGTGGTACCGACTTGAGTAGGCTCTCCATGTTTCTCTGGAAGATCGCTGCAGCCAACTGAATTTCAAACGGGCATCTGTTGTAGATGAACAGTCCCTTGTGCATGTTGATGCAGGTGAGGCCCTTCGAAGACATCTCCAGCTTCTGCTTCATGTAGGCCGAAGTCAGGTCAAGCTTGCTGAACGTCTTGCCTCCTGCCAGTGTCGCAAATGGGTCGTCTGCCTTAGGTAGCGGGTATTGGTCCTGTAGCGAGAAATGATTAATAGTTATTTTATAATCGCTGCAAATCCTGACCGTGCCATCACCTTTGAGTACTGGAGCAATCAGGCTGGCCCACTCGCTGAATTCCACTAGGGAGATGATGCCCTCGCGTTGCAGTCTGTCCAGCTCGATTTCCACACTCTCCCTCATCATGTGAGGTACTGCTCGCTCCTTGTGGTGAATGGGTCATGCCTCTGGGACCAAGTGGATCCGCACCTTCGCCCCAGAAAAGTTTCCAATACCTGGCTCAAAAAGGGAAGGAAATTTGTTAAGAACCTGGGGTACATGAGGTCTCATCGACATGTGATAGCGCGTGCATATCATCTCCGTTCCAGCGGATTTTGCCCAGGCAGCTTCTTCCAAGCAGTGTGGGGCCATCGCCTGGGACAATCCAGAGTGACAGTTCGTGCACCGTGCCCTCGTAGGTGACCTTGTCCATGGCGCTGCCCGGGATGGTGATCAGCTCTTTGGTGTACGTTCTTAGTTTCGTGTGGATGGGGCTCAGGGCTGGTCTGAGTGCCTTGTTGCACCACAGTCTCAAACATCTTTTTACTCGTGATGGATTGGCTAGCGTCAGTGTCCAGTTCCATGGCTACGGGTAAGCCATTCACTTTTACATTTAGCATTAAAGGGGTGGGCATTTCATCGCAAATGTGTGCACCCCGTGTACTTCAGCATCTGCCTCCTCTCTCTCAGGCTCGAAATTGCTTTGATCCACCAAGGACCGATCTTCCTCTGCCCCGTGGTGGTTAGCAGGTTTTGCAGAGCTCGCCTGCAAGCTTGTTGGAGGTGCCCCATTGTTCCACAGCTCTTGCAAACATACCCTTTGAAGTGGCATGAATAGGCTGAATGGAAGCCTCCACAACGCCAACAAGGTGTGAATTGCCTTGCATTCATCCTTTGTTGGGGACTCTGAGTCATCTGGGTCACCTGAGGCCTGCTCGCAGTTGCAGACTTATGGTTTCTGCACTGTACAGTTCTGCTTGCAAACACAGTTCCAGTTAATTTATGAACGTTGCTAGTACTTGTGTGCTGAGAGATTTGTTTGGTGTTATCACTGGTGGACATAAACGCCTGTGCTATCGCAATGTCTCTACAGTCAAAAGTTTTCGTAGGCTGGTCTCATGGCCAATGCCCAGCACAAAAAAGTCTCTGAGCATCTGCTCCAAGTAGCCATCAGACTCTCATGTCCTGCAAGTCGCCTTAGCTCAGCGACGTAGCTCGTCACTTCCTGACCTTCAGATTGCTGGCACGTGTAGAACCGATACCTCGCCATCAGCACGCTCTCCCTCGGGTTAAGATGCTCTCGAACCAGTGTACACAGCTCCTCATACGACTTATCTGTGGGTTTCACCGGAGCCAGAAGATTCTTCATGAGGCTGTAGGTCGGTGCCCGCAGACTGTGAGGAGGCCCGCTCTCCTTTTTTGCAGCGCTTCCTTCTCCGTCCAGCTCGTTGGCTACAAAGTACTGGTCTAGCCGTTCGACATAGGCTTCCCAGTCCTCATCCTCTGAGAACTTCTCCAGGGTGCCCACAGTTTGCTGCATCTTTGCGTTGGATTCGTATACTCGTCGCCAGTTATTGTGTTCCTAACACAGATGAGGCTGCACACGGAGGTTAAAGTAAGTGACCTCAGTCTTTATTAAGACACTTCAGAGCGAGGAACAAGCCTTTGGGGCTGGCTTATATTCAGTGCTCCCAAGGGATGCTGGGATCCCTTGGGACTTCAGGGGATGCACTCCCTGGTGGTGGAACATGGGAGTGCATGCTTTACAGATACACAACATGAAGCATGCAACATTATGCCTGTTGAGTGTGTTACAGGATTAACAATTACTCTGCCATACTGTTGAACACTGGCAATACATCTAGATTACAAACATGCACTCTTGCCCACTCTGAAAGGCAGAAGTCAGCACACTGTCAGACTCTTGTGTAAAAGCTAAAACTAGGTGTTAAATTTATTTAGAAGGAATATGATTACACCAGAAAAAAATATAGCAATTAAATGGCGAAACCATGCTTAACTTGCATAACACTTTAACTTATCCTGAAAATGTTAGTATTCTTTTTAGAATCTTTTAACTAAATCTGTAAATATCTTTCAAGTTCCTGGAGCACTTCCCATGTAGTAACTGGCAGCCAAATGGTGATCTGAACACCCCAGGCCAGTTCTCTACGGATGTTTTTGAGGTGACGGGTGACTTCCTTTCAAACTCCAACTAAAAGCAGTGCTTTTCCCATTAGATATGCCGGTGGCTAGATAGTACATGAACAGCAGCCCCTAGCTGTCCTGAGTCACTTACTTGGTCAGGTCCTGTGACCGAGCTCATTGGAATTTCTTCTAGCGTTACACTTATTTAACAGCTGCAGCAATTGCAGATAACTGCCGAACTTTCAATTTTGGTGGGACGTGAAACAGCTGATGTCGGATTAGCTGTCCATTATACACCCCGTCTTTCCATTCAAGTCAATACAAAGGAAAATTGGGCAGGGTGCATAACTGGGTGCATTGCTTGTTTTATGCCCCCACTGAAGTTCCGCCCAACAAGTTCTGTCTTCTCCCACAGTTGGAAACTTGCATACATCCAAACGCAAAGTAATAGCTGAACAAATTTGACCTCATTAAGGATCTGATTATAGGCAGTAAAACCACCAATGGTTGGCTGCCTTCCCCAAAATTAATCTGCAGACAGATTCTTCACCCAAATAGACAAAGGAACTCTTCCGAAGAACATAGCTAATTGGAGTCACCTTTTTATATCACTAATATATTGGTCTATCTAAATCTTCCTATGGAAATATGTACAGAAATTTTATAGTTGGAACTGAGATGGAGCTCTGTTTCTTGATGTAAGGAAAGTTTATAAAAAAAAACAGTACTTTTGCATGTAGTCAGTATCAGTATTGTCGAGCTTATTTTTGTAAAAGCGAGTCTCCATTTGACCTTAACCTACGAATTCAGAGGGAGCATTTGATGGACTGTGAAACATCTTTGCCTTTAATGCAATTTAGACTCTTTGTCAGAGCAGTATGTTGCTCTCTTTAAAAACCTAACAGTGGGATAATAGCTGGAAAAATGGTAACATGGATTTGGCTACTTTTATGTTTGCATTTGGCATTTCATAAAGATAGGAACATTTTTCTTCCATCTCCTATTTAAAATCAGTCTCCTCTCCTGCCCCCACACATATATATTTTTCTACTGCTAACTTGGAATATTCCTCCAATTCTATATCTTCACACTTTTTAGGTTTCAGTAACACGATCATTTGAATGGGATACTCATGCTCTGCTATTTCAGTGGTGTACTCTACACTAAATAGGAAAATGCATTGTGTGAATGGACTAGTGAATGGGGTACACAACACTTTTTAGAAAAATGCATTCTGTGATGGAGTGGTGAATGGGATGCTCTTAGACTAGAAAGGAAAATGCATTCTGTGAATGGACTGGTGGAATTTACCAGACATGCGCAACTGTTGACTTTTTAAATTTCTTCAAACATAGAGCAGATCCCAGTGTAATGTATGCAGTGTGTACTTCTGTATCGGCAAGAAAAAAAATTTACGCAAATTGTTCTAGCTTACTTGGGAGTTTGGGGAGAATAGAAAGGTTATTGTATCACTTAAGCTTGCTGTAACTCCATGTGATCTTTTCTCTATCATGTATTTTGTTGCCCAGTAAAGTTCAGAACAAGAAAGCTGGGTTTTTTTTAAGTTGCAAGATTAAAATTTAAGACAAAGTTGAATATTACAAAGCAACTTCAGATAAAATAAAAGTATAGCGCAAAATAAAATTGAGAGTTTTGAGAAAGAAGCTAAGTTGAAACCAACTGACAAAACAAACTAGGGGAATGATTACAAGGATAAAGAAAAAATGTGTGGGGGCAGGAGAGGAGACTGATTTTAAATAGGAGATGGAAGCAAAATCTAAGTTGAAAGGAAAAAGAACCACATGAAAGTCATGGATCTTGAGAGGGAAGGAAAAATAATCTATTACATGACTGTAATGCTTGCAACTGCTTTCTAAAGTTTTGTTAATAACCACGAGGTAATTTTTCACTATTCATCAATAATGACAACGGAACCATTTTTTTAGCTATAGTTTATTTAATTACACTTTAAACTTGAACAAGGCAATAACTCTAGACCTGAAGTACTCGGGGCCCTTTTCATTACAGCAATAAAATGTTCATCAGTTTTTTTTAATGTACTGTTACTTTTACACCATTTTCATATTTTGTTTCTTTTTAAATCTGACATCTTTTCAGATTTCAACTTTCAGTCTCTAATCATTTTAATATTAAACAACTCCCTCCATTATTGTTATAAGGGGACCAACAGTGCAGATCCCCAGTCTAAACTTGTATCTATTTGTGGAAGCTAACCCTCTGGACTTTAGCACCACTCCATTCTTTTCCGAGATGAATTTACTACTGTATATGGCGTTTCATCGTCCTGTGGCCTTGACATTTAATGTGTGCAAGACTTTTTTTAAACTTAACTTTCATTTGTACTGATAATATAACACATGCCAGTTAGAGTAAATTTTACAGCAAGTGCTCAATTTGAAATCAGTGGAACTCTATGTTCAGAGATGCTGGATATTATTTATTGTGACCGTGTGGCTGTTTACACCAGTTGCAGTGTTATTGTGAAATACATTTCCTTGATGTTTGTTTTTCACTAAGTATTTACTACTTGGTCACCAAATGCTATTACTATTGCGTGCCTTATTTTGCCTTTTTGGATGTCTCATGATTGGCACAGTTGGAATAGTTTTGATAATCTCATCTGGAGATAAACACAGCCTGTCACTCTACACAATCTCATCGCTTGCTGCAAAATGCTGGAACCCTTGATTAATGCTGATTGTGCTCCAGCCCAAGCTACATGGCATATGTCTGCATAAAATACCACTTACAGACATCTTACATTTTTTTTTTGCACTTGCACAAGTTAACTTTTTTATAAAGTTAAAGCCTTTAATATATTGCAGTTTTCAAAAACTTTTCTTTTAGACTGTTGGCTCTAAATAATTTAACTGGCGTTTCCAGGATCTACAATTCATTCTGAATTCTGCCAATTTGTATTATTTTAACATTGGCTTTTATACATTAACGTTAGCTTTTGCATTAGTCCTCAGACAATGGCTCACTTAGTGCAGCTCTTGTATATCTGATGGCAATGTGAGAATAAACTTGCTGGATATTTTAAAACTTATTTTTTACTGTGGCTACCTGGCTTTCTGAGGCCAGTGTGCTATTTCAGTGTCAGCAGCACATTACCGTAGTGTCGTCATGATGTAACATCAAGATGTTATCACACATTTATGTTCTCTATCATAGCTTCATGACTTCCATACTTTGTGCAAAGGCATGACTAAAGCATCATAGTCAATCTGCATGTGAATGCAATAGCGAGCCATGTAATGTCACCCATTTGCAGGAAGACCAGCTCTCGCAACTAAATGTGTCAACAACACACTTTAGTTTGCTCTCCAAGATTTAGACTGCAATATAAAAACAGCTTTACCTTTTGGCCCATGATTTGTAATGCTTGATGCTAAAACCAAATGGGACATATAAGGCTCCAGAGCTGACAACCATCACCTTGATAGATAAATATTAAAAGCAAAGTAAAATGCATTTAATAAAATTATGGCATGTCAGCAGAGGTCCTGCCAATCTTAACAGCAGGGCCTCTTAAATAAAGTTTCCCAGACTCCCAAATGACACCTGGCCGGTGGGATTTGACTGTTGGCGACTGCACCCTGGAACCCAGGGGAAAAAAAGTCCCTGGTAGTCTGTGGGTGGAGGGGTTCTAGTGCAATCATGATCCGATTGGGGCGGGCTGCGGATTCCTTTCTCATTGAGGATCGGGGGTGGTGGGAGGCTGGAGAGGCCCAAGGACTTCTTGAGGGCCCAGCAGGAACACTCCTCCTCTTGGCCCACGTGTCCAAAGGGAAGTTCGTTTTTAAAACTTACCATGGCCAGTTGGACCCTCCTGCCATGTTTCTGTTGCAGGGGAGCAGGCTGTGTGGGACTCCCTTTGTTATGTATTTAACCCCTTGCAACCTGTATCACACTACCACCAGAGGGCCCACCTGTTGGAGTCTCAAAGGATCCAAGCATCCCTTGGGAGCACGGTATATAAGCAGGCCACCCCCGAGGTACCTGCACTCTGGAGTCTTATTAAAGGAGCTAATGTCACACTTGTTCATTGTTCATAGTACTCAGTTTCATCCTTTTTATTATGAACGCATCAATTGGCGATGAGGTAATGAACAACCGCGCGGAAATGCAAAGAACAGTTGGTATCCTGGAAAAGTTCTCAGAAGGGGACGATTGGGAGGCCTTCTTGGAGAGACTCGACCAATACTTTGTGGCCAACAAGCTGGAAGGGGACGAGAATGCTGCTAAACGAAGGGCAATCCTCCTTGCTGTCTGTGGGGCAACAACCTATGGCCTCATGAATAATCTTCTAGCTCTGGTAAAACCAACAACTATATCCTACGAAGAATTGTGTACGCTGGTCTGGGAGCACATAAATCCTAAGGAAAGCGTTTTGATGGCGAGATATCGGTTCTACACGTGTCAACGGTCGGAGGGCCAGGAAGTGGCGAGCTATGTCGCTGAACTAAGACGCCTCACAGGACATTGCGAATTTGAGGGATTCTTAGAGCAAATGCTTGGAGACTTTTTTTTTGTACTGAGCATTGGCCATGAGGTAATCCTTCGCAAACAATTGACTGTTAATACTTCGAATGTAAGCAAAGCCATAACAATAGCCCGGGCATTTATGTCCACCAGCGACAACAGCAAACAGATTTCGCAGAGTAAAGTAATTTCGGCCAGTACTGTGCACAAAGTAACGTTGTTTTCGAGCAGGAATATACATGGCAGAATGTATACGCCGACTGCTGCTGCACGACCTCAGATGACCCAGAGTCTGCCATCAATTGTTAACCTTTGTTGGCGTTGTGGAGGTGATCATTGGCTCCATCAATGCCGCTTCAAGCACTATGCGTGCAAAGGTTGCAGAACAATGGGACACCTCCAGCGAATGTGCAGGCGAGCTGCAAACCCTGCAAACCACCATGTTGCAGAGGAAGATCGATCCACTGTGGATCAGGCTGAATTGGAGACCCATACTGAGGTACGGGGTACACACATTCACCATGAAATTTCCACCAATGTTGAAAGTTGAATTGGACGGAATTCCAGTATGTATGGAACTGTGAGTCAGTCCATAATGAGTAAAAAGGCCTTCAATAGGCTGTGGGGCAACAAGGCACACAGGCCCAAGCTCAGCCCCATTCACACCAAACTAAGGATTTACACCAAGGAACTAATCCCTATAATTGGCAGTGCAGAAGTCAAAGTCTCCTATCGTGGAGCAGTACACGAACTCCCGCTGTGGATCGTGCCAGGGGATGGTCCCACTTTGTTTGGCAGAAGCTGGCTGGGAAAAAACCGCTAGAACTGGGATGACATCCAAGTAATTTCGTCAGTCGACGACTACTCATGTGCCCATGTTCTGAGCAGGCTTCCATCGTTGTTCGAGCCAGGCATTGGAAGCTTCTCGGGCATGAAAATACAGATCCATTTGGTTCCCGGAATGCGACCCATCCACCACAAGGCACGGGTGGTACCATATATGATGTGTGAGAAAGTGGAAATTGAGCTGGACAGGCTGCAGTGAGAAGGTATCATCGCACCAGTGGAATTCAACGAGTGGGCCAGTCCGATTGTCCCAGTACTTAGAGGACAGCACGGTCAGAATTTACGGGGACTATAAAGTAACGATTAACCACTTTTCGCTACAGGACCAGTACCCGCTACCTAAAGCAGACGACCTATTTGCAACCCTGGCTGGAGGTAAGATATTCACCAAGCTGGACCTGACCTCGGCCTACATGACGCAGGAGCTGGAGGAGTCATCGAAAGGCCTCACCTGCATCAACACATGCAAAAGGCCTGTTCATCTGTAACAGATGCCCGTTCGGGATTCGGTCGGCCGCAGCAATCTTCCAATGGAACATGGTGTGCCTTCTAAAGTCGGTTCCTTGCACTGTGGTTTTCCAAGGCGACATACTGGTTACAGGTCAGGACACCATTGAGCATTTGAAGAATCTGGAAGAGGTTCTTAGTCGGTTGGATCGCGTGGGACTCTGGTTGAAACGCTTGAAGTGTATTTTCCTGGCGCAGGAGGTGGAGTTCTTGGGAAGAAGAATCACAGCAGACGGCATCAGACCCACCGACACCAAGACGAAGGCCATCAAGAACGCGCGAGACCACAGAACGTGACGGAGCTGCGGTCATTCCTGGGACTCCTTAACTATTTTGGTAATTTCCTACCTGGGTTAAGCACCTTGCTAGAACCCCGACATGCGCTACTGCGCAAGGGAGACGACTGGGTATAGGGGAATTCACAAAAGGCTGCCTTTGAGAAAGGAGTCTGTTGTGTTCAAACAAACTGCTTGTCCTGTATAACCCTTGTAAACGATTAGTGTTAGCTTGCGATGCGTCATCATACGGGGTCGGGTGTGTGTTACAACAGGCTAACGAATCGGGGATTTTGCAACTGGTCGCTTATGCATCCAGGAGTTTGTCCAAGGCCGAAAGGGCCTACAGCATGATTGGAAAAAAAGGCTCTGGCGTGCGTTTACAGGGTAAAGAAAATGCACCAGTACTTATTTGGCAAGTTTTGAGCTTGAAACTGACTACAGCTGCTCATATTGCTGTTCTTTGAGAGCATTGGGATTAATACCAATGCCTCTGCTTGCATCCAAAGATGGGCGCTCACACTGTCTGCATACAACTATGTAATGCACCACAGACCGGGCACAGAGAACTGCGCAGATGCTCTGTCGGCTACCATTGCCCACCACCGGGGTGGAAGTGGCACCACCTGCGGACTTGCTCATGGTAATGGATGCATTCGAAAATGAAAAGTCACCCATCAGACCTGGATTAGCCAGGATCCTTTACCGTCCTTGGTTTTTAAAAAAAACTCTGTCCTCCATGGGAGCTGGTCCAGAATCCCAGCGGAGACGCAGGAGACGATTAAGTCATTCCACAGGCGCAAAGACGAAATGTCCCTGCAGGCGGACTGTCTGTTGTGGGGTAATCGTGAGGTCTTGCCCAAGAAAGGCAGAGATACGTTCATTTGTGAACTGCACAGCACCCACCCAGGCATTGTAATGATGAGAGCCATAGCCAGATCCCACGTGTGGTGGCCCGGTATCGACTCAGATTTAGAGTCATGCGTGCGCCAGTGCAACACTTGCTCTCAGCTGAACAATGCACCCAGAGAGGCATCGCAAAGTTTGTGGTTGTGGCCCTCCAAACCGTGGCCGAGGATCCATGTGGACTATGCGGGCCCATTTCTAGGCAAAATGTTCTTGGTTGTCGTGGATGCTGACTCGAAATGGATTGAATGTGCAATAATGTCTGTAAGCACGTCCACTGCCACCATTGAGAGCCTACGAGCCATGTTTGCCACGCACGGCTTGCCTGACGTCCTAGTCAGCGACAATGGGCCGTGTTTCACCAGTGCTGAATTCATGACCCGCAATAGGATCAAGCACGTCACATCTGCTCTGTTCAAGCCCGCATCCAATGGCCAGGCAGCACGGGCAGTTCACACCATCAAGCAAAGCGTGAAACACGTGCCGGAAGGCTCCCTGCAGACCCGACTATCCCGAGTGCCCCAACACCCAACACCCAACACCCAATCCTTGCCTGCCTGTCTGGGAGGGAGGGATGGCACGGTTTAAAATTGAGGCTGCTGTATCTAGATGCCTTTAAAAGTTGTTAAACTTTCAGTTCACACTGAAATGCAATATTTGTATTTGCAGCAGATAGTTAAAAGGCCTCTTGATTAGTATTCCTTTCAGAGTGTCAGCACTGTGCATGTAATGTGCAAATAAAGGTTTTGCGGGGGTTAAATTGGCCTTGGCCAATATCGCATCTTGTCGCCCATTGGATGCTCTGTCCCATATTGAGTTCCGTTGGCTTCTATCGAACTCCACACAGGCTCAATTTCACCCCCCTTTTGTGTGTGATTTTTGAAAAAAAATTTAGACTTGTATGATGACTAGATGGAATTTGATCACATCTATTTAAAGAAAGATATAAAAAGCTGGCTGTTATCACAAGTTATGGTTTAAGCTCTAGCTTTTATGGACTAACTACTTCTAAACATTGGTTTAAGAGCTTGCTGGATTTCTTCCAGATAAAGCTTATGGGTAAATTCCTGAGTAAGTAGCCATAAACCTGCTCATGGAATCTTAGAGATGGTCGCTGTTTATTTTGCTTTTAATCAATCGTCACAGAAAAATAAGTACAGTACTCCACAGGCTGTGACTCAGAGATCAAACTCTTCTTCTAAGGAAATTGTGTGTCGTTTTGTGCAACAACTGATTAAAATTAGATTTTTTTGAAAGGGGCACTGATGAAAAATGAGTGACCATTCCTCATCTGTAGCTCTAGACTGTGAGTGTCGGCTGGCTCTTCCTCTGTGGAGGCTTCACAGCTGAACCTGATTCTGTCTCTGCCTGATTCCTGCTCGGAAGTGTGTGTGTGTGGTAGTTACTGGACATCCATCAGGAATTGAAATGCTATCTGACTTCCACCCCCCCCCCCTTCTCCTTACTAGCTGGAGTGTGTTTAGAAATAGCCAAGTTTAAGGCTATCTCTGGTCACTTTTTAATAATCAGGATTGACTGTTTAAGATGGAATATAACAGATGTTTTATACAGCAGAAACATACAATTGTAACAGGTAGTTGATACCAATCCTGATCGGACAAATGCCTGCTGCACGTGAGCAGTTCTCTGGCTTGCAGTCCCTTTCTCTGCCTAGAGCTTCCTTTGGTAAAGCATGGGATCACTCGAAGAGTGTTCAACCAGCCCAACTTCTGTTTCTCTCTCCTCTCTCCATTTGTGAGAGCAACCTGAGGAGGCTACCTTTATTCTATTTTTATGCGTGGGCCTGACCTGCGATATTGACAAGACCTTTTGACCTATAGAGGTTCCCCATAAAACTTAATATTTAATAAGGCTTCCAATTCTTTGTTTCGATTCTTGTTTCAAGAACCCACCCTAAAGATGTCTTGCATTCTTGGCCACATGTTATTCTCTGTTTACATTAACCCAGGGTTTCATCTCTCTTGTCCCTATTCTCTCGGGTACAATCAATACAAAGCCTTAGCTCTCTACCCCTTGAACTATGAGGCCCAAACCAGAAAACTGCTCCTTCAGTGTCATTATCTCCTTTTAAGACGAAGCAACATGTTTACGTTAACTCTCAACTTCCATCCATTCTAATTCTTTCTGTAACAAATTGTCTTAAAGATACATAAACAAAGCTGAAACTTTTAAGTTGAAAACCACAGATAATGGTTGTCATAATGCAGAATGCTATAACATCTCAGCAGGGTACCAAAACACTAGCATTTCTAAGCATTCTGAGTAAACATTTCGACTCCAGTTCAAAACAACAATTTAAAACACAGCATTATTATTCTTTGTGTCAGTTTTATACATTTCTGAACTCCTGATTACTAACGAGTGCCAATGTCAGTTGTAGTGCCCGTACTGCTGGTAACAAAGTCTGGACAGACCAGGGATTGAATTTGAGACCCATTTGATCAGAAACCTGATGCAATTCAATGCAAGTTCTGTCTCTGGATCACCTTGTCATTTATGACAAAAATGCTGCACTGTTCTTCTGGTTCTTTTCTCTTTCTCTGCAATAACTTCAGATTAGCAAAGGCTTTTTTTTTGTGAAGCTTTGAAAAGATGAGGTTAAAATATGGACCATACCCCTCATGCATTCCTTTTACATAATTTGATATGGGTACAGACAGTATTTTCATGATTGTCATGATTAAGTAGAACCCATACAGATTTACTGAAAGTGAGTTTGAAATGAAATGTAAATATTGCACTAAAGCAGAAGGAAATCACTGATGAAATCCCAATGGTGTAACTTTTTTTTTTAAATGGTTGTGCCTTTTCTGCTTTGCAGCAATGCAAAAATTAGCATCTTACCAGGGAGTCCGAATCTGACACTTTGAGTAAAACTCCAGTGCAGTCATAGAATCATGGCAGTTTACAGCCCGGAAGGAGGCCATTTCAGCCCATCGTGACCGCGCCGGCCAACAAGAAGCTATCCAGCCTAATCACACTTTCCAGCTCTAGCTCTGTAACCCTGCAGATTACGGCACTTCAGGTGCACATCCAAGTACATTTTAAATGTGGTGAGGGTTTCTGCCTCTACCACCCTTTCAGGCAGTGAGTTCCAGAACCCCACAATCCTTTTGCGTGAAGAAATTTCCCCTCAAATCCCCTCTAAACCTTCTACCAATTACTTTAAATCGATGCCCCCCTGGTTGTTGTTCCCTTTGCTAAGGGAAATAGGCCCTTTCTATCCACTATATCTAGGCCCATTATAATTTTATACCCCTCAATGAGGTCTCCCTCAGCCGCCTCCTGTTCCAAGGAAAACAAACCCAGCCTATCCAATCTGTCCTCATAGCTAAGATTCTCCACTCTGGCAACATCCTTGTAAATCTCCTCTGTACCCTCTCCGGTGCAATCACGTCCTTCCTGTAATGCGGTGACCAGATCTGCACACAATCGTCTTGGTTAATCCTTGCTGCTGGACCAAAACCAAGCTCTGTCAAGCCCGTGTGGTGGCTGAGGTGCCACGGCCACCACATGTTAAAAATTCACGCATGGGCATCTTCCATACTTCACGATGTAGTTTGGGATCTGGAATATTAGGTCCTTCATTGAAACACCTGTGAACTCATCCCTTTTTGGCTTGGAAGCAAGTCATCCTCGCTTCGAGGGACTGTCTGTGATGATGCTGGGACACAGTACTCCAGCTGTGACCTAACCAGTGTTTTATACAGTTCAAGCATAACCCTTGGGGAAGAGTGACCATAATATGGTAGAATTCTTTTATGAAGATGGAGAGTGACACAGTTAATTCAGAGACTAGGGTCCTGAACTTGGGGAAAGGTAACTTCGATTGTATGAGACGTGAATTGGCTAGAATAGACTGTGGATAGTCAATAGCAAACATTTAAAGATCACATGGATGAACTTCAACAATTGTACATCTCTGTCTGAAGTAAAAATAAAACTAGGAAGGTGGCTCAACCGTGGCTAACAAGGGCAATTAAGGATAGTGTTAAATCCAAGGAAGAGGCATATAAATTGGCCAGAAAAAGCAGCAAACCTGAGGACTAGGAGAATTTTGTAATACAACAGAGGAGGACAAAGGGTTTAATTAGGAGGGGGAAAATAGAGTATGAGAGGAAGCTTGCTGGGAGCATAAAAACTGTCTGCAAAAGCTTCTATAGATATGTGAAGAGAAAAAGATTAGTGAAAACAAACATAGGTCCCTTGCAGTCAGATTCAGGTGAATTTATAATGTGGAACAAAGAAATGGCAGACCAGTTAAACAAGTACTTTGGTTCTGTTTTCACGAAGGAAGACACAAATAACGTTCCGGAAATACTAGGGGACCGAGGGTCTAGTGAGAAGGAGGAACTGAAGGATATCCTTATTGGGCGGGAAATTGTGTTAGGGAAATTGATGGGATTGAAGGTCGATAAATCCCCGGGCCCTGATAGTCTGCATCCCAGAGTACTTAAGGAAGCAGCCATAGAAATAGTGGATGCATTGGTGGTAATTTTCCAACAGACTATCGACTCTGGATCAGTTCCTATGGACTGGAGGGTAGCTAATGTAACACCACTGTTTATAAAGGGAGGGAGAGAGAAAACGGGTAATTATAGACCGGTTAGCCTGACATCAGTAGTGGGGAAAATGTTGGAATCAAATATTAAAGATAAAATAGCAGCGCATTTGGAAAGCAGTGACAGGATCGGTCCAATTCAGCATGGATTTATGAAGGGGAAATCATGCTTGACAAATCTTCAGGAATTTTTTGAAGATGTAACTAGTAGAGTGGACAAGGGAGTGGATGTGATGTATTTGGACTTTCAAAAGGCTTTTGATAAGGTCCCACACAAGAGATTGGTGTGCAAAATCAAAGCACATGGTACTGGGGGTAATGTACTGATGTGGATAGAGAACTGGTTGGCAGACAGGAAGCAGAAAGTCGGGATAAACGGGTCCTTCTCTGAATGGCAGGCTGTGTCTAGTGGAGTGCCGCAGGGCTCAGTGCTGGGACCCCAGCTCTTTAAAATATACATTAATGATTTAGATGAAGGAATTGAGTGTAATATCTCCAAGTTTGCAGATGACACTAAACTGGTGGCGGTGTGAGCTGTGAGGAGGATGCTAAGAGGCTGCAGGGTGACCTGGACAGATTATGTGAGTGGACAAATGCATAGCAGATGCAGTATAATTTGGATACATTTGAGATTATCCACTTCGGTGGCAAAAACGTGAATGCAGAATATCTGAATGGTGGCAGATTAGGAAAAGGGGAGGTGCAACGAGGCCTGGGTGTCATGGTACATCAATCATTGAAAGTGGGCATGCAGCTACAGCAGGCGGTGAAGAAGGCAAATGGTATATTGGCCTTCATAGCTAGGGGATTTGAGTATAGGAGCAGGAAGGTCTTACTGCAGTTGTACAGGGCCTTAGTGAGGCTTCACCTGGAATCTTGTGTTCAGTTTTGTTCTCCTAATCTGAGGAAGGACGTTCTTGCTATTGAGGGAGTGCAGCGAAGGTTCACCAGACTGATTCCTGGGATGGCAGGACTGACATATGAGGAGAGATTGGATTGACTGGGCCTGTATTCACGAGTTTAAAAAGATGAGAGGGGATCTCATAGAAACCTATAAAATTCTGATGGGACTGGACAGGTTAGATGCAGGAAGAATGTTGCCGATGTTGGGGACGTCCAGAACCAGGGGACATAATCTGCAAACTTCTTAATCATGCCCCCTACATTCAAGTCTAGATCATTGATGTATACCACAAAAAGCAAGAGACCTAGTACTGAGCCCTTCAGAACCCCACTGGAAACATCTGCAGTGTCCAACCCTTGGACCTCCTGGGCACAGCAGGGCTTTTCTTCCCTCAGGGTTTCAGAGTTCAAGTGCTCTGAAACCACTTAAAACTTGTTGGCTGGAAGAAGAGTTCTGTGAATGAATATATATATAAACACTTGTGCAGTGGTCTCTTCTGGCTCTGAGAATTAAATTTATAGCCTGGCAGTCTCCGACAACAGTTGCAGTGTAAAAACAGCCAAAACTATCAGAGGCACAGATACAAGAATGCAATAAAATGAGCTGAAATGCTCTTTGAGTGCATCTCTGCTACAGACAAGGGTTTTTTGTGGTTGTTGACCTGTGTATCAATGATGTCATTTTGTACTGCAGGTTATTGCTCAGATTATAGATTACATCAAAACTCTGACCCCTTCAATGAGGGTATTGGAATGAATCGCTTGCATGGAGCATCCTGGCGGGTGATACCCACCACCATATCAGCCAAAAGATCAATTGATTGTCTCCTCTTGGTGTTGGATGCTGCAAAGAGAAGAGGCAGAGACTGATTTAATGTGCTGATCAGTGGTGAAGGTTGCATGAGCCTCTCCGTAATAAGAAAGCAGATATGGACTTAGATGGTGCCATAGCCTGTTGATGTCCTTTTGTAGACTCTAGTACAGTTGTCCATAAAGAATGGCTGAAAGGACATCTAGAATATGTGGAGTAATGTCAGCCAATGTCCCAGACTCCTCCATCACCATCCCTGGATATGTCCTGTAATCGGCAGAACAGACCAGAGGTGATGGCACATTTAGTATTATCGGGAAGGAGTGGCCCTGGGAGTACTAGACATTGACTCCACATTGAAGTTTCATGGCTTTAGCATGGGCATGGAAACCTCCTGCTGATTATCACTTACCGCCCTCGCTCAGCTGCTGAATCAATACTTGGAAAAAGCACTGCGGGTAGTAAGGGCACAAAATGTCCATCACCAAGAGTATGCTGGTAGCACCACTACTGACCGAGCTGGCTGAGTCCTGAAGGACATGGCTGCCAGACTGGACCTGCAGCAGGTGGTGAGACATCCAACATGAGGGGATAACCTACTTGACCTTGTCCTCACCAATCTACCTGTCTCAGATGAACCTTTCCATGACAGCATTGGTAACGGTGACTTCCAAACAATCATTATGGAACCGAAGTCCCATCTTCACATGGAGGATACCCTCCATCATGTGCTAAATTGGATAGATTCAGAATGGAAGCAGTTCAAAACTGGGCATTCATGAGGCGCTGTGGGCCATCAGCAGCTGCAGAATTGTATTCCATCACAATCTGTAATCTCATGGCCTGGCATATCCCTCATTCTAGCATTACCATCCAGCCAGAGACCAACCTTAGTTCAATAAGGAGTGCAGAAGAGCATGTTAGGACCAGGAGTAACTAAAATTGAGGTGTCAATCTGGGGAAGCTGCAACACGGGACTACATGCACACTAAACAGCGGAAGCAGCATGCTATAGACAGCGTATGCGATCCCACAATAATGGATCAAATCAAAGCTCTGCAGTCCTGCCACATCCAATTGTGAAAGTTGTTTAATTGTCCACCACCAAATGGGAGGAAGAAGCTCCATGAAAATGCCCATCCTCAATGATGGTGGAGCCCAGGACGCAAGTGCAAAAGACAAGGTTGTAGCATTTGCAACCATCTTCAGCCAGAAGTGCTGAGTGGATGATCCATATCGGTCTCCTCCTGATCCCTACCATTGCAGAAGCCAGTCTTCAGCCAATTCATAAGAGCATAAGAAATAAGAACAGGAGTAGGCCATTTGGCCCCTCGAGCCTGCTCCGCCATTTAATAAGATCATGGTTGATCTGATCCTGGACTCGGCTCCACTTCCCTGCCCGCTCCCCATAACCCTTTTATTCCTTTATCTCAAAAATCTGTCTATCTCCACCTTTAAATATATTCAATGACTCAGCCTCCACAGCTCTCTGGGACAGAGAATTCCATAGACCCACAACCCTCTGAGCGATGAAATTCCTCCTCATCTCAGTTTTAAATTGGTGGCCCCTTATTCTGAGACTATATCCTCTAGTTTTAGTTTCCCCTGAGTGTAAATATCCTCTCTGCATCCACCTTGTTGAGCTTTCTCATTATCTTATACGTTTTGATAAGATCACCTCTCATTCTTCTGACCTCCAACCTACTCAATCTACCTTCATAAGTCAACCCCCTCATCTCCGGAATCAACCTAGTGAACCATCTCTGAACTGCCTCCAATGCAAGTATATCCTTCGTACTCTAGGTGTGGCCTCACAAATACCCTGTACAGCTGTAGCAGGACTTCTCTGCTTTTATACTCTATCCCCCTTGCAATAAAGGTCTTCCTGATTACTTGCTGCATACTAACTTTTTGTGTTTCATGCACAAGGACCCCCAGGTCCCTTTCTACTTTGCAATTTTTCTCTATTTAAATTATAATTTGCTTTTCTATTTTTTCAAAGTGGATAACCTCACATTTTCCCACATTATACTCCAACTGCCAAATTTTTGCCTACTCACTTAGCCTGTCTATATCCCTTTGCAGATTTTTTGTGTCCTCACAAAGATGTGAGGGAAAGCAAATTGTATCATCAGCAAACTTGGCGACATTACACTCGGTCCCTTCATCCAAGTCATTTAATATAGATTGTAAAAAGTTGAGGCCCCAGCACCGATCCCTGCAGCACCCCACTAGTCACTGTTTGCCAACTAGAAAAGGACCCATTTATCCCGACTCTGTTTGTTTTAGCCAATCTTCTTCTATCTGTGCCCAACCCTGTGAACTTTTATCTTGTGCCGTAACCTCTTATGTGGCACCTTATCGAATGTTTTCTGGAAATCCAAAAACACCACATTCACTGGTTCCCCTTTATCCGGGCCCGTTACATCCTCAAAGAACTCCAGCAAATTTGTCAAACATGATTTCTCTTTCATAAAACCATGATGACTCTGCTTGATTTGAATCATGCTTTTCCAAATGTCCTGCTACTGCTTCCTTAATAATGGACTGCAGCATTTTCCCAACAGCATATGTTAGGCTAACTGGTCAATAGTTTCCTGCTTTCTGTCTGCCTCTTTTTTTAAATAGGGGCGTTACATTTATGGTTTTCCAATCCACTTGGACCTCTCCAGAATCCAGGGCATTTTGGTAGATTACAACCAATGCATACACTATCTCTGCAGCCACTTCTGTTAAGACCTTGGGATGTAAGCCATCAGGTCCAGGGGACTTGTCTGCCTTTCGTCCCATTAATTTACTGAGTACTACTTCTTTAGTGATTGTATTAAGTTCCTCCCTCCCTTTCGTCCCATTAATTTACTGAGTACTACTTCTTTAGTGATTGTATTAAGTTCCTCCCTCCCTATAGCCCCTTCATTATCCACTATTGGGATGTTTTTCGTGTTTTCGATTCACTCCATATTATATCAAGAAGCAGTTGAGCGCACTGGATATAGCAAAAGCTATGGGCCCCGACAACATCCCGGCTGTCGTGCTGAAGGCTTGTACTCCAGAACTATCCGCGCCTCTAGCCAAGCTGTTCTAGTATAGCTACAACATTGGCATCTATCTGACAATGTGGAAAACTACCCAGGTGTATGACCTTTCCACAAAAAACAGGACAAATCCTATCCAGCCAATTACTGCACCATCAGTCTACTCTCATTAGCAAGGTAATGGAAGGTGTCATCGACAGTGCTCTCAAGCAGCACTTACTCACCAATAACGTACTCACCAATAACTTGCTCACCGATGCTCAGTTTGGGTTCTGCCAGGACCACTGCCCCAGACCTCATTACAGCCTTGGACAAAAGAGCTGAATTCCAGAGGTGAGATGAGAGTGACTGCCTTGACATCGGCAGCATTTGATCGAGTGTGGCATCAAGGAGTCTTATTAAAACTGAAGTCAATGTGTGTGGGGGGAGGGGAGGGTGGGGGTGAGTGGTGAGTGTCTCGCCTCCTGACTCCCCAAAGCCTTTCCACCATCAACAAGGCACAAGTCAGGAGTGTGGTGGAATACTCTCCACTTGCTCCCACAACATTCAAGAAGCTTGACACCAAAAGGGCCAAAGCAACACGCTTGATTGTCACCCCATTCACCACTTAAACCTTCACTTGGGTGTTCTGTGTAAGATGTTTGAGATGACCATTTGGCATTTTACTGTTTGCTGAAGTCACAATGGTCACCCCCACATTTCTTAATCTGCTCCTAAATTCAGGTAAGAATTTTGCCGTGGGAATATATTTTTGGTGGTCACATGAATGGGGAGGCGCTTAGCTGAATGATTTATGGGTTTTTTCAAAGTTTAACTGTTGCAACCTTTGCTTGGAGTTGATTCTAAAAGTCAAAGCTGAAGCTTGTGCCGTAGTTTAATCATTGTTTATTTTTATTAATCACATTTGAACTTTACTGTAGAAAAATAATTCCCCAGTACTATCATCTGTGCCAGAATTTTTGCAAATAATTTCCTTTCTTCAGTTCATCTGCCTGTACTATCAACTATCCCACTGCAACATTGTATTGTTCCAGCATCATAACTGGAGGTCACTCAAGACTATTTAAAAAAAATACTTGGTACTTTTTGCCTCAGTGATTTCCTTCAGATTAACAGACGTGATTGGCCTTGTTTTGCCATAGTGGTTTCATGGTTGACCACCAAATGTGATTGTAAGCTTGTTGAGTTATGCAATGTCTGTTTATCTGCCCCCACTTCCACCTAAAGCCAGTTGAGGTGCCAGCCCAGAATTGACTAACACTCCCAACTATGGCATCCAGTGCCAAGCAGCCTTGGAAATCAAACACATGACCTTCTGGTTGGGAGTCTAGTCCTTCACTGCTTGAGCTGGCGAGCTGCCAGCGAGATCGGTGTCTGGTAACTCGGAATAAATATGTGTCCCTTTTTGATAGTTTGGCTTCCGGCTATTGCATGTATTCCAAACTAATTTTCCCAATCTGCTGGAAGCAGTGTAATGTTTCCTTGTTAATCTAAATGTTATCTTTAGTGAAGTTCCTTGTTTGGATTCCGAGGTAGTCCAAGACTGTAGATGAACAGAAAGCCAAAGACATTTGCACAATCTCTGCCCAACTCCAGGAATTGCTACAGCTTCCAGCAGTCTGATTTACAGGGACATGCAGCTTTCATTCCAATAAGGAGAATTTCCAAGCCGTATCAATCTTTTACGCCCTTGCTTAAATCAAAATATTTTTAGTGTTTTATAGTTGATATTTTCTCTTCCGAAGGACCATGACTTTTATACCAATGTCACATTTCCATTTTTACTGCTTAATATTTCAGAAATAAGATGCAATGCTCTTAATAATAGTTTGTGGTTCCAATACATTTCGCTGCTGAAAGGCTGATTAAATG